>NW_027466898.1:1140000-1540000 GCF_046128005.1 Genypterus blacodes
GATCCATATGTCTGTTTCTGCACCACATTACTATTGGAAAGTGAGATGCGTGGTGATACCAGTCACATGCAAACGGCTATGTTACGCTGTACAATTTGCTTTTCTCCAGGTGTGTGAAATGTCAAAGCCGATACTCTACCCAGGATGCCCTGGAACAACATCTGCTGACCGCTTCACACAACTTCCCCTGTCCCCACTGCCAGAAGGTACACGACACACACACACACACACACACACACACACACACACACACACACACACACACACACACACACACACACACACACACACACAAGCAGTTCTATAATCTGTAAACGTGTCCTCTGAAATACTATTCTCTTTTTTTGAATGTCTCACGTCTCAATGCCTCACTGTGTCTGTCCCCCCTATGGCTCAGGTCTTCCCATGTGAGAGGTACTTCAGACGCCACCTCCCCACTCATGGCGTCGGAGGAAGGTTCAAGTGTCAGATCTGCAAGAAGGCCTTCAAGACGGAGCACTACCTCAAACTGCACACACGTATTCACTCAGGTCTGAAGGGGCTTACACCAACCTGTTGTTTTGTCTACCTAACACACTTCTTTCAACTACCCTGTGATTCTCTGTTCTTCAAACCCCTGAAATGGATTAATATGAAGGGGTTGTTTAGTTCAGAATCTGAAGCTGACCCTGTTTTTTCTTATTTTCCAGGTGAAAAGCCTTATAAATGTTCCCTGTGTGAAGCTACATTCAACAGGAAGGACAAAGTGAAGAGACACATGCTTATTCACGAGCCCTTCAAGAAATACAAGTGTCCGTTCAGGTGAGGGGTCTCTAATGGGGAACCAGTCAAAGGCAATGAGTGAATCCATGTATGCACACACCGGGCTCGCTGGTGTGTGCTGTAGATTGATCTCATGGCGGACAAGCAGAGACAGACTCTTTCACTCACATTCACACCTACAGGCAATTTAAGTCTCTAACCCGCATGTCTTTGGGAGTTGGAGGAAATTGAAATTGATGTATGCATATGTCTTTCTTGTATTATGGATTACTTCATTTCAGTTTAATTCATTGCCTTCCCCCCCTCAGGACGCATGTGGGCTGCACCAAAGAGTTCAATAGACCAGACAAACTCAAGGCCCACATTCTGTCTCATTCTGGTAAGTGATATTACAGCAAATCCTTCACATAATGGTTAGTAGAATGTTATTAATGTAATATGTTAATAGAGTATCCTCAGTTCCTTCTTTGTTATTTAAGTTTGCAAGTTAATCAGCACTGTAGAAACAGGGACATCTTTCAAGATCTGTCTGTCGTGACCTCACTGACTGTTTGAGGTTTCTGTTGATTCATACACACCCCTCTCTCCCCCAGGTATCAAACCATACAAGTGTCTGTTTTGTCAGAAGGCGTTCAGCCGCAGGGCCCACATGCTGGAGCATCAGCAGTCCCACACAGATAACTACCGCTTCAGATGTTCCACCTGCAACAAAGGATTCACTAGACAGAGCTACTACAGAGACCACAAATGTCCTGCAGCTGGGATGGGAGCAGGAGCAGGCTCAGAGGCCAGCGGGACTGGTGACACGGGGGACGAGGGGGTCACAGACATGGCAGCGCTAGAGGAGGAAGATGGAGAGGGAGAGGAGGAGGGAAGGAGGGGGCCGGGGAGGAAGGTGAAAAGGCCTGAGACTGCCAGAGCCGAAGAAGACGAGGACGACAGTTCGAAGGGCAACGAACACCAGGAGGAAACACAAGGGGAGGATGAGGACGAGGATGAGGACGAGGAGGAGGAGGAGGAGGAGGAAGAGGAGGAGGAGGAGGAGGATGATGATGAGGAAGAGGAAGGGGAAGGGGAGGATGAGAGGACAGATGAGAGTCCACAAACTGCAATGTCCATTGCCACCATCGAGGGGCATTCAGGAAGAGGGGAGGAAGAGAACGATGATGGGGTGGAACACGGTGGAGAGCCTCTGGAGTTGATGGAGAACAATGTCTAAAACTGTTAGCAGAGGCCATGTTTGCAGAGGAGGGAGTTTTTACTGTCATCTTTGCAGGCGAAGATGAAAATTAACTAACAAACTCATAAGTGCCAGGATCAATAACAAATCCATGCGTAGTAAAGTCTGGAAGTTAACTTCATTTGTTTTAAATTAAAACATTATGCATGCTAATTTTACTGTCTAAGTAAACATATTTTTGGGACATTTGACCTTGATGGACTGTTACCAGAATACAAACCTGATTTCCTTGTCGCCTTTTTAAATTGAATTTTTTGCAACTTCAAAACTTGTAATAATGTCAAGGTCCTTTGGATAATTTTCTGTAATTCTACGTATCAAGTTACAGAAAGTCACTGATGCCATATTTCCACAGTGATTGCTAACAACAAGCGTGTAAACAAATATTTCAATCATGTAATTATACCTCAGCTTAATTGGTAAATTGCCGTGTTTGGCCAGATGCCCTCAATGACTTATGCACTGCAGTCATTTTATCCGTTGTTTATCCATTAAACCCGTTGTCAGGGGAAGCATTAATGCAAATGTGTTCACAGCTCCATATACTGGTTTACCATAACCACTGACCAAGATGTGCATTTCACTGAGGTGAAAGAAGTATCATAAATGTGAATGATTTTCAGGTTGTATACGCTGGAACTGTTGCAGCATTCTGGAGCTATTTGGGATTCACTTTCCTTATCAGTATGTGTTTGCCCTCATGGTTACTGGGCTTCTTTTCCACAGCACAAAGAGAGAAGTCATGCACACCACAGTAAAAGCTAACGCCTCGTAAAATCAATTTCTTTGGGGACTGTTTCCTGTAACTGCCCTGCGTTGTCACAAGATGTCATAGGGAAACACTTGATGAGGCAACAGTTACAAACATCCCAAGACCTTCTTCACGGGTAAACGAGAAATCATGAAATTACTTTGAAATCACTTTAACATTGTGTTGGAAAATTCAGCCAAGTTTTAAAGGAAAAGGATGTTTTTTATAATGTTTCTATATGGTGTTTTTGTAATTAAACTTACAGAAAAATGAACTCTCAGATGCAGCGTTACTGTGATGTAATTGTTTTTGATGTTTCCCAGATTCCTTTTTAGGAACACAGAGCAGAGTTGAATTTAAATGTCCACACTGCTCCATATTTGGATTTCAAAGGCACATTCCTCCTAAGCCTGGAGCAGCCTGGAGCAGTGAGTGCTGCATAGTTCTGCAGTTCATACAGTCCTTAAGCGGACTCATTCAGAGTGCCAGAATATCTGCTTTTGGGATTATGCCAAATTAACAGCAAAAACAAGGCAAAATAACTAAACCCTAAACTCTTGTATTTAAAAGGTATTTATTTCAAATGTACAAAAGTTTGATTCTTCCTTTCCATACAATTTGTATCCCGTACGGTGCAGAATTACAGACATTGATCATATCTGGCAGAAAATGAGGTCAATATGATTTGCCACCAGATCTACAGTACTCTCTGACCACTCTGCTGACAAAACATACTACAAACAAACAGTGAGAGAGAGAGAGACTTATCATTTGCAAGTTGCAGCCTGTGGCCATAACACTGAGATGTTGTTCATTGATTTACTCCCACAGCTTTGATGATGTTTGATCCATCATCAGTGGGAATGTACGTCTGACCCTCGTCTTTCAGACACCAGCTGGACAAACACTCTGTTAGTCCATGGGGCAATATTCTCTCCTATGTGTTGGACAGGAAAGGAATCTGTTTGCAGGCAGTGACTCTTCAACTGAAAGTCACTACAGCATCACGACTTTCACTCCATGTTTGAGCTGCTTGTGGTGCCCTTCTGGTGCTGATACAGAGTAGGTGTGTGGTGTTGCCTTGTGATGCGGTGACTGTTCCGCAACAGATCTTGCAAAATGTCTTCTTCTGTTGCACATCTGTTGCCTCAAACCCGAAATATTCTCATATTACCAAATTGCTGCTTTTCTCCGGGACTAAGGTGCCCAACATTTTTCCGGAACCACGAATGTTAAGTTGTCCTTGGGTTTGTTGTCAGGGGGGAAGATTACGCCCCCTCAGCTATGGCTTGTGTGGGTCTGGTGAGTGTTGTCCTCGGTGACAGGGCCCTGGTCGTCACTGCGTTCACAGAAAAGCAAAGAAACAGCATGTCAAGAAAGTGTCACACTGAAAATACAACACATTTAATCTAAACATACACACCACTCACTACACAGTATATGGCTGTACTTGAACTGGTGTGAATCGCAAAATTACACAAATATATAACTACGCCCATCACAACTCACCTGGTCGTCCCGACGCTGCGGCCATTGCTTCTCCTTTTCTCCATGATGTGGGATTCTTAGCAGTCGTGCTCCTGCTGCAACCACACGCTTTCCTTCATCTTCTTGTCGTCTGTAAATTTCAACTCTGAATTATTGTGCCACTATCCTTGTTTCTTATTCCTTCCTGTTCCTCTGCATATCTTCTGCTAGAGCTCCCAGTGGTTGTTGGGGATCTCTGTCTGGTAAAAAATATAGTATTTTAAAAAATACTTATTCCCATAAGATTATTAACTTGTCGGGACAATATAATCACTTTGGGCCACAAGATATTACGTTTTGTACAAACACTGAATCAAATATGTGGGCTACACATCTTAGTTATAGATAATTAGGGGTCATTGCTTTCTGTTATCTCAAACTCTATCTTTGTTTCCTGACATCTATCCAATCTTTGATTCAGTTGAAAGTAGTCTTGCAGGGTCTGGACACATTTTTGTAAAAATTCCTGATCGGGTGCAGACAGGCCATGTTGGGAAGTTGGATGTGTGTGTGTGGTCATGGGTGGAGGTGGAGGTGGAGGTGGGCAAGATCCGTATCCAGCCTGCGGCCAGGCGTAGGGTGATGGGTTGTACACAGGCTGGCTGGGGGCAAAGCGCGGCGCATATCCTTGACTATCAAAGAGCACAAACAATAACTGTGCTTTCACCCTCTGTAATTTCTCAGGGTCTTGTATCTTGCGCAGCTCATTTGCAACCAGATTAGCAAAAATCTCTGCATCATCTGCTTCTTTTGTCGCTGCGGCAGCAACTTCCTTCAAGACCTGCAGAGTTTGCATCTGCAAGTCGTTTGGCGGCCTGACCCTTCTCCGTTTGGGAGCGGGGCTGTGCTGTAGCGTCGAGGTTCCGCACGCAGTGGCGGAGACGTCGTCTTCAAGGTTCACGGGTAAAGTGATGGATGACGGCGGCACAATGGCCGGCGTGTCCACTGCTGACTGATGTGATGCATCGCTGTCCACACTTTCCAGATCTTCATCCTCTCTTTCAGAATAGCTTTCATCCAGCTGTGCCACCACTGCTGGGTCCAACTACAGTCACAAAATAAATGCAAAATCTACTTAGCATCTTGTCTGAATAATTTTGCAGCAGGATTTTACATTTCTGTGTTGAATTCTAAGTCATTCATATGTGGACTAGCTCATAAAATAACCAGCAGGATATACATACACCAGTGTCTGTTGAGCGAGATGTGACGTGCGGCTTCAGGAAATCACACATCTCAAGGATCCATATCTGTTTAGGAGTGAGGCCTGTGTCTCCACTGCCGCCCGACTTTGGCTTGAGCAGTCTGGTGAACTGTGTCCTTAGTGATGTGGCCCTCGTCTTCACTTCATTCACTGTGTTGGGGGGGATAATAATCATAACAATAACAATAAGAGTCAGAATAGGATTTTCCCTTATATTAAAAGTTAGCATTACAGGAGTAACAACATAATGTGTATTTGTATATTGTGGTTGTAAGCATTACTGTTTTTAGGTGGTTTCTGTTTGTGTTAAGCCTACTTTGTTGCATGTGGGCGTGGCGTGAACAGGAAACGCATGGACGATTGTGTCACTTATATTTGGACTATATGTTTATTTCAAGTTATTCCCAGTACAGCATTGTCCTGCATTATTCATGTCCCCATACGTGTCAAATTTGAACGCATGAGTTCGAGAAACATACAAGCACAAAGGTCGATTATGATGCGTTCAGTGATGCGTTATTATATTGGACATAAACATTTTTTTTACACGAAACACAAAAGCATTGAAATAAAGAAACAAACAAGGAATGACAGTGGCATTTCCCTCACCTGGTCGCCCTAAAGCTGCGGCAATTGCAGCCCAGCGCTTCTCCTTTTCCTCCCTAATGTGAAATTCTTTGCTTGATACGTCGAACAAGCACTCGTTCTCCTGCCACAGCTCCACCAACTTTCCTTCCATCTCCAGCGTCCATTTCACGCGTGGCTTCGACGACATTGGTCTCCCTGGTTGTGATATATAAGGATAAAGTCAGATGAACTTCAGATTCTTCCTTTTGTTTACCACTAGCTTATAAATTACTTCCTCTTTGTGTGCGCATCATCCGCGCTGGCTCCCATTGGCTGTTGGCAGTGTCAGTCTGAGATTTCACGTCGTACCTCAGTCAGAGAAGGGGGATGTCCTATTTTCGAGTGAGTGTACATGAACGCACCACAACTTCATAATTTCGAGTATTTTATTAAGTTTATCACACATCAAAGATAGTTCCGTCACACTATAATGGTGTTTGAATAAAATATGGAATGAAATACGTTCATGATACAAAGACATTAATTGATAAAATGAAAGGAATATAATGACAACCGCTAAGATCCTCACTCATTGCAATGTTAAACACTTTCACTTAATCAACAACAGGGGGCAGTGTAGACTAAGAAACAAGTGGGTTGAGACTTGGCGTTCAGAAACTGCCTGTTGCGTTTGCTCTGTGTAAGTCGACTAACCATTCACTAGAACTAAATTAAGAAAGCTGATGCTGCTTATTACCACGTTAATAGTCATTATCTGCAGAAATGTAATTTAATTTAATTTAATTAATTTAATTTCATTTAATTTCATTTCATTTCATTTCATTTCATTAAATTAAATTAAATTAAATTAAATTAAATTAAATTAAATTAAATTAAATTAAATTAAATTAAATTAAATTAAATTTAATTAAATTAAATTAAATTTAATTTATACTAGTTATCATCTTAATTTCTGTTGCGTTAAAGTGTTCTTGTGACTGTGCAGAAGTGTTTATGAATAGAAACTTTTCATTACACCATGTGCCTTTGTCATCCACATGCACATCCCCATCCACAACCAGTACCGTTCTTAACTTCTCCTTTCATAGTATCTGTTTTGGCCAAAACATGACTGAAATCTCTGTGGCAACAGCCTCTGTATGTACGTATGTGTACTCACTGTAGGAAAGGATCGGCGAGTATGTGTGAACATGAAAATGTGAACCTACTGTGCGTTTGTATGAGCATGTAAACCAGAGTGAGTCTGTGTGTGAGTGTAAAAAGAAAAGAAGATGGGAAAAAAGAAACAGAAACAGCCAACATTTTCTTACTCCTTCACAGATTTTCCCTGCAGATCACCAAACCCAAAGCCTGAAATTCTCAGCAACTCCCAAACACTTCAATCGTTGTTTTGACAACAGTGACTCCCCCTCACATTCCAGCAGTAGCTACTGGACATGCATCACTATACACTGGGGAGAAAAATAGGCCACTATGGCTTTTCCTCTATTTATCACTCAGCCAAGGGACTTTAGTGTTGCCATGGAGATTTATTGTCACTCCTATACACATCAACTTCTGTGTGACAGATCATGCAAGGCAGAACTAAGAGTAAAAAAAGGGAAGTTAATGGATCAATGTAGTAAGGATAGTCACAAGTGCGGTATTTCCCATTCATTTTTTTATTGTTACTGCAATGCTTGGGTAGAAAGGATATCACATTTTTGATAGTGTGTTTATACTTGTGTGTGTTAGAGAGAGAGAGAAACAAGAAAGAGAGAGAAAGAAAGAAGGGGAAACTGTAACAGACAGAATGAAAGTGTTTTTAGTAGACTATATAAGTTATAGTGTTTGAATAGATTCGGACAAAAACATTAATTATCCTGACAATGCTCTGATTTATAGGAGTCAAGCTGAGCTCATTAGACTGGTCTGGTTTTCACTGTGGGCCATTGTGGCATGTGTGTGTGTCTCTGTGTGTGTCTCTCTGTGTGTGTGTGTGTGTGTGTGTGGTGTACACTAACGTTTTCAGTAAGCAGTGATATCACAAAAAAACGCCAGGAATCGCTTTTCCTGTTATGGAAAGTACAGTGGAGACACACAGACATTCAGTACGTACAGTAAATGACACAAAATAAGCTTTTGTTTGCAATAAGCGTTGGATTTTGCATCCATAAGTATTTAAATGTGTGCAGTGGAGTTTATATTCCATGTGGAAAATATAATTAATTGTTTACAGAGATCCGTCTACTTCTTGTGCTGTTATCAATCATCTGGTTGGCCGGTCAACCAAAAGAAACGGGAGACACAGCCGTATGTGGAAAGGAGACAGACATTAACTATTGTGAAATAAGTAATACAGTAATATATATGTGTGTGATTGTGTTTAAGCTGTGTGTAGATTTTCCAGAGAAATTTAGACTCTTTTTTTCTCTTCCAATAATCTGTTTCAGTTTTGAGAGATGGCAGAGGCCTGTACAATTCCAGTATGCTTATTGAGATCAAGCTGCTCCCTAAATTAAAATCTTCTTTCAGAGGGTAATGTGATTAAATGGCAGCAATGGTGCATAAGTGGAAAGCGTCCATCACCACCTGGCAATAGATATTTTCAACAACAGTTCATAATTTGCCTAATATCAAACCTGCTGAGTTAGAAGGTTTAGAAGACAAACACACCTGATACTAAAACCAACACTACAACAATCTTCATCATTAACACCATTATAATCTAAATCATCACTATCATCATCATGAATGTTATAATGGCGAAGGATGTGGTCTTATTAGATCATAGGCTCAACTGACCAGGTGTGAATGCAAGCGACAGCTGAGACATTTTTGTGACATAATAATTTGCCTTTAATGAGGTTAGTTTGAACTACGAGTTGCAACTTGCCACGGATGGATACCTGCACCTGGAACATGAATAGTGCCAGCCTATGCAAAGCAGTAACACAGAAAAAAGGCTTGTCCGTTGGGCAAGGTGGAAACATGGGCTTTATCAGCATAACAACCCACCCACTGAGATACGATCACAATGCAGGCAGAGTTCAGATAAGGATTATGTCTATAATTAAGTTATAAAAGGGGCCTGTATTGTTAATTTCACCATATAAAAAGTGCCCTGAGGATAGGAACTCACATCTTATATTGGCTTCAGATGTGACTAATGAAACATGGCTTGATTTGAATCGGATCACTGTGTGGTTTACTGGCAGAGCCATTTCTTGGATTCCTCATCATGGGTTAGCTTAGAAAAGCTCCTTGCCGAATTTGAACTGAGGGTCATTCAGAAATTCAGATTCACCCACCCGCATTACACCCGTCAGGCTGCCAGGCCGCGATCTGGCCCAGCAGTGAAGGAACTGTATTGTCAGGATTTACAGTACATTCAGAGTAAATGAATCAAGGAAATTGTTCTAAAAGTTTTATTGAATGTTTTGCAATTAGAGTTGGCTGGAAACATTTCATCTGATCATTGTTTCATTTGATAGGAGTCAAACTGCCAAAAATACATTTAGCCCCTAGGAGGGACGTTGATGCCAGTATTGTAATCTATTTGGAACTGACAGTAGATTTTTTGTGTGTGCGTGTGTGTGCGTGTGTGCGCATGAATGTGTGTTCAGTGAGATGATCCCGGGCTGTCCTATACTCCTTATTTGCCGTAGTATCCTCATATGAAGGCCCACAAAAGGAAACCCTGTCAGCATTACATAAGGCAAGCAAACACGGAGCATGATGGAGTGAAAATCTGCTCTTTCGTTCTGAACAGGCAAACAAACCGGTTGATTTATCATTTCATAAAACTCATGAAAAGAAGCACTCATTAGTTTTGCCGTCGTAAAAAAGCGTCCAAAAGTCCAAAAGTGCGAGAATGTGAATTGCTGTGACAAAATCACAAACAAAAACCTTATCTATCTATAAGGAAGTAGGGGTGTTGTAGCATTAAAAGCGTTGTAACGCCATAAAAGAGTATCAGAGAACATCTACACACACGCAGGCTCAAGGATGCTACAATCCTTAATTAAACCACATCTATTACTTGTCAACTCAACTGCTGGGTCTGCCCCGTTGTCTCTTCTAAGTCCGACGTGCATGGAAACATCAACAATGGAGAAGTAGTTTTAAAGTGATTCCCATGTTTGCTTTTCATTACGTTATAAGGAAGCAGCTCATGTGAAAGGGTTATGCTGGCAGTGAGTCATCACTATGAGTAACATCTACTGAGAGTATAGGCAGGGAATGACATAACCAAGTGTACATAATGCTATAATATCACTTGTTTCAATGAAGTAAATAGTTTGAGTTGTACTTTCATCCTTTCCCTTATCGGAACATATTCTAAATCTGTCTTCACTCACCTCTTAATCTGCTTTTCGCTTTTCATACTTGGCAAGAAAACATGTCTCATGAGAGATTTTCCAGAGGTTCGGCTCAGGCAAATGTCAACCCGCCGCATTTTCTGGTTCAGAAGAGAGAAATGAATCACAGAAAGAATGGACCTGAAGCTCCATTTTTAGCCAGTATTTATTGTGAAACTCTTGTCTTTCCTGCATGATATTTGTACAGCTGAGAAGAGTGTATGGGTAACGATTACATCCCCCATGGCAACATACTTACGGTGTGATCCCTGCAGGTCAGGAAAGGAATTGGGGGGGATTATAGTATCCTATAGTGATGTCATTGGGGGTGGGTGCTTCGTTAAACACACTGACATCATGATTTCGAAAGCTTTTCCCAAACATTCCCATTAGTATTTCAATAAATTTCAATTTGACAAGTGAATTGTTTTCATAATGACACCTCAGGGAAATCCTGTGTTGCTGTTATTATCATGAGATGGGAACTCCCACCTGACTTTACTCGACATATCACTCTTATGTTTGACATGACGCTATACTGCAGCCTGACAAGCCCAGGCTTTCATCAGTGCTCCTTTCTCTCTGCAGGCATCAGACGTGAGCTCACCTGAGAGTTGTTGTGATCCTGCTCATTAATCTTCAGCTGGGAGCATTGTCAGTTTGAGTCTGGGTGAGGCCCAGTGAGATAATGCCTGATTTAGGTTTTGTACAAATGCTCTTTTGTATCTATGGGAGACGGTGATATGTGAGCCACTTTTGGGATTTAAATGGTTTACACATAGGAGTGGTTGGTTTAAAGAACTGTTTTCAAGATAATCTATGCGGATATACATGAATAACAACTTGGTTCGTGTGTTCCGGACCTTAACTTCTAATGCCTGAGGTCTAATTTTCCTCAAGCATATCTGTAGCAAAGGTCTGTTTCGGGTTCTACATTTGTAATTTCCTCCATTACAATGTTTAACCTTACTCTGTGTTATTCCAGGCATGTGGACACACTGGACGACAGGAGCTTTTTTTTTGGCTTTTCTGCAACTGGTTGTTATTTGGTGAAACTTCACCACACAATGCTCTCGGTCTAACCATCAACCTCAATTAGGATTATGCTTCCATCAATTAATAACCTAAAAAGAAAAGAACATATCGGCACAAGAGTAACACGAACTAAGCTTCAAATGGGTTTCCAATGCAGATTACACATCACTGATGGATTGCCAGTGACTCTCTGTCTATTTTGACTCCTTTGCTACCGACAATGAATCAACAAAATATTTATCAATCTTTCATTTTACGTTCAAATGGAGCAGTATCATAAGAATGACTGTGATTTTCTTCTTCATTCTATCTGTTTAATCATTAAATCCTGTTTCTATGCTACATTGGCTTGGAATGCCTGTGATGGATTAGGTGATGTGACAGCACACTGGACTGTGTAGCAGAAGCGTTGACATTGCTGTATTTATTTCACGGCAGGAGTCGTGTTTTGTGTCAGTGGTTCTTTTCACACTATCCCAGGGAAGAATACATCCAGTCAACTTCTCCTTCCTGCTCTTATAAGGAAGGTTAGAGAGTTTGAAGAGGGATGGATGTGGAATTATGGGCATGTAGAGGTGAGCCAATTCCCAAGAGGAACACCAGATTAGGTGAAGTTGAGCCAAAACAGCGAGGGGTCAGCTCGGTGGGAAATGAGATCACTCCGGGAGTCTCCCTTACATAGACTTATTTTTTCTGTCCCCTACACAGACATGCATATTTGGCTGCTGTCAAAGATCACGAGAAGTCTCTTTAGCCTGCTTATGTAAGAACATGGAGTCTAAGCCAAGAAGAAAGATTTTGAAGTTGATGCTCTTTAAGAGGCTCCGTCTAAAACGTAATCCCTCTCTGTCATAGTTTCTCACACTCTTTCAGTGTTGTTTGTCGTGATAGCGAGGACTTGTTTGCGCAGTGAGATGAGACACATTGATTGCCTGATTGTTATTCCAGCAGCTAACTGTCATGTCCGGGTAATGTCCACACCTGTAAATGTTTGCTTCCACAGATAAAGTCGTTTTTTACTGTGTGTCTCTTCTCACATACCTACAGCATATCAGGCGTATGTGTTAATTATTACAAATGTGACCTGTGTTTAAGGATGTTTAAGTATTTTCCCTGCCAACTTCCAAAGGTCACACAATCACATCATCGCATCATCTCTGTATCAACCACTGTTCATCCTATCACCCTTGTCTGTCACAATCTGACCTTTTTTTTTTAGCATTTAGCAACAGTCCAAACCAATGTGGGTGACCGATAAAGGCCAGATTTCCTGTAACACTGAGGAATGAAAGACCTTTTTTGGTCATACCACTGTAATCAGAGGACAAATAAGCTAAAGCTGCTGAGAGGAACACTGTAGGCTCAACACAAAGCTGCTTGACCAACCGGCTCTATTGACTGGCATGAACTGGCTGATCCAAATCTCCAAGATAAAGAAATAGTTTAGAAATAGCTTTTATTTGTTTTCTCGCCCTTGTGAAATATCTTTGAAAAACACAGATATGATCAGACTCTCTGGAGCAACACAGACACAAGGGGGAGTGCTGATATAAATTGCGACATTTGCCACGGATAGATGCACGTGAAAATTCAGTATTCTGTCTGCAATGAGTAGACCATCCATCTGACTCATGGCTATTACTGTTCAACACTTGTGTAAACCCAGTATTACATCCCGGATAGCAATTTAAAAAGGATAGAGCAAAGTTTGGCACTTCCTGTCTCTTAGTCATTGCTAAAAGTAGCTCCCTTGGGGACAATACTTCCACTGGAGAGGATGTGCTGTAGAATAGGGGAAAGGGTGGACATGCAGCACAAGATGGTGATTGATATTGATATTCTGTGCTTATGAGGTGGTCCCATACATAAAATTCAACATCAAGAATATTGCGTTGAATTGCCATGATTTGATTTTGAACAATTCTTCAATGATTGACAATCAAAATATTGGATTTCAAAACTAATGTTTCATGCAAATGTCACATTCATTACATTACATTACGATCATTTGGCAGTCGCTTTTATCCAAAGCGACTTACATTACATTACCACCCTTCGCAGAGGGGGGAGCAATTGAGGGTTCAGTGCCTTGCTCAGGGGCACCTCAGCAGGGGCTCGAACCGGCGACCCTCCGGTTCCCAAGCGGAAGCACTACCCACTGAGCCACTGCCTCATCCATTATTCATAATCCGCAATACGTTTTTTTCTTGGGTGTCTCTATTGTGTGTTTTTAGGAATTACATTATCCATTATAAACACAGATACAGAGTTGGTGAAGCAGTTCTGTGTCTTATTTTGGCCTGACTTAATTTTTCGTTGTAGCACCTGTTGCAGCAGCTCCCTAAGTGTTTGCACATCCTCAGTCAAAATAGTTTTTCCATATGCAGATTATTTATTTCATATCTGCAAACCATTTTATTAGATTGTTTATGGCTTTCAGCACTATTTATAGCTGTTTTTATAGCTTTGTTAAAAGCTATTAATGTTAATGTTAATGTTAATAGTCATTTATTGGTGTTCTCGTTTATTTGTTTGTTGCTCTGCTGTTGTTTTTACTTTATAGGTTGTTTAACCCATACATGCTTCTGTAACAGGACAACTCACCTCTTTACCTTTTTAATATGGCCTCGTGTGTGTTATCTGCATCCATTCAGTTGCATTTCTCTTGGTTTCACTTTTGTTTCAGTCCCAAACAAACTTGTTATCACTGTGCTCTGTTCTCTAATAGAGGGACTCACTGCAGTGGAGACTATTAGAGGATCAAGCTCAGTGACAAAAACACATGAGCTCATCGAATACACACAAAACACACCTTTTGCCCCGAATCCTCACAACAGAATGATTGTGTGTGTCTGTGTGTGTATTTCTCCTTCAGAAGCCATTCTGCATGAGTGATCTGCAGAGGCCCGTGACGGTGCTGCCACGCCCCACACACTACGGGGTGTCAGTGTGATGATATACATTAGGTGGCCTCTGGTAACATTATAGCTGTGCCGTCATGCACAATAAGACACAAACAGAGACGAGAGGGGACCCACGCATAAACAGATAGGAATACAATGACTCAAACACACATCATTTACCCCAAACAAATCCCAAACTATCACCATCCATCTGCTTCTTTACGTTTTCCAGCTGTTCAACATATGAGCTCTAACGTCACAAAACCAAAAAAACACATTTTTTGCTGCTATGTTTGCCATACCATTTGACCTACCATCCTGTCTCCATGGTAATTTGTAAAAACAGTGCAACGGAATCCTTGAACGACCCTTAACCCTAAACTGAAAGCCAGTAAAATGAATTGGTTCTGGTTTCCTGTGTCTTTGAACTTGTTCTGACTCAAATCCCAAACCCCTGAGTAAACTGTGACTACTATTACGTTGGCATGTTAAACCATACAGGCAAATAAAAGGCAAATAATAACAGAAGGCCTCAAATGTGCCCCTGCGAGAAGAGCTAAGGACCTTCGTGAGCGGCAGCAAACAAAGAGCTTCTGGGTGTTTTTGAAGTGGGGAGCAGAGAACAAACTCACTCTCTAATCATTCTGTAACTCCAAAGCCTCATAATTTGTAGCTACAGGCCCAGTGCTGTCTGCTTGGAACACTGACATGAGAAATATTCATGTGAGGGCTGTCGCAGTGGGATTATTCTTAAAGTAACAGTCCACACACAAAGCGTTGAAAAGCTATTATGGAATATAGCATCAAAATAAATGACTGCACTGTCATCTCTGTGCCTGAAAGCAAAGTGACAACATTTACCTGCTGTCATCAGCTGTTTGGAATCTGGATGCAAGAACGAGTTTCTTCTGCAGGGCGTAGGGGACTCATAGGTGGTCAGACATCAGGAGGGAACCTGGCATCTAATGGGGTTGCCTCCTGGCATACCCAACTGGAATTAACCCACAGACCAAGAATACACTGGGGGGATTGTGTATCCCATATGGCCTGGGAACGTCTTTGGGCCCCCCAGGTGACTAAGGAGAGGAACATCTGGAATGATTTGATTGGCTTCCTCTGCAACCCAGACCCGGAAGTGGTGGAAAATAGATGGATTGATTGAGTACCGACCCAGTATGATTAAAAAAAGACACACAAACACACACGCACGCACGCACGCACGCACACAGTACTCAACAGGGTGCAATACAAATTCAGATTCTATAGGCTGTATACAGTATATGACAAGCATTCGATCATTGTGTTCTACATGATGTACCATTCCCCAAAATGGTTTCACATGAACAGATTCCATTTGCAACTTCACCTTTAAATTCAACCTAAAAGGAATCAGGATGTAAGTTTGCTGTTATAGGGGGGATTTCGGCTTTCCAGGCTGTTAAAACACTGAAAGGTTGCCTCTTCCAGTTCTCACCACCCCTGACATAAAACTGCAGGCAGCACTTTCCACTAAACAGTCTGTGATAAACCCACTGTTCACAAGCACACAAACAGTTCACTGGGTGAACTGTTTTCACCATCTAGTAAAATCAAATCTTGGCTATAGTTAAATATTGTTAGAGAATGTACATTACGATAGAAATGACCTAAATACATCAGGTTGACAGGAACACATTTCATATGTTACTGTGAGCCTACTAGCGTTCTGGAGCTGCAGGTATTTGCCAACATAGCAGCTGTAATAACTTGATAAGATCACGCCAGAGCAATTAAAAATTATTCTAAGTCTATTTTGGGGGATTGACACAGTTTGAGGGCGTTTTCTGTTTGTGTTTGAGGGTTTTAAATAGGTTGGGACCAAATTCTAATAAGATTTAACGAATAGCTATGTCTGCATTCTGAGAAAAATATCCTGCAGAATGAAAATAATTCTATCCAACTCTATTGGCAGAGGTTTTGTATAAAACAGAACACTATGTTAGACCCACTGACTATAAAGTACAGATTCATTCTGGATAACAAACAGCGTTGGGATTTTATGGTGGTCTAATTTAAAACGTTCCACTCTTAAATCCCCTCTGATGAAACGTTTTTTTTTTTATACAAACAATTTGTGAGAAGCCCCAGTGGTTCCCAGAGTAACACACCCCTCGTGTACCTCATTCTCACTGTCTGCCTTATTTACTGCGATTTAGATTCCACACAGACAAGTACTGTAGCAACCGAGCTTTGTCAAGATTATGTTGCACAGGCCTTTTATGCTCCGACAAAAGGAAACCTGGTGTGAACCATGCAGGTGTGAACGTGTGACTCCTCTCTCTCTCTCTCTCTCTCTCTCTCTCTCTCTCTCTCTCTCTCTCTCTCTGTGTTGGTGTGTGTGTGTGGTCATACTGTTTTGATTGAGGGTCATTCCAACCTTCGGACCATTTGAATGTGGGCTCTCCCTTCCTGTGATGGAAATCCTGTCATCAAACGATTTCTCCCAAACACTCTATAATTAGGACTCCCACACCAGCAGCAGCATCCCACAGTGAGTGAATTATCTGCCGTTAAATAAAGACAAGCAGAAATAAACTCAGAGGGCCTTGTGAACTGCATCATGACATCATGTCAAAATCGGGTGATTGATGGTTTTCCTTTCTCTTTCTTGAGCTGAACTTTTTTCTCTTAATTGTCCTTGGAACAGTGAACATGCAGCCATTAAAATCACCCACACTTACTGTACAGTCAGTGAGATTCCTGCATGTTGTTTTGCACACTGCCTCCTCCAGGACAAAGAGAGGGGAGGATGACATTTGTCAAAGGTCCTGGACCAGATTTACACACAGGACATTGCACTTAAATGTTAGGTGCTTGAGCCAAGTGAACAAATACCGCATATGACCCAAAATGGCCCCACAGTTCAATTACTTTAAATACAGCAGAAAAAAATGCTTTGTGAACTTAGTAGTTCAAGTAGAAGTCTAAGATATTTGTAGAGAGACAACAATGGCTTCTATTCAAATCATTTTAAGAAATTCATTCCCTTTCCATTCCGTTACGAGTGGAACATTTTGACTGTTCCCATGACAACAAGTGTGGTTTACAATTGAGTCTGAACCTGGTGTGTATTATCTTTACACCATGAAGGGTTACATGAGTTCCTGTGAGTTTGGCCTTGGAGTGCATGGCAGTTCAATAGAAAAACTTAATTTCTCCTATCTTTAAATGTTCCAGTCTGAGAGCGGGGCAGCACTGTGCCAGTCCTAATCATGACACTGTGCTCTGGAATCTGAGCTAGTTACACATTTAAAGAATGTCAAGGTTACCGAAACCATTTTGGATAATGAAGCAGGGGGTAAATATTCTACTGCTTTATAATTTCCTGAAACAATTGTGTTCAAGTCACTGAAGTCTCTGAAGCCGGTTTTGAACTCGATGCTCTTCCTGTAAGAGTCATTTCAGGCTACTTTCATCCATATGCAGCGGCTGCACCACTGTATTTTTAGCAGCGGATAGATGGTAATCATCTCGGTGCTTTGGCTCTACAACTTGTGACTGTTTGGTCACCAAGCTCTTCTGGTTAGAGTTTCCAAGGAGACCAGACAAATGACTCACTCACATTCAGCAAAATCAGCTCTTTTGTGCAGGAGGCGAGCTTTGGGTTTCCAGCTCTCCGTCTACGCAACGGGGATGGAAAATGAAAATGTGGAGAGAAAACGGTGGCTGGATGTGGCTTAGAGCCCAGTTCTGTTCTTACTTAATCTGGCCCCTGTCCCTCCTCCGCCTCTGCCTCTCTTACATCTGTACTCTCCCACACTCCTGTTTTCTCTCTATGTCTATCACTCTTTGAATTTCCTCCTCACTCCTTCACTTTCACTCTCATTCCCACCCTCCCTCTTGCCTTTTTTTCTGTTGCCTCTGTTGCCCTCAACCTCCACACTCTATTTGTCAAGCTATGCCAGGAAACTTTGCACATTGGCAGCTCCAAACAGGGGGTAACTGTTTGACAAATTAGATCACCATTTTCCCAGAAGTCATGTCAGTTCATATTCATTTACGATCTACAATATCACAATATCAGGCTTATGTATGTAGAAACAAATCAATGCTATGAGTTGGTCACATGTGTCAGACAAACAAAAGTCTTCCTTGTTGTTTTATTTATGTTATTTTCTACAGATTAAGTTAGTCTCTTCTCCTACATCAGGATATTAAAAAAACATCATCCAAAACAAAGTACAGTGGTGAATATTGAAATGATATATAGAGTTGGAAGAGTGGTGGGAACTCCATTTTCTCTTCTACAGCTTCCAAAAGTTTGTTCCGACTCACCAATACACTTAAATAGACACAGACACACACCACACCCTCTTCTTTCACTGATCCTTCACTTCTCCTTCTTTTGCTCCCACTGGGAGGAGGCCCGGCTAGTTGGCAGCACTGGATGACAAACCGACGGACGCACCGACACACCCGACAGATGTGTAGTGTAGAGGGGGAAAGTGTATTGGGTGTGTGAGGGAGAGAGTGAGGGATGATTCACGTTTTATGTATGTGAGGCCTGTTAAGTGTTTTCCTAGGGCAAAAGGAGGAGTGATTAAAAAGAGGTTATTATACAGCAGCTCTTTAACGTAATAGAAAACACTCACACCATGTGTAGAGAAAGTTTTGAATGGAGTCTATCATAGTTTATGTTACCTCATGATAGCTGCTGATATCCTCTAACAACCCTTCTTGTAGAAACTAAACAAAGAATTTGCAATTCGGCCAAAGGAAAAATGAGGCTCATTAAATCCTAAACTTCGGCTGATGCAATGCCTATGCAACACTCGTTATGTGCAGTTTGCCTTTAACATATCAAATGTTGGACAGCATTCGTCACCACCCTCACATAGGATCATGTTACAGTTTTTGTGAGAGAATTGAACAAATCTGATACAGGGACTTTTCCAAAAATCCCTATGGGTTAACTTTGTTTCTCCATTATTTCTTCTCTCATCCCATTTTGCTCCGAGGCTCTACATTACTGTGTATTAGTGAAACGTAAATTCAAATTATTACATTACATTATTGGTTTTGTGGTTTGTTTTACATACACTGCTCGACGACTGAATGACGAGTGGTGAATCGCATTATTTGTACACTTAAAAAAACTGAGGATTTAGCAAAATTTATATTTCAGTCATAACTGTTTTTCTGTCAGTAACATGACTCAGCATAGCGGCTCCTCAGGCAGTCTTTTGTCCAGCCAGATCTCCATGGGGCCCAGACACAAAGGAATGGCAGGCATGCAGTAGAAATATGTAGAACTTGGACAGTGAACAGAGCTTTTCTTTTTCAAATCTATCTAACCATCAATCTATGTTGCAGTACATCCATCTTTCCGTACTTCTCGTTCACATTTCTCTTGAATTCCCCTTCCTCCCTGTTTTGTCTGTTCTTTCGGCATGCAAGAATACGAAGCATCTGGCTGCTGCGATAAAAGCTGTAAGAGCCAGTAAAAAGACAGCTTTAAAGCCATACACCCATAACATCTGATAGAGAGACTGGCATCGGGCGCACTGTCGCACCACACACATTGCCACACACGCATTTTACACAATCACAGATTCGGTGCATGAAACGAGGCTCTTGAAACTAGCACAAATTAGGAAACTATTTTTGTTTGTCAGATGCGGTTAGGCAAGCTCTATTGATTACAGCCTGGCACAAATTTAGCAAAATGATTCATGATGCTGTGTTTTGAGTTTGGCAATGCCATGTTTCATAAAAAGTATTAATATAATGATGAATGATACATTTAAAACATTAGGTTAGGCATCCTTCGAAGTGCCAAAGAATCACAATCAATTACTGAACTTTCCTCCTGGTTTTGTCTACATTATAATGCTTATTAACACGGAAACAGCCTATTATCATGAAGTTATACAGTGACTCATCCAAGACCACAGAGGTCAGTTTTAGCAAACAGCACACCGAAACTAGACTGACTAATGTGAATATAAACAAACTCAAAGCACCGAGACAGGACTGAACTGGGCTGAACTGTGACATGATTGGAAAAAGCCTGGGAATAGAGGCCTTCTGGATGTTAAGGGGGGCAGAACTACAGGAACTGCAGGTCAGAATGTGAATTCCTAAGAAACGAGCAGAGAAAGAATTTCCCGGACACACAGCACAGTCGGTGTGTGGGGGGGAGGATGGTGGCAGAAGGCCAGATAGCCAACAGAGTCTTACATATTTACGTGTGGTTTTTAATAAGCATTTCAAGCCAATTTCAGCTTTTGTAATAAGCAACGTGTTGTGTTGCATCGTCATTGGTGTACACTACATAAATGGAATATGAAACTATATGTTTTATTTGTTTTCCTCAAAATTTAACCACATGCTCAGAAATAGTCACAAACACGATGATTCACTTTTTGCTTTATTTTTTATTTAGTTGCAAATGTTTATTTTTGTTGTTTATTTCTTAATTTGCTGGAACCTCTACTTTTTTGCTGGATTTGACGTCTTTGTGCTCTGACACCACTTTGCCATCCACCAGTGTCTGAGTGACTGTCACCACTTGGGTCTGGATTGTGTTGGAGTCAACTGCATCCACGAGTCTGAACAGAGAAAAAGGTACAAGGTTATTTTTTGGTATTGGTGAAATGAAACAACATAAAATACAGTAAAACCCTACATGAACCTGGTTTTAAGTGAGGAGATCCTGTCATTTAGTGAATTGAGCAGGTGAAATTAATGTAGGTGTTGGGAAGGAAAGCGAATGACTCACCTTTTGTTCAATGTCAATTTTGCTTTATGTTTGCATGAAACTAATTTGAATAGAATTTGCAAATACAAATAATTTCCCTGTATCATTCATCAAAACTTGCATGTTCTATCTATGCATCCTGTGGGCTGTTCACACACTCACTTGAAGTCTAGTTCCCCATCCAGCAGCCTCCTGTACTCAGCAATCTCAGCCTCCAGTTTCACCTTGATGTTGATCAGCTGTTCGTACGCACGTGACTGATCCCCGATGTCAGTGCGGATCTGAGTGAGCTCCTCTTGCAGCCTCAATATGATGTTGTTGTACTTCTGCACCTCCATGTTGTTACGCATCTCTATGTCACGCAAGGTGCCCTCCAGAGATTCTTTCTGTTAACAGAAGAAAATATCCCAATCCAATTAGGTCACCCAGGGTCCCTTTATGGAGTATAATTAAACTGTTCCTGAGTGAGACATAAGCAGCAATAGAGTGAAATATAAAAATATTCCATCGTGACTAAAACATTCAGAGGTAAAGAAGGTGCAGTATGCTGAAATTGAAATCGGACCCCTCAGTCAGTGTTGATGCTATGATGCTTATATGTGAACCTGAAATCTTGTGAAAAATAGAAGTTCATACCAGACTCAGAACGGACTGCATTTCAATTTCCAGTCCCTGATATCTCCTCCTAGTTTCAGTCACTACAGTTGTTGTCTCCTTCAGAGCTGCTGTGCTCGTAGTCATCTGGACCTGCACTTCTTTTAGCTGGATACAAAATCACATACTCAACAGACTGACACTTAATCTGAATTGAAGCAATTGTGTATTGAGTTGGAGCTATTCATTCTCCTGTACCTGAGATTCGTGCCATACTTTGAGCTCTTCCTGGTTCTTCAGCGCTATCCTCTCATACTTATCTCTCATCTCCTCCATTATCTTGGCCAGGTCGTGTCCTTTAGGGGCATCAACATCCACGTGGATTCCAGCCTGGGTGATCTGGGCATGCAACTCAGCAACATCCTGTTGAAAGGGAAATAGTCAGCGAGTTATTTCCTGAATAGCAGGTTATCTTGTGCGAAAACATTACAAATTCCTCCTCTTCCCATTTCGCAATAATCTTTACTTTGATAGTTAATAGTACTTTAATAATTACTATTGTCATCCTTACTGTTTCATGGTGCAGTTTCAGGGTTATGAGCTCCTCCTTCAGTGACTCGATCTCGGTCTCCAGGTTTAGACGAATAACGTTGGTGTCATCCAGAACCTTCCTCAGCTTCGCTACATCCGCCTCCACAGTCAGACGCATACCCATCTCATACTCCATCCTGTTGGAATCATAAGGAAAATGTGAATTCTCCTCCTGTTCATATGACTACTCAGTAATTTCATAACTCTACAATTTAGAGCTTGTTTTCATTTATTTGCAAAACTGAACACTTACTTCATTCTGAAGTCATCTGAAGCAAGGCCTGCATTGTCAACTGCAATTGCAAGTTGTGCATTGCCCTTGATCATGTCAAATATCTATGGGGAATAAAAACAGTGTGTCTTTCTGCTGGTGGTAAGATGTAGACTAGAATTATATTCACTTCATATTTAGTATTTTCCACATTCAGCCTAATGAACACTACACAATATTAACAATGTCAATGAGTAATGCATTCAAGGAGTGGCTTTTGATAGCATGTTAATCATTTATGGAAGCAGGTTATCTTTATGGCAGACATCATCTATCATAGCTGAGCATGGAGGTAACATGTTGCAAAATCATTTTGTGGGTGAGACTACTGGGTATATACTTATGCAACTGTGAAAATTATTCAGTTTGGAACACTTACATTTTTGCACGTAAACCAAGGCAAATTAAATTAATAGTGGCAACAATGTTTCTTGAAATTTGCAACGTAAATAATATACAGAGATCGTTCAGTAATTCTTTGAAATTGTTTTTTTCTGACAGAAAACTAACTTTGGTTTGTAAGGTTGACATGAGCAAATAATGCACAGAGCAAAATCTTTAGGACTGGATAGATGCTCACCTTGGCCCTCAGACCTGCAATGACAGCATCATACTTGCTGTGGTCTTTTCCCTCTAAGGGGCCTCTCTTCTCGATGGTCTCTATGATCTTAATCTCCAGTGATGCGTTGGCCTTCTCCAGGCTCCTCACTGTCTCCAAGTAGTTGGCCAGTCGATCATTTAGGTGCTGCATGGTTGTCTTCTCGTTCCCGATAGCCATGGATCCAGAGGTGGACCCAGAGGAATGCAGGGACAGGTAGTCGAGCCCGCCACCGAAGCTGCTGCCAACCCGGGAGCCATAGGAGGCGGTGGAGATCTTGGTTCCATAGCCACCAGCCCCTCCGCTGACACTGTGGGCATAGGAGCTCTCCATCCGCAGAGACTTTGGAACAGAGCCCGAATGGACACCAAGAAGCTGAGAACTTTGGCGACTAATCATGGTCTCAATTGCTGATCAATGAGAGGAAGAAGCGGCACGTCTGGCAGAGAGGGGTGGACAGCAAAGGATGTGGGACACAGAGGAGTCCTTGGGTGTTATTTATAAGCCTGAAAAGGCAATATACCTTCCTGCCACTCCTCTGCTATCTATATTTCCCTTTACCTTTACTCCTTTGCCCAGACTTTGCACACAACCACGCACAGTAAAAGTGTCACCTGTCAAAATCAAAGGCCTGAGCTGACATTTTTACTTTGATAATGTGTTGTAAAAAGAAAGCTGTGTCTATGGTAACTGATAACTAGTAAAGCTAAAGAAATAATTCACTTTATGACTCATTGAACATCACGCATCATCTCTTGGGTGTGATCTGGTCACACCGCTGTGTCCTTAATTGGTGTTGTGCCTTTATCTCTACCAACTCTTGTCATCTGTCACTCTGATTGATCAATTTTGTTCCTCTTCTGCATTGTGATTATGATGCTATATATTTAAATGATTGTCAGTTTCACATAAGACACTGAGTTCACACTATTAACTTTCTTGACGGGACTTTATTGAACGTCTGAACATTACAGCACAACAGGTTGTCTAAAGTAAACAGAAAGAAAACCAAAGATGAAGATAAAACATAAAAACAATAGCCATTGAATTTGACTTTTTTTAATTAATCATATTTCATTTCATCAATTACTTTGAGACCCCAAATCTGATGTTTGTAAATAAATGTGACACAAGCACTTAAATAAAAGGACATGATGATGAAATAAATAAAAGATGATTTGGTTTTCTTCTCATCTACTTTTTAACAATCTGCCGAGGAGCTTTTCACCCAGATAATTACACTAATTATAGAGTCAACTGAAGTTCTAATGTGTTAGTGTTAATGAGAGCCAAATGGTTAAAGTAAACTGTACTTTAGTCAATCATATTTTAGTTTTATGATACTGTGATGATGATTGATGAGTTTCAGTGGTCGTCAAGGCGTTCAAGCATTCTTGGTCTCTGTGCTGGAGGAAACCACTTTTCCATCCACCAGGGTCTGTGTGACGGTCATCACTTTGGTCTTTATTGTTTTCTGGTGATCCATAGCATCCTGGAGGCTGGAGGGAAAGTCAATAACATGTGTTTGGTCAGGCAGCTTCCACCTCCAAAACTGAGAAGTGGGTAATCTGTAGCTTGTCCTTTTGCACACAGTGATCTACGCACCTGAAGTCTTCACCATCCAACAGTCGTCTGTATGTTGCAATCTCGGCCTCCAGCTTCATTTTCATGTTGAGCAGGGCTTCGTAGTCCTGTGTCTGCTGCTGGATGTTGTTACGCAGCTGTGTGAGCTCTGCTTCCAAACCCAGGAGGATGGAGTTGAGAGCCTCCATCTCCATGTTGTAACGTATTTCTGTGTCCCTCAGGGTTGCCTCCAGAGAAGCTTTCTGTGAGAATAGAACGAGCGAGGGATATGAAAAGAACGGGTTAAAAATCACATTCAGTTCTAGTCGCTAATGCAAGCACTATAGCGACTGGTCACCAGAGTGTGAAGGCTATGTCAACAAGGTAATGTGTGTGACTTGAAGTGCGAGTGCTGAGTAAGTAAAGATAAGCGTGCAGTGAGGAAATGAAGTGTGTGCTGACTGTATTGTTCTCACCAGGCTCCTCTGTGACTCCAGATCGATCTCCATGGTTTGGACCTGCCTACGAAGTTCATTGACCTCTGTCTGAGCACCTTTCAGGGCTTCTGTGTTCTGGGTGACCTGAGTGTGCACTTCTTTGATCTGTGGTAAGGGTGGAAAAATAACGGGTTTTGGTAAGTATTGGATTTTATTTTGTCTCCATGTTTGCTGATGATCTCCACGTTTCCTGAGGAGAGCTAATGGTTTACCTGAGATTCGTGCCATGTTTTGAGCTCCTCCTGGTTTTTCTGTGCCATCTTCTCATACTTGGCCCTAATTTCTGCCATTATCTGCGCCAGGTCGTGTCCTTTAGGAGCGTCAACATCCACGTGGACTCCTGACTGGGCGATCTGGTTACGGAGCTCCATCACATCCTTTAGAAAAGAGAAGATGGACAAAATAATGACAATGGTTGGACATATGTCTATACCTAACATACTATTAAGGCATAAAAGAGTGAATAATAATATGCATGCAGAATAAACACCAAATCAAGTAAACAAGTTTTTCTCTCACTATAAGCAATTAGAGCCTAGAATTCTACCAATAAAGAGCTATTTTCACTGGCTGTGACCCTGATTTTAACTGTGGCGTCTTCCCACCAAAATATCACATCATGGTCAGCTAAATGGGGAACTTAACTGTTGATCTATAGTTGACCTCTAGCATCTCATTATATTGAGGTGCAAAACATTTCTTGCATAAATGATGGGCTGGGTTCAGGCCTATGGATTTGGATGACAGTCATTTGAAGTCTGTGGTGTCTTCTTTTACCAAATATGGAAAACACATTTTATTATGCGGTCTGACACATGATTCACATATCTCTGATGTTTCTATGAAAACTCCATCTTTCCACTAGAGCCCTGCAGCCTGTCGGGATATGTGTGCTGCTGTTGTGTCCTATCATGTAACCTATATGCATAAATTGAGCACTCATGCCAATGCTTTAGGGATGATGAAAACAAGCTCACATGGACATATTTATTTAGTTTATTTGGGAACAGGTGCTTATTGTGTTTGTATTTGTTCCTATGTAGCAGGTGGCCTATATACACAAATTGAGCACTCGGGACTATGCTTAAAAATGTACTTAAACAAACTTGCATGTGAATATTTATTCAGATCTTTGGGGGAAAGGTTATGTATGTTTGCTTTTGTTCATCACCCATCATCTCGGACTTTTGTTGAAAAGCAAACCTGAGCACATAGTGCATAAGTATGTGTGTAATACAGTGTTAATGTTGACGTATGCGCTTGGATGTCGTCAAACTCACATGTTCATGGTTCTTCTTGAGGTGGATGAGCTCCTCCTTCAGGGATTCGATCTCGCTTTCCAGGTTCATGCGGCTCATGTTGGTGTCATCGATGACCTTTCTCAGACCAACAATATCGGCCTCTACAGACTGACGGATGGACAGCTCAGACTCGTATCTAAGCACATTAGGACAGCGCAGTTAGGGAACCAATTCTATAAGCTGCTCATAGTCTTGGCATTTTCTCTCTCCACATTGCAAGTTCTTGATGGTATTTATTTGCATAGTATGGACGCTGTAGCACCAGCTGTGTTTGCTTCTGATATAAATACAGAACCTTCATAAGCGATAATGCATGCAATTTATGACTTCAAATCTTACTCATCCTAGCTCATGCTTGTGTTGAGCATTCCTCCTACAACCCTTTCTGCAATAAACCAGGGTGCGTCTGCAGCTGTCCAGCTTTAGTTTAACTAAAGCCAGACAGTCCACAGCATGCTTAGTTGGACTTACTTCACTCTGAAGTCATCGGCTGCCAGGCGAGCGTTGTCGATGTTCAGAACCAGGCGGGCGTTGTCAGTGGTGGCATCAAAAACCTACAACAGTAGTATATTTCAAATGCTTAATACTGTATATAAGACTGACAAAGAGAAATTATCTGAGCCAAAACACAGATCAATATTAACAACAATAACTGACAAAGGGAGATTTACAACTTGGATTATGTGGGAAGTTTTTCTATTTTTATTGCAAAGAATCAAATCACCTCTTCTCAGTTTTGTTACATAATGCACAAAATAAATAATGTCCACATTGGACATTTTTCAGTTTTATTAAAGATAAATATGACTGTAAACATACATAATATGCTGAATATATCTTGAAATAAGGATGAGTTAGTGGAAAATCATCAAGCAATTCAAACTTCATTAATCATTAATCTGGCCACTACATTCATTTGAGGAAAAATAACCTTCATGATTATCTATCCCCTCATTTATTTTCTAGTTGAATCTCAAGTTCAGTCTACTGACACACATTCATGTGACAGGTGTTTGTTCCCAATGAGTAAAGTCATAATAGCTTTTGTGTTAAATGAAAATAGCTGGTGAATATGGGTGTATATGAGGTCATGGCCAGCTTCAAAAACCAGATGGCACCAGTATTTGCACAGTGGCAATGGGGTGAGATAGGAAAGGATGAAAGTGATGAGAGACATTGGAGCACAGGACAGGTGACAACGTCCAACAGCCAATCAGTAACTGCCAGGCAGCAACTGTCTGCTGGCTGCTGAGGAACAGGCTCAAACCTGTCAGCAGGACTCATGCAGGTGATTTGCATCAGGTTCTGCTGATGGTGGTGGTGTGTGCACATTTGTCTGTATGTGTTTGCATGGTTAGTTGCATCTGCCTGTTTGACTGGTCTGGGCTTCCTGTCTATTCTGGCCCCGAGCCTCAGTGTGTGTGTATGTTTGGGGGGGGTGACACATTTTTGCGTCACACCGAAAGAAAAATGAGGTCGTCGTGACCTTGGGCTGTTTACATGAGTGGAGGCCCTCAGCTGTTGTAGAGCAGAATAAACAAAAGCTAATTTCAAGCAGAACTCATTTTGGGTTCTTAGGTAACATTATAAGTGAGACCATTTTGACGCATAAATAAGATCCTGTCTTCCTTTCCTCCCATTTTGGAAGAATGCAGCATCCTCTCAAGATCCCTAAACTTGATGTTGGTATTTGTGCCACTCCCACATGGAAATTACTAGGAAATGTTTTCTCTTTCATCCTGCACACTTTCCCATTGGGAGAGCAGACCAGGCAAACTTGCCTTATTTTCACTGTTTAACCATTCAAGTAGACACGGCATGTGGATGATTTTCCAGAATAAGTGGAATGTTCTATTTGGAAACTTTTAAATTAGAGCCAGTGGTTAAGAATGACGAACGTCTGCATGTAGAGGGTTACACAGTCCATTGCCTCTGTGGCAGTGTGTGTGTGTGTGTGTGTGTGTGTGTGTGTGTGTGTGTGTGTGTGTGTGTGTGTGGGTGTGTGTGTGTGTGTTTGTGTGTGTGTGTGTGTGTGTGTGTGTGCTAAATCCCAGATGAATGATTGACAAATTTGTGTGGCTGCTTAACCTACGTTCAATTCTAGAATCTCTGCTGCAGCAAAAACCTGTGCTTAAACAATTTGAATGGGCATATCAGATGTATGTGAAATTAATAATGTTTTGAGATTAATCATTATTATGGGGCTACTGACAGATCAGTCCCCACCTTTCTCCAACATAGTGTAACTTAGTTTCACTTCAACCATCTTAAACTATACACCCACCTTCCCCTACGTTGTTTGCTTTTCTATTATATATACTGTAGTCCTCACTTTATAGCATATGATTCACCCCATTGTCTAACTAACAATGCAACAAAACAATAAGGAAGAAGGTAGTTAAAGTCCTGATGGATACAATTACAGTTGCACCTCTGTCTCTCTCTTTCTCAGATCCCATGCCTCTTTCATGTGTGTTTCTGTTGCTGATTTCCCTGACGTACAAATCAAATCAAACATTCCGCCTCCATACTGTTTCCGGTCCAGGTGTCGCCCCTGCCAGTGGAGTAGCAACAGGCACTGTGCCGAGGACCAGCAACAACTCAGCAAACCCCCTTTATGTATAGTGTTCATTGTTATGCAAGTCTTTTCTCTCATTGTCCCATTTCTCCAAGTAAACTATGACTTTTCATTGCAACGTGTAAACACTTGAATTAGTATTATGCCCCACTCTGTATCATCCAGACCTTGCTCAGTTACTTACCTTCTTATGCCATCTTCTAAAAACAGCCATTAGCAATCATGCCCCCCCAACCAACCCTCAGCCCCCCCATCTCTCTGGGTTTCCTTACAACTCACTCATCCAAATCCCCTTCCTCCCTCCCACTTTCCCTCACATGCCTTTGTCCAACATTTAATAAATCATGTCATGCACAAGCCCCTCCTCCCTACCCCCTCACCTTCCTCCTCAGGTCATCCAGGATCGCCTGGTACTTGCTGTAGTCTCTGAAGTCAGGGCCGCTCCTCTCCATGGCCTCCTTGATCTGCAGCTCAAGCTTGTGGTTGGCCTGCTCCAGGATCCTCACCGTCTCCAGGTATCTGGACAGCCGGTCGTTGAGATTCTGCATGGCAAACTTCTCGTTGCCCATGATGTCGCTGCTCTTCCCGCTGGAACTCACCTGCATGCTGCTGGAAAAGCCTCCTGATCCCATTCCCATCCTAGCTCCCATCCCACCTTGGCCTCCAGAGGAGACGCTGATGCGGCTGCCACTGCCACCGGCCCCACCATGGATACTGGCAGACCTGTAGACAGGGGCAGTGCTACGGCTGATGGACATGACAGAACTCCCCCTGGAGTTGCGCATAGACTGGTAACTCATTATCGCTGGAGAATGTGAGACTCAGGGAGAGAGACTGAGGCACAGAGAGGCAGAGGCTGGGTAGGCAAAAATGGGAGCTCACAGACAGAAGGCAGGAGGAGAGCGAAACTGTTAAACTATATAAACCTAGTGGGCCCTTTGGTCCGCCCCAGGCCACACCCCTTCCCCCTGAGTAACCACCCTCTTTTCCACAGGCCTGACCACTGAACATTTCATAGTGTGCTTTTGTCCCTCTATCCATTCCTGGGAGGGTGAATTTGAAGACTCAGTGGAAAAAATTTAGAGTTTTTTTAATGGGTTTGAGTAACTGACTTTAAGACTGAATTTCACTTTGATTCAGTAATGACTAATGCAAAAGCAATCTAAAAGAAATTGCATAAAGAAGTTTGAGGGTTATGAAATCTCTCCCTGTTAAACACCCACATAGGATTCAATCATCAAAACAAGTTAACAATTGCTTCACACCCAACACTCCCTAAAACACAGACAAACACAAAGCACTGTCATTACCTTTGCCTCATTCTGGTTAGGTTTTAAAATGTAATACATGATTTTGTCATTGTTTTCTGACAATGTCTAAGATCAGGTTTTATTATAGACATATTACAGTAAATATGGGTCTCCTGAAAAAGAAGCAACTACATTACAATAAGATGAGTTTAATTGCCTGGAGGATGACCACCATTTGTTCTTTCCAAAACACATCATTAAATCAAAAGGGTGTTTGAGGTCTTAGGTACTTCCAGATGTTATGCACGGTATGTTATGTGTCCTATGTAGCCGGATGTGTCTGATTGTTCCCCACCCTAAAGGATATGGCTCCCATGGTCAAACAAAGGAACAATCCCACAGTCCCTTCAGCAAATATGCCAGAACAATGACTTCTCTAATCTCGGAAACATATTCCAGAAGCTCCCCTGTAGGTTTTTAACACAAGGAATTTCCGCACACTGGCTGTTGGATTCCAACATGGGATGAATCAACTTTGTTCTTTTCTTTTTTTGTGTGATAAAATCTCACCTCTGATAATAATCATGTAGAACAAGAATATCTGTGAGCATCATCAAGACCTAACATGATCATATATAATAAAACATAAATGCCAATGAAAAGGGTCACGTTTTCCCGAGCCCTGAGGAAACAGTGGACATGTGACTGTGAGTGCAAATATTTAACAAAACTTGTCTCAGTCGCTTCAAGAATGTCCTGTCTCGGAATCCATGGCCTCTCTAATTTTGCATGTTCTCGACATGTCTGTGTAGGTTTCCTCCCACTGTCCAAAGACATGCCACTTGGATTGACTGGTTGGTTGGACTGGAGACCCTAAATTGCCCATAAGTGTGAATGAGTAGGTGTTAATTTAACCGTTCACAGTTTCATAGTTTTAGTGCAGTCCAGTGTGTGTTCTTCATATCCCTGCTAATCTTCAAGATGTAATATCTAATGCCATGTTTGCAGAGACACCCATTGCAAACTGTTGAGTAATAACAATTTAGTCTTGCTTGAACAATGGTAATTCCCACCCACATGTTATTAGTACCAACATTTTCAGTGAGATAACACCTGCTAAAAAGTTTTGCTTCTCTCTGTTCAGTCTCATCCTTCTTCACCGTTCTTGTTTATTTTCCAGGAAGGAACATGAAGCAGGATATCAAAGTATGAAAGAGATCCGGACGAAACCAAAACAAGTCTCCGGTCCCCTCCCAATGTCAGCGAACAAGCAAACAAAAGGGATTTCTGGTAAGCGTAGCAATAAAAAGGGCCTCAAAAGAAGTTACTGAAAGAGGTATTATAGGGTAAAATCCAGCTACTGTATAACCATTTGTTAATAATTAATCATGTATATTTTCCACTCCTTGCTTGTGCTTAAAAAGTTCAGGTGTCTTTCTTCATTTACAGTAATAATGCTTTGCAAGTGCCTCATTCTGTTTGCACGTTCTTGTCATATTCACAAGCCCCTGAGAAGCGGAGTGATGTGAAGAAGACGTAAAGACAGAGACAATGAAGGAAGACAAGCAGACAGAGGGGGATTTATGAGAATGCGATAGACAAGCTGATTTACTGGAAGAGCACTGTCAACCCACATGTATTTAGCACATATGATGCAGGCTTCAGTGTTTTGTCTGCTTGTGGTGGGGTGCCACGCCCAAACTAGGAAACACATATTAAGGTGGAGGTATGGAGGGGATAGAGTGTGTTTGCCATTTAGAACTTCATTAGGAATAACTTCACCAGAAACTATCAAGAATAAGAGCTGCATATATTAGTCGATGCATAAGAGCCATAAGTCTGGCTCACATTCCATCAAGATTATGGAAATTAGAGACATCTAAATTAATCTTATATGCAGTTGTTATGCCATTGTTGTGTCTCCTGGGTAATGTCTCAACTTGTTAGATTTGATCTACATGTCATGTCATATGTATAGTGTTATATCTGTTATGCGTTTTACTTCTTAGAATTTCTGTTCTACAATAGTAGAATGAGGTATGAATTGTACGAACAAACCTCACCTAACCTCAAGCCATCCTATTTCTATAGTTTCTTCTGCTTTCTAGAGTTGTTTTAACAACAGTTTCAGCAGAAAATGATTCAGCCTTTGTCACAGGCAGGCAGACCATTTGGCCCATTGTCAAGAATTTCTGTCTCTCATTACCTTGATAGTCATCACCCACCATGAATCTGCCCTCTCCTTTGAGGGACACAACAGATGTTTTTCCCTTATATGACATAAAAAGTTCCACCTCTAGTTCAAATGGTTACAAAAGGGTTAATCAAAAATGGAGATTGGATCAAAAACTAGTATCACCGTCAAATTTAGGAGGACTTTTAATCCCTAACTTTAAACAACAGGTGCCAACAACAACATGTTGTTTCTTAGCACTGTTAACCTGTTGGTTATGCATTTTTTTGCTTTGACTTTGTTCAGTTGTCAATCAAATTAAACTTGTTCAATCAACATTTAAATTTTCAGATTTCAAAGTAATATAGAAACACAATCATGTATTTGCAGAACAATACCCAGCCATGACAGTATATAGAGATATGAAGAATACAAAGGTTTACAAAGAATACAGTTTTACAGCTTGGAAATGAAAGTGAAATGCAATTAAAAGTGCAAAAATGAAGTCAGATCCAGAGCGTTATCAAAATGAATATGAATGGAAAGATCTTGGCTTGGCTTGGGAGCGGCAAAAGACATTACACTGTGTTCACTCAGCCAGCCAGCCTCATATAGTAACACCTACATTACAAAATCAGCCAGGATGGTTGATGGCTGACCAGTCTGAGAAGTCACAAGATAGTTGTCGACTCATACTTTCACCTTTGCTGGACGTGTGGGAGGGAAACAGTGGCTGAACATGACTGTATATGGCATTTATGATGTGAGCCTGAAAGCCACATCATAAGCAGCGCCTGTGTGGATGGTGCAGTGTTTGGTTACAAGGGTTATATTTGTTTTGTCAATGTCAGATAATGTTGCAAATGCTAAGGGCATATAATGTCCACAGATGGAACATTATGTGCAACAGAGTTAAAAGGAGGCATGTTCATCAGGATTTCTGAGTTTAAAACCTGTGCAAAAAACACATCAATCCTTTGCTTCAAAACAGCTGTGGCTTCCCTGAGTGAAAGCAACTCATTCACTACACAACGTATTGTGAAAAGCCTACCCTAACTGATGGTAGAAGCTGATCAAAGCCTCATACTTTGTGGATACACCTAACCAGGTGTGTAACGTGTGTAACAGTGACTCTATGTGCAGTAAACAGACAAATAAAAGACCTTCTCCCCACTATATGCACCAGAGAGAAAGTAACAAAGAGGAGAATGTGTACCCCATAAATTTTGACTGGCGATCCTTCAATACTGGAATCAAAAGTGAGCTTTCAGTAGCTGTGCTTTGTTGATCTGAAGACTGTAGAGCTCTTGTTCAGACCCATCCTTTCATTGTTATGACCCCTGGTGTCAGAACACCCACAGAATGACCAGAATCAAAGCAGCCAGACATAACCAAAGAACAACCACTAAGAAGTTGCATTTAAGGCTTGGTCAAGGGACAGTCCTCTGACCTTAGATCAGATACTGACCAAGCCCTTGGCTATTCGTCAACACCTCATTCAGTAGGAGAACAGACCACCATGATGATTTTCAGTCCATTTAAAACTCCTCCACACACTCTTTTAATCACACTGATTACACATTTGCTGTGTGCATTGTATGTGACACCTCTTACTGAATGTGGATTAAAAGTAGTTCAGACATACTATCCACACAGCTGGTGATGCCATTGTGAGGTTGCAATGGTATAATCAGGCCTGTAATGATTCACTAGGGGCACCAGATGGAAACACTTGTGTGCAGACAGTTTACAGGTGTGTGGAACATTCTTACCAGGTGTAGTGGCTCAGCTTAGACGCTGGTGAATCACTGGTTTGATATGAGGCCATCGGGAAATGTGCACGTCTGTCCCTGTGTTCCCAAAAACAGAGAGTGAATGACAGAGCAGACACAAATGTTAAACAACAACACGATGATTAAACAAATGACTGTCCTTGGTTCCAGGAAGGCAGGGATAATGATGAAGGTCTGCATGGGGGCAGATAACATCGACAAGACAAAACAGGAGATCTATGTGAACTTTTTACGAAGGCTTCACTCATGGAAGACATGAGTCGTAGATAAGTCCCTTAGGTTGAATCAGGGTGGTGCCAAGGTTGAAAGGTTCGAGCTTTTCTGGGAGAGAGGTGTGGACAAATGCAGAGGTGAAAGGTGAGGTCAAAGGTTAATGGCCTGGGTGGAGTGAGGTCAGTCAATTAGGTAAAGTGGTGCAAAAGGTCGGGCGATGGAAAAGATGACAACATGAGGTGCCTGGATTTTTGATGATTTGGAAGGCTTATAATGGGACCATAAATACACTGAATATTGATCATCCGTGTATAGGTATGAGTTTCTATTGTTGCTAGGCATCAACATTTTGCATATTTCACAAACATTAAGTGAGCAATTCAGGCTTGTGTATCCTAATAAGGACTACCAACAGTTAAGACAGTCTCAGATATTCATTTGTATCGCTCTGATTGAAAAAATGCTCAGGCAGAAGACTATTGGTCCTTGGCAGAATCGTCCAGAATGTCCTCCATCTTAAGACCGTATGATGAGTTCCTCGTCATGAGCGCTGAGAGGAAAATGTTGCTCATGTAAGTGCTGATTAAAGAGCCCTGATTATATCCATTTCTGACCGAGTGCGTGGTTACTACTACAAACAGTAGTGGTTTATTTTGTTTTCTGTATGGAAGAAGTTCTGTCGGTAAGAACTGGTTTCAAGCCAGTGTGTGGAAAAAGAAAATGATTTTGAATCAAAATATTTAACCCACAACATGATTCACATTATATGATCAGCAGATGTTTCAACTGAGCTTGACTGGAATAAAAGAATATTGTAAAAGTTCTAATTATGCTTTTTAATTGCTTTTGCAGTTGTAAGGTTTTCTAAAATTTTTTGATGGGCTTTTTTGTTGATTGTATAATTTAGAGTATAATTGTTTTCCTCAATATCCTTACAAATTTTCTAGACTGTTTTGATTTTCCAAATTTTTGAGGGAGACGGGATTGTTTGCACTTGTATGAATGAATCATGATTAGGTTAAGATCAGATAGTAAATGAACACAACCGAATTTCAAGACAAAATTCTTTTTTTCTTAATTTTTATTTTCATGAAGAATATAATAATAATTGGACTGGAGATGTATTTCTAAAATGAAATAAAGTAAATTGAAACAAAGTGGCAAAAATTATGCATTGAAGAATTTTCTTTACATGTACTTAATATGCAATTCTGGGTTAAAAAATCTGACAGATTAATGCTGAAACTAAAAAGAGAAAGTATAACAACCGTGCGATAAATATGTTTTTTACAGGGTTCACACAGCTGTGAAAATGGATTGTATGGTGTCCTTGTGAGGCTAGATGAGTATAGAGGAGGTACTGGGCCGAGACGGGTGATGAGCGGATGGGAGGGCCGACAAGTGAAGGTTGTGAGTCTGTTTGGGAGGTATTTCACAAAAAAGAACTGATAAAAGTGTAGCAACCTGGGACGAGGAGAGGAAAGGTTAATGATGAAAAAGAGCTCTGATAAGGAACATGAGGGTTGTGACTGCATTAAAGGAGGATGGAGGGTGTGTCAGCTATGGAAGAGCGCACGCCACAGGGTGGAGGTGAGGTTAGTATAGCTGAGCGGTATATGAGAACATAGGGAAGGGGTGAGGTCTTGGGCTTTGGGTGGGAGTCATCATTACAACACAGGGCAAGGCCAGGATTCTGCACATGACAGGAAATTGCTGGTATATAACTCATAGATAGAAATAAATACAAACATGCACTCAAACATAAACGCTGGTTACATGCACTCTCCTTTTCCCGTTGGATGTTATTATATCTTATAATTCCCATCTTTCTTGGGATTTCTTTTTCCTTCTTCCTTTCACACACTCAGACATTCTTGGTCTTGGTGTCTCCTCCTCTTCTCCATTGCCACACACATTCCCGCTCAGTAATAGCTCCCGTGATCCCTCCGTTCTGACGCAGAGCACCGTAAAGGAAAGTTCCAAAATGAGTGCCTGGGTTACCATGACAACGGGAAACAAATTGAAGTGTCTTTCAGGGAAAGTGCTCCTTCTCAACCGTTATTGTACGATTCTGGTTGGCATGCACGATTGGCCTGTATAGAGACTTCTTGGCACTGTCCGGTAGAGTTGACACACCACATTTCACAAGTGCATGCAAGACCACACTGCAGAAGCCAGAGTCCAATTTTCGGAGCTGCCCCACTACTCTCTGTGTCTGCACTGCTGGCTCGGACATTTCAGACACAATGGCTTCGTTTGAGAGGACGGGCGCAGTGTGAAAAAAAGAACTCGTCAGTCACAGCAGCGGATTAAAAGAAAGAAAGGAAGGGGGTGAGAAAGAATGAGCGCTGTCTAGTCTCAAAGAATGCCCGGACTGGCTTATTTCCACTTGGAGAAGAATCAGCCATTGATTAAAATGAGTGTGAGTGCTGACCATTCGTGTTCGCAACAAAGACTTCAGATGTCAAACCAATTACATGTGATTTACTTTGACTTACTTTATTCTGCAACTCACCAAGCCATTTCTGTCAGATTTTGAGTCATAAAAGTATTGTATATATCTGTTATATGTAATTAATTCTTTCCAATAAAGAGTGTCAGTGTCTTGAAACAAGGCAGAATAAGGGAAATTGCTTCAACTGACTTAATGAAAGCGAGGCTCCCTTTACAACTTGGACGCTGGATAATGACATCTGATCGAGACTTGCATTTACGCTTTGCATGAAAACCTGGATCTCAGTCGGCTATGAAAGCCTGCAGTTCCTTTTTGGTCCACTGATGAGCTTCATCATAGAAAAACAAAAAACAGGATGATAACTTTTTTTGGAATGTTGTCGACCACATTCCAAGTGTATATGCCAATTTATGGCAAAGTCTCCTGATACAAAATAACTTAACAAGTAGGAGAAGAGCAGGGAAAATGAGGCGGGCCACGTTTTGAACTCGTGGGAGGATTTGATCTCACACTTGTGTCGGAGCTGTATGGACACCAGGTTAGCTGTGACTGATACCCCATCATGCAAATGGGTGTGGTCTGACATTTCAAGGTTACAGTTACTTTTCTGGATATCAGATTTGGATACAGCTTGAGTTTTAACACATGGTATAAATGGGGCATGACAGACTAAATGTTTTATTTTATTTCTTAAAGAAATTGAAAGCAGAAGATTGAAAGTCTTGGATTGTATAGAAGCGCTAAATCTTTTGGAATTACAAGCTCTCACACACATCAGAACAGCATTTTCAGCTAACACACCCAGTAATAAACAGTCATAAACATGAAGAGATGGATTTCTTTCCATTGGCTCTCAATCCTGTGGCTCTATCTGTCCCATCTGTCAGATGCTTTTTTTTGCAAACTGTCTATTTCAGGTACACTGACTCATACCTCCCATGTAATTACCTCCTGACTGACCAGCAGCCGCCCAACAGATTGCACAGTAAATGGAACGTGCAGAGAGGGAGGCTGCTTCTGGGAAATCCCTCTAAAAGGGGGTATCCCCATCCTGAGGAAACCCTCTGTGTCCCCTTCCCCCCGTGTCCTCACTGCCCAAAGCAACTCTTAACATACATGAGCACTTCTGGAAACCATTATGTCTTACAGCGGCTTTCCACTCCTCCTCTGCTTTCTATTCTTGTTTCAGTTTTTCCATCTTGTTTTTTCCCCCTCTCCAATGTGGCAACGTATGGTATTAATTAATTCCCAGTGGCGGGAAAGGCATTGCACGCCTCTGCACTGCATGTGTTCCTGCAGTGTGAATCAGTGCTTTCATAAGCACAGGCGTACGCGCTGAAATGCACAAGCACACGCTCATACGCACGTAGACACACTTACTCCCAAAGAGCTGAAAAGAGAGAGACAGAGAGAAAGACAAGACAAGAAGAGTGGGGGGCAACTGATAAATATCACATATGTGCACTAACAGCAGCATAGAAGTATGAAAATGAGTGTGAAATTAGTATCTGTGTCTGGTGGAGTTCTGAGGGGAGTTTGTCAGTCTGGCAGCCATATGCTGGCATGTCAGGAAGTCAGCCAGTGGGCCAGTCGCTGACCTTCTGATTTGCTCCTCCCCATGCTTGCTGGAAACCATTTGTGTGACTCAATTTCATGCTGGATACTTTATGTAAAGTGTAGTTGACATTATTTCCTGTTTTTTCCGGCATTACCATTTTTGAATGAATGGATGACGCAGATAGCCTTGCCATCTTTTTCAGCCCGGGTTTCCTGAACAGTATTAGTGTGTGTGTGTGTGTGTTTGCCTGCTTTACTGCGTACATGTCTCTTTCTGGTTGCCAGCGCGCGAGTGAGTATGTGTGTGTCCATATGCAAACATGCCTCTGTCCATGTTTGTTGTGTGCGTCCATTTGTGTACATATTTTGTGTGTTTGGTAGCAGGTGACTTATTATTGAGGGCGTGTTTTACTTTAGGGTGTGGAGTTACTTTCTATTTGTCATCTTTGTTGACCTTTGACCTGGGTGTGGCAGCTGATGATCAGAGACAAAGTGGAAAAATGCAGAAGCTACCAGACCCTCGCCTCCCTGCTCCCCCTCCCTTAACCCTTTCACTTCCCCATCCTTCAGAATTTGCTTTTGTTGACAGTTTTTCTCCTCCTTTTTTGGCTCAACTACAGACATTTTACACTGTCTCCTATTCTCCTCCCCTTGCCTTCTCTCCTCCAATCTCCTCCCTTCATCCCCTCCAGACCTTATCTGCTGTGCTGTGAGTTGCATAATCCTTCCTCCCTTCTTCTTCTTCAATCTCCTCCTGACCTTCCATCTGCAAAGCTGTATTCTGATCCTGATCTGTGCGTCTCCCCCGCAGGAATGTGCTGTTTCTACGTAAACATAACAAGAGGACTGATAAGAGCGTGTCTGCACAAGGGCAGTCTTCTGACCAGTAACACAATGCTATCAGGGGAACTCTGGAGGAAGGAAGGCAGGAATTAGTCACGTTTTAGAGTTGAATTCAGTCTGGGGGAAATTACTGGCACATAGTTCAAAGATGTGTGCAGGCCCCAAACAAAGAGAGGTGTTCAGTACTGGCGTCATAGTTACTATTTAATAGGTAATCATTTAATGACCCATTAGGGACTAAATCGTCACATTGATGCTAGACTTGGTTTGGTTTCAAACAGAGCAAAGTTAGAATCAAAGTAGTTCAACATTTCCAACCTTCACTTGTACCAGTGTTACAGGAGTAAGCTTCACATACAAAAACCCCATTTGATCCTATATAAGTCATACTTTTTTATATTATTTATTAGTGAATTTTCAATTTACATACAGTATATATTTTCATTTTGACCCAATTTGATCAAAGATATTCACCTTTTATTCACATTCAACTAGCTGCAAGTTCTAAATAGTTAGTTTTGTGAGAAATCTTTTCGGAAATCTCATGACTGGAAGTGTGTTTGTGTGTCACGATGTCAGTCATATGACAGACTTCAGTATTTGTTTTGCCATCTCTCCAGAGACAACATTACATGAAACTTATCTGTGAATGATTGACTAATGGTTTACTTTATAACAGAGGTTAGACTGGCAGAAGACTAGGAGCAGCTGGGTCAATGAACAGACAGAACTACTTAGTCATGGATGCCAGCACAGATCTCCCATTAAACAAGGGTTGTGGTTGCCCCGGTCTCCATGGGAACGGGACATACCAGCTGACTCATTGACCAGAATGAATAAAATTTCAACTTCCTGAAAATGAGGATATGACGCTCATTGCCTCTCTATTCTAGCCTCTTTTCCATAAACTTAACATCCTCTGCTTGTCGCTCCTCCCGTGCAAAAATCACCCACGTAAGGCTTTACATAAGAGTGTTAGATTACATGCAAACATATGCAGATGGGCCAAACAATGGCTGCTCTTTCATTCACCTCTGTGCTGAACAGACAGCTGAGCACTGCCACAAGGAAATGGTAACAGCGTGTTTACTCAAACTGTAGCATTTGATTGAGATCATTTAAAAGTTTATATCAATCTGTATCCAATTAGGCAAGTTTAATGACTTCAGAGATCCTATTTTTTATTTTGCGACCCCTTCAGCAGCAGGCACAGCAGAAGGGGGCAGTATAGTGCAGGTGATTGGCGCACAGGTAATTGGAGCAGGTAAATGTCAGGTGAACAACTTGCACAACTGCCCACAATTTAAACTTTGTTGTGCCTTTTCCCACTGTGTGACACTCAAATCCAGTCATTTAGTTTTGGGTGATGTGAAGTGTTTGTATAAATGCATGCATGTTTGTGTGTTCTCTGAATCGGTGCCCTTATCATTTGCGTCTGTGCCAGCAACATTAAAAGGGTCTGGAAGTGGTTTCCAAAACAGCGCCTAACAGAGAAAACAAACGGCGCATTCCCCTATGCGGGTAAAAAGTGTGTGACTGTTATCTCAACAAAGCATACAGACTGGATCGGAAATAACAGGTCTGCTTGCTGCACCCCTCCCTGCTACTGTTAGCTGACTCTGCTGCTCTCTGCGAGCTTCCCCTCTCTCTGCGTGGGAGCTTGCATTTAATTTGACTTTTTTTTTACATCCCTAAGCCTTTGTCTTTCACTTCCCCTGCGTTGCTCTACGTCTGTCAGGGTCCCCTCTGCTCCTGCTGTGGATTGCCCTGCCAAGTCTCAGGTATTCCGCTCCAGGCTCTAGGCCAGAGCAGTCTCCTGTTAGACCAGTCTGCCTAGTTTATATTCTCCTTCCACACAACATGCAATTGTGCGGGAGGACTGACGTCTGAACACAGGGTACTAAGGAACAGGAAGCTGCTCCCGGGTTTCCTGCGCCTTCTGTGTGACCATTTTACTGCCATTATTTCACACATGAAGGATTGGATTCTGGATTCTGGATACCTGGATACCTTCTTACCTTACTCATCCCTTCTGCAGCTTTGAAGGCTCTTCTGAACAGTGCGGAAAATATTGCAAAAAATAAAAAAATTATTACAAAAAAGTTTTTGTAAATATATTTCACATTTATTTTATGTTTAACATTCACAATGATGTTTAATATCTACATTTATATTAGAATTTTAAATTTACACTGAAGTACATTATGTATACTTACAATGAATATTTTTCCAGTCATTGTCCATGGAAAAATATTGTGATGGCACAATGTTGTTGTTTTACCTGAATTTATCACAAAATGTAAGTGCATTGTGATAAATGTTAAAAAAAAAAAAAAGACAGAAAATGGTAAAAACATTTACAAATGGCAGATAATATAAAGAATAAAGATAAAGAATAAGATGACCTTGTAACTTGGATGTGAAGAGGGCAGAATGCAAAGGTTTTATGATGTAGGAAATTTGTTGTTTTTAGATACGCTATGTTTTGGTGTAAACATACTGAAAGTTCACTCATAACCTGTGAGTAAAACGTGTAAGTGTTTGCCAAATACAGTCCATTGTGCTTCTTTGCACAGGGTGTGTACGACTTTGTCTTCACAAGAAAGATTTTTTTCAGATAAGGTAGGATCACAGAGTTCTGAAAGGCCCTTTTATGTGTTCACGACTGGGTGTGAAGGTGTATACACGCCCACCAGGTGTAGACCCATATCAATAATTGACTGTGGGATCACAAAAGGTGCTGAAGTATCAGCCGCAGTCAGGCGATAGTTTACACAAACGCATCACAAAGACTACACACACACATACACACACACACACACACACACACACACACACACACACACACACACATACACACATACATGCATGCAAATAGCAATTCAAGTGCACACACACATAGACACACCGTGCATGCATTTGATTAATTGTCGCTGCAGATGCCTCAGGCTTTACAACTACATAATGAAATGTGTTTCAAGCTTTCAACATCACCTCATCCTCATTACGAGGATGAGGTGATGTATGAATGAGTGGCTGATGCACTGTGGCTGATGTATGAATGAGTTGTTTTGTGTGCTTAAGCAGCACACAAAACCTGGCACAAGAGCAGATAGTCTTAGACAGATAGAAAGCCTTTGCTCTAACTACACTACAATCGTTCTAAATATATTGTGGTATTATGGTTACTGACAAATATACATTAGGCGGTAGATCCCTCAAATACAGAGATTATACACAAGCAACTAAGCAGCCTAAGTCACATTTAGTGTTTGATTCTGGTCTGCTACGGCTTAATCTTAGTTTCTCCACCTAAAGTTGCACATTCAAACATTAAGGTCAATAGGAACAATTTACTTGTGGATGTAAATGTGCTTAAACTTTCATCAGGGCTATTTGGCTTTAATGTAATTGCGAAGCCCAACCCACATTTTGCATTAAATTCCTTCACAAACATACAGAGTGAGGGGCAGGTCAGTGAGAGTTACATAATGTTGTTACATAAGGAAAGCCAGACTCTCAAACAGTCTTTAGCCTCATGTGGCCCCTCAAACAATAACTGCAGGCAGGCTGACAGTTAAAAACCCTTAAACTAAACTAAACTAAACCATCACTGCACTGCACTGCAAAAACTATTATAATCCTATTAAGAGTCAAGTATTAGGTTGTTAGTCTTTAAGCGGAAATTGAGTGGATTTATTTTAGGTACACCTGACTAGAAAGAAGTCTTAAAGTGGATAGTGTGGCTGACACATTAACACCTGATTTTAAAAAACTATTTGTATCAGGATATGCTTTTAGGAAAACCCATGTTTACACAAGGTGTTAATGCACTCATAATACTTTGTGATCGGAATGCAAACCCACCTTACAGACCACAAATGAATGTGCTTGATTCCTCATAACCAGAATAACATTGTGAGATGGAGTTGCGATTAGACATATGTGGTTGCCTGCACTTGGAATGTGACAGAAAAAAGAACATGTTTATTCAATAATTTTTGTTGTGGAAAAAGGGCACATTTCTTTTACTTTATACTGAAAATCACTTGATATTGAATATTTTGCTTGTAACTTGACAGAGTCCTTGCCGTGTGTATGTGTGTATGTGTCCTCACCTCTTTTAAGTGTATCTGTATTTCATGTGCAAAACATATAATGGTGACCTGGCTGAAACTGGAGAAGCATTGTATGTATGAAGTTAAAAACTAATCAACTCACCAACAAGAAAGCAATGGAAGTGATCCTAGCTCTGGATGTGGTTAACCTTTGACCCTCAAACATGCACAAAGAGATGCAAAAGCAAATTTAAATTCACTAACCTCAACCAATACGCTCTTTGCCCCTGGATAATGATTCTGTGTGTTTGGGTATGTTTCTTATTAACCTGTGTGTCACGATATGACATGTCCGAGGCACACCCATACTTCATACAACTCTTCATGTTTGCATGTGGTTCACAGTGCCACGGCTGTTACAGACTTAAAGGACAATTTGCCTGTGATAGCAAACAGATTAGGTAACACCTGTAGATATAAGCAGCAGGTTTCCCCCATGAATGCACCAGCACTCACACACACTCTCACACTCTCTCAGAGGCCGCTCCTTGAAGGGCCCGCTTGCTGTTGGTCAGGGCACTAATAATTCACTCCAAATGTGAATTACTGAACTGGGCGTTGGTGGGTTCACTGTAGAGAAATTGTAGTTATGTAACAAATGATAAGATAGAACACAAAAGAAACGGCAGAACACAGGACAATAGAGTAGAAAGTAGTAGTAATAATGTAATGGCAAAGAACTGGTAAGTGTTTCATTCATTCATTCATTCAAGTTTCAAAGTGGGTTTCATACAGTACTTTTAAGTGTTAACGACGATAACACCACCTATGATGTTAGACATCAGAGATCAGCTTAATGTGAAGCAACAACATGACATGACATAATGTTTAATTTCAGTAATTAACATTTTTCTTATTTTATGTTTTTGGTGAGGTAAAAATCTCCATCATCTGCCATGTTTGTGAAGTGACCTTTGATCTGCGTTCATTTCTGTTTTAGAGAGTCTGGAATCTGTAACTGTGCGGCTGGAGGGCTGTTGTGGACAGATCTTGTCCATGTGAACTTCTTATTATATGTTATTATGTTTGGGGTTTCTCAACACTTGATAAGTTCTGGGAATTCTCCCTGTGTGACCCAGGCTGTGGCGTTACCAGTGACTTAAGGCCAAAGATCTGACCCTGAAGATGAAAGGTCACATGGCATGTCTGCTCAGGTATAACAACCTCTTTTTCAGCTTGCCTCTGAGAGGAGGATTATGGGTTGTGGACAGAACACAAGTGTGGAATTGGACACCCCACATTCTTTCCTGAAACCCATAAATCTACCTCATCACACTGAAGCTCTTGTTTGTCTCTCTCACTCACCATCCCGCTCTCTCTTGCTCTCTCTCTTTTTATTGCACTTTCTCTCCCACTGCTTATCCCATAATCCACGCCTGTATTCCTGCCTCACTATTTGCATGGGAGACAGTTTTTGTTTATGGAGGGATTTATTCCATTTACTTTCTCCCTCTACTCACTCAGCTCTCTCTTTCTCCCTCTTTAATTTTTGTTTTAGCACATCAAATGAGAGGCTTCTAATGTTACTCATCCCAAGAAAGAAAGAAAGAAAGAAAGAAAGATTTAGGTTGGGTCAAACTGCACCAGCACCCGTCCCACAAGCCATTTGTGCCACCCCCTCCCCCTCCAGCCTTCTTAGCGTTCACCTTCCCGTTACCATCCCACCCTAAACCATTCTTCAAACTCTTTCTTTCTCTATCTGCACCCATCCGGCCTCCCACAGTTACTCCCTTCCATCCTTGATGAATTTCTCCCCTTTTGCTCCATTTAACCATTTTGCCACATTCCTATCCTCTGCCATCACACCTGCTTTCACAAACAGGCCAAAAGCCCTGCAGGCCATAAGTTTTCCTCTCCACAGTAAACCAAATTCTGGACAAAGAGTCTTTGGTGCTACTCTGCATTCCTGGCTCACTGTTCCCTGCAACTGAACAAGCAAACACAGCATAAAATAAGAGGATACACAGCCAGTAGTGTGTTTTTGTGCCCTTGATCTTCACTCCCATCCTGTATATTCTATTCATTTTCATTGATTTTATGAGTTTTTGAAGTCCTGCGCCAAAGTCTGCAATTCTGGTAAAGAGAGCACAGGCACCAAACCTTATCCGCTCCACATATAACAGCCTTTATGAGTCACTGTGGTCTGGACGGGAAGCGTAGATCCAGATTTGAGGCACAGATTTGGAGACGCTTAGATGATTATTTTAACCACCTTATTTTCTCTTCCTCACCAAGGGGCAACCAGGAGGGAGTGAGTCACTTCTTAATTTCCCGAGTCCCTGTTGTCTGGAATCTCTATTGTGTTTGTCTTTTATTGTTCTCCTCTCATCGTGTGAACGTACAATCCTGCTTACTTTGGAAACTATTAGACCCTAATTGTATAACCACATTTCCGGTTATGTTTTTGAGGCTGAAAACAAAGGTTTGAGATGCCAACAAATGTTTTAAAACTCAGGGAAGTGTTGAATGAATTGTGATCTTTGAAAAACTACGCTTTGGAACTAAAAGTGTGAAAAGTGCATAAATCCTTCAAAGGCCAAATTTGTGATTTGATACAGTTTGTTTGCACCCATCCACAAAAACACTGGTTATCATTGTCGAGTATCTTGTATCTTGCTGTACGAGTGCCAAAGTGACACGCCTTGGCTCCAATTCAGTGCAGGGACTCAAATGACCTCGATGTTTATTTGAATCACCTTTGTAATCTCAGATGACATACATTATCTATCACACTGTGAAATTCAATCACTAACAGAACTCTGGTAATTCTGTGTGAATTTGCCTGACTTTAACCATAGATAACTCACTTGATCGCCACCGTAGCTATGATGAATTTCTCACTTTGCAGCAACAAACATGATCATCCTAAGAGTAATGAAACAGCTCTTGCGGTTTTTGAGTTATGTGGCATTTAGCTGATACTGTGGAGCATAAGAACTCCAAATGTTTCCACACACTGCATTGCCAATGTGAAGCTTTGTTCTTTTATGGTGAAAAGACAGACAAAGATCACAGTTTGACCCCTCTGGCATCACTGTTATCATCTCTCAGTATGGAGGATTTATATGAAAGTCTGCTTCTGAGCCCTTTGTAACATATCCTCAATTCTAGAGGCGCTACACAGAATGGATTTTCTTAGAGACACTACGCCCAAAAATGAACTATTAAAGTGGACACAATATACAGATTTTGATGTTCACATATCTATTTTGTTGTTTATTTACATTTGCATTGCTTTGATCGATAGATTGATTTGATTTGATTGATGCTTTAAGTACCACTGTGCACAGTCAGTGAAAACAGCCCAGAGTTCTGAAATGATTAAGGATGCTGGCCAAACCAAACCTCAAATGCTATAATTTCATACTAAGCATGTGTGTTACTGACTCCAAAGCACAAAAAACACATTGTGAAGCAATGTTACAAATCAAAAAAAAAAAAAAAAAACTAGAAATGCATTTTATTGTATGCATTTCTGTAGGCATCAACCACAAATACTGACACTAATAATGTTCAACATATACCATGTTAAATTAAAACAATTACATCATATAAAACATAATATGTCCCCTTTTGCATGTAGGAATGAAAGGTGGCTTTTAAAAGTTGTCTCAGCATTTAATAAAAGTAGCAAAACTTCACAAACGACTCTTGCACTACCTATCCACTGCATATCCACGTACTGTATCAATGCCAAATTATGAAGAAGAAGAATAGAAAAACAAAAAAATAAAAAGAAGCACACCGGCATGTGCTGACTAGCCTTCCATTGGTCAGGAATTCATTCGGCAGTCATGTAAGCAAGGATGAGTGCTTCTGACCAATGAGAGAGCAGGCAGGGAACAAATCCAACAAAAGAACTTGCTTGCAAAACAGACTGGGTTGTCTGTGAGGTTTAAGATAGAAGCTGCGCGCACATTTTGGAAAACATACTGTGTGAGTAGTCTGAACTTGTGGAGGGGTAATGGGAAAGTGGATCACGTTGCAGGTTTTGCAAGTCACCATTAGAATTAATCAAATCATGCTACAGCTACTGACTTTTTATTTTGTGCACTTTGACTTACTAGTACAGACTAGTATCCTTACTCCTCTGTGTTAGACAGTTTAACATAAAAGCATTGACATGTTTACAAACGCTTGTCTGTGGTGTTGGGCCTCTCTTAGGAATGGCAGAGCGGGCGGTGCATAAATCATCACAGACGCTCAATGACATGTCCTGTCATACAGTCTGTGTAATAGTAACATGTCTAATCGTTTTATACCACATCAAAGATTTAAGATTTAATGCACTACATTCGTATTAGAAATAAAAGTAATTGCTTATTTAACATAAATGTCTAAAGTTTGGCTAGCCTTCAAATCTCTGTTTACATTAAATTTTTAGCCAAGATAATTAAAACAGGGCAGATTCACATACATGCATAATTAAGATTAGATTCATTTTAATAGTTTGTGTGATAGCTGTGCATTTGTGGGATTGAAACGTCTGCACCACCCACACTAAACTGGTATTTAAATCCAAACCTACCATGTTACACCAACGTGATGAGGTCCTCACTCAGCGCTGCACATTAGAGTGGGCCCAACTTTAAACACTGCAATCAGGCTTTGTGTGAGTTTAAACACTGACACACCCAAGTTCAAGCTTAGGCTCAAACAAACAAAACACAAGCAAGGTTGTAAAGAAATACTTGTTTATAAAGGTCACTAAGAAGTTGTAGGTGAGAAGAGAAGAGAAGAGAAGAGACGAGACGAGAAGAGAATTTTAGATTATGCTTCCACTAGTCCCACTCACCCATGACAGACTGACCCTGATCAGATACAGATGAAGATTGAGTCACAGTGAGTCTCCACATGTGCTCCTTTACTCTCATCACAGCACTAATCCTCCGTCTTTGTCTGCAAGCTGTCTGCAGGATAAAGTTACACCAAAATACCAGACTCCTAATAGTAATCCTTGTTGCATGCCATGTAGAGGCTAGAAATGCCAAAAAATATGTCAAAAAGACAAGTTTAACACCTAAGGTTCTTAATTTTACTGAGATTCACTATATTGTGTAATGTGATTGTTGATGAAATAGACCACCAACCCCTGAATTACTGCCCTGATACAATATTAAAGCTGCAGTAAGCAAGTCTTGTTGACTTGTTGACCGACATTATGCTGGTTCCACACAGAATGCAAGCAAGCTGATTGATAGTTAAACCTTACCACAGTGTTTTGATATCATGGCATGCAAAGAATAAACCAAGCACAACCACAGCTGGGGCCAGGCCACCCAAAACAAGAACTGAAAACATGGACGTCTAGTCAACTCCACCTTTGTCTCCACAGTCTTCTGTCCTCACCACTCACAACTTAGCTAGCTAGCTAGCTAGCACTAATTAGCACTAGCTTGCAAGTTAACATTAGTTACATTCATATTTAGTGACAGTAGGAGTAGGGGTGCTGTTTCTGCAGTTTCTGGTTATTTTTAAAATGAGCTAGTGAGCTTTCAAGAATAGTTTAGTACCTTTTCTTTTAGGAGTTCTCTATTTTTTTCTTTGAATTTAACAGCATCCACTTGCCCTATTTCTTTGTAATGTGCCTCACCTTCCTATGTTGCAACCATTGTCTGAGCTCCATTGTCTGAAATAACCATTGAATGAACAACCATTACATTACAATACGATCATTTGGCAGACGCTTTTATCCAAAGCGACTTACATGACATTACCACCCTTCGCAGAGGGGGGAGCAATTGAGGGTTCGGTGCCTTGCTCAGGGGCACCTCGGCAGGGACTCGAACCGGCAAACCTCCGGTTCCCAAACGCAAGCTCTACCCACTGAGCTACTGCCTCCCATTAAATACAATGTAATAACCATTGTTTGAAATAAAGAACTTTCATTTTTTGAACACCCTTTTCCCCAGTGAGCAGTGTTGTAACACCTGGCACACTAGAGCATTAGCAATTGCTATTAGGTGAAATTAGTTTGTCCTGGTGTAACTAGAATAAATCAAAATAATTCTAAACTACAGTGAAGCTGGAATATGACACTTTTACAGTGGTAACCAGCCTGTCAGACAGCCTGATAATCTTTCACTCAATTAAAGTCACACCATACAGATAAAGAACTATGAGGCTGGTTTTCATGAATGGATATCTCAATACGCAGCATTGTTGGTGTGTGAATCATAGAGGCTGAGTTACTCGTGCAGCAGTTATGACTGAACACATTGTGTCCTTTCCAAATTTAGGCTGACACATGCAATTACAGGCCCTCGCACACATAATTACTCAGACGCAAAAACAAAGATGAAGCAGGAGGCAGAGAGAGAGGGACGGAGAGAGAGATGTGTATATACAAACAATCCCACACATGATGTATTCCTGCTGTCCACGGCTCCTTGGAGATCCTAAGCCTTCTTTAGGTTTCACCAAACCTTCACAACATTTTGTCATTTCACTGTGACATGAGGATGAGCTAAATGTGGAGTTTTATCGCTCTGATAAATACCACTTGTTGAGGTACAGTAAGTGTCACTTATCCCTACCAGGTTCTAAAATTCTCCTCTGAGTATTCCTCCAGCAAACCAAAAATACTCTCTTTTCCAGGCTCGGATCCAATGTTTTCTCTCTTACTTTTCTTTTCCATTGCACCATAGAGGCTTTTAGATGTAAAGCACTGACATTTGAAACACTGTTGGTATTGTTCTGGGGCGCTGTGGGGCTGGACACAGTTCCATTTATTATGACCTGGGGAGTTGCACTTTTACTACTGAAGTAAATGGGCATGTATGTACTGAATGTTACCAACAGTTTTGTGCTAGAACATAAATAATGAGGTTGAGATATGGACAGAAACAGAACGGAACTAATGATTGCAACAACTGCATGAACATGTGTACAGATACCTGAGCTGTGACATTAAATGTTGGGGAGGATGCTGGAGGTTAGCCTGCTCCATCCCAACAAGGTTGGTAACCTTCATATGACATGGTTCAGCGGCCTTACTTGCATATCATATGACTGAATATTTCAAATGTGGGATTATGTTTTTGTGCGTTTGTTTCATTTCCTCCTCAATCTAATCCATATTTTCAGAAGGCAATTAGTTCCCCCTCATCCCAAGTACAGCACCGCATCACTGCTCATTAGCTAGACTACTGTATATGTCTTGTATACAATACCCCTAATCGATACCATACTTCCTTCGATTTGTCCTTGAATCACAGCATCCGCCAAGGAAACCCAATTTATCCATATTTAACTTAGATTTTATGATGTGTTGTGCAATGGACATTTCTATGGAGCCCACTTAGTGCTTCATCTTCATGTGTAACCCAATCTCAACCACCAAAATAATGAATAACAACTCCCTTTCATAGGAGAGATGAAAAGTTGATCCATGCAGGTGTTGTGCTAATGTTTGCAATTGCACAATTTGTATCATAAACACACCTGAAAACACCTAAACCAGTTGAGGAACCAATTGCAGGAAATATGAAATACTAAAATTATATGTAACCTTTCTTTTTGTGGCTCATCCAAATATGTAGTGTTAGCCTACGGCACCTTTTTGATTAGGAAAGATCCTTTTGAAGGAAACAACATTAGATTACAGTTTAAACAGTGGATAGAGACACTGACAACAAAGGTGCTTCCATTGCACGCTTGTTGGATGCATGACATCCTCCATTAGAGACAGCAACAAAGGGTGTTTAAAAACCCCTGCAGGAGCTCTGAGCTCTGAGAACCTCCTGGACAACATGGTCATTAGCTGTCTCTAAACGGGGATGTCCATTTCAGTTTTTGCTTGCTTTTACCAGTTGGTGAAACAAAGCGTGCTTGTTGTAACAGGGCACTTATCTGAAAATATTTCACTTCAACAATTAAATGCCAGATAATGGTGTATTCTAAAGCGCTGACAGGGCATTCTGAAAGGTAGCCAGCTTCTGTAGGTTTACATCTTTTAAAAAAACGGCAATGTCTACATGTGAACATATCCTTAGACAGTTGGTTAAGACTAGAGGACCAACTTTTAGAAGTTTTAAGAGTGTGTTGAATGGCTTTTACAAAGAAACTATAAGTGAAAAAGCCATTGTATGATACTTACACAATTGATAACAAGATCAAATATGGTATTTTTTCTGCAACTGCACATTTCAGTTCAGATTTTAGTGAGCAGTCCACATAAACTTTAAACTATTGTTACACAAATAGGACATTTAGGTTTGTTGCTGCCGTCTGCTTTGCTTTGTTTCCCTACAGAGAACAGATTTAATAAGAGCTCCTCATCCTGTGACCACCTCCACTGAGTTCATACACAGCATAAGTCAGCTTTCGAGAGCCGAGTCTTATAACACCCACGTGTAAGTCTCACTCTTCCTTCTTATATTTTGAGGGTTTACCGTTTCATTTAAAACTCTAAGGAACTATAATAATAGCATGTAGCACAAGCCCAGACAGCTATTGTAGCTCCAATGAGCAGAAGACACAAAAGTGCATTCTGTTGTTGAAAGCTTATAGCCTGAGGGAACGTTGGGAATAGGTTTAGCTGTTATATGACTTACTTACTACAAAGACAGCACGATAGTTTTGATTGGAAACAATGTGGTTCAGTTCTGCCACACAATTTGCTGGACTGGTCTACTACTTTAAAAAAAGAGAGTACACCAATTCATTGACTTCCTTTTCCGCTTTAAGTCCCTGCCCACGTTTATTTGTCTTTGCATTGTTCAACAGGCTGGAGGCAGTGTTTGGATTATCAGCCAGGCTCTCCGCTCCAAAGTGCCAAGAGAACCCATATGTTGAGAGTATGAGCATAATACACATGACTCCATTCCACATGAGGAGTACATATGTGAATAAGTCGCCCCTGTCCAGTCTTTGCCATAAGAGACAAAGTTCAGTACAAATTCCAACTTACACAACCATGCCGTGTCTGCATGCATAAGGGCGCTCCATATGTAATTACACATTGTACAGTTCCATGTATCACGGTGTCCATGGCAACCACACCCAAACTTTTTTCCGTGGCAGCCCTATAAGCATCTGGCAAAGGCATCACCGCTATGTGGAAATGCGTTGTCATGGCAATTGTGGGAGTGGCGTGGCGTAGAGTGTCAACGGAGAGGAAGGAGAGAAAAAAATTCAGAGGGATCACACAAGGACACACGCATAGAGGAACAAGTGGTGTGTGTGTGTGTGTTCTTAGATGCAAGATAAAAGAGAAATCTGAATCTGAACACACACAATCCATGAATAAAAACTTTGTCAGGAAAAAGTAGGAAATGCTGCTTTTCATAGAAAAACCAAATAGAGAGCAGAAGGAGCCGGCGGGCTACAATCAAATAAAGAATCCAAAGTTTGTGGGCACCAGCAAAATTGGCACTTGGCCACAGCGTTAAGAAATGACCAGGTTTTGCCATAGAACAAGGTTGCTTTCTCTCTACCTCCCCTTTGATCTTTCTCTGTTTTCAAATCCACTTCTCCTCTTGCAGCTTTTATTCTAAGCATACAATTTACTAAAAACTGCTGCAAGCAATCATGAAGCAGTGGGTAGCAGAGGAATGCCATCAGGCCTGGCACTAGCCTTTGTGGGGCCCTGGGCAAGGTTTTACTTTTGCCACACCCCAAAATCATCAAATCAAACTTCAAGAGAGATTTCACTTTAATTTTAGTTAATTTTGATCCAACACCCCTTTTAGCTTCGACAGGTGTTGGTTGTTACCATGCGGATATCTCAGGCAGAGGAGAGGAGTGGAAGGCTTTAAGCAGAGCTCTGGGCAGAATCTGTGTTTTAGCTGGAATGACAGGTATGCTTAAATAATAGGCTAGAGCGTGATGCTTCTGGGCCTGTGAGGATTCACAGCTGCAGAGCAGACTGGGTCTTTTTCTGAAATTGCCCAATTTTTACATTCAAAAACATATATACATATATACAGTGTCTGTTATAGTCACTCAAAGACTATTAATTATCTGATAATGCTTATCTCTGAAATTAATTCCTAAGGTAAAAACATTTTTGAATAAAATTAATGATAATAATAATCACTTTTCATGAGCATTTCTGTATTTCTTCCTCTCCTTTAAAGGTGAAAGGAGGGGAAGCAAAGTTGCATGCATGCAGTTTTTGTATGCATGTTTGTACATTTGAGAACTCAAATTGGGGTTCCGTGAGTTTGCATTTCTTTTCAATATCAAAATATGCATAATTCTTTGCTGATATTTAATGGTTTGGTTTAGGCGGCTGAATTATAAAACTTTGTGATCGCTATTATCTGAGGACTACCACCTACTGATCGACAATTCATGACAGATAACAGCATTAAACATAGTATCAGGATGACAGGTTTTTTGCCAATAAATGCTGGCTTGTTATTCTCAATTTCAACTTTGAAAAATGCGAAAATACAACAAGCCCCTCAGTAATAAAGTAGAGAACTAATATCCTCCAGGGAAAAGATGAAAGGCACAGGACAAATAATTACAAATCCAAAACTAACATGTTTCCCTACATCCTGAGGACACCTCAAGCCACACTTCTCTAAGCCACACCCCATCTGGAGACTGTTATGGTTGGCCTGAAGGTGAGGGTGTGTATGGTCTACACGCTGCTGGCCATCAAAAACAGGAACAGAACAAAACTTTGTAAAACAATGCATTTGAAAAATGTTGGCACACGCATTTTGCTTTTCTTACTAAGCTGTTACATCTTTCCCTTGCATTAGAGCAGCAAGACTGAAGGTAAATATGTACTGTATATATTTTATGTTAAATTGGCATTACCATGATAGTAGTAATATGAGATAAGATTTGAATTTACAGAAATGTACAAAGGGACACTGAAACAACTCTACTGAACAAAACTAGAACATTTTACATTACATTACATGTAATGTAATGTAATGTAGAACATTTTGAACATTTTGTATGTAGTTTCATTTCATGTACATGTAAGGTGATCAAGGTGAAGATAACAGGTTAAATACTGTATTTTCCTTTGCATACCAGGGCCTCAGTCATAAAACATTTAAAGTCAGCTTAACAGATACAGAATCCCATAAATAACACACTATGATTAACAGTGCATGTGTTCACTTTGAACTTACAGTAGAACCTCAGTATGTTGACTTCCTTTTTTAATAATATTCATGCTTAAATCATAGTAAGCACTATTAGACACGTGTATGAAAGTTATAAAATCGGTTTTAAATAAGATTTGATTTCAATATCAATCAATCAATCAATCAATCAATCAATCAATCAATCAATCAATCAATCAATCACTATTACTTGTATGTCACTTTTCCAGCATAAAATAAAACTCACAGAGAGACCACTCACCTCCAAGACCAATGTGTGCATAAATGAAAAGCAGGAAAGTAAAATAAGCAGGCAATCAAATATTGGAACAATAATGTTAAATAAAAAAATACAAAAAATGCACAAATCATTTAAGTAAGTAAATGAATAAAATAGATAGTTACACATAAACAAATGAGAAGAAAAAAGAAAGATGAAGAAGACAAAGGTTTGAAACAAATAAAATCATAAAAAAAACAAAAAACTAATTTAAATTTGACTCAGCACAAAGACAAATAATTATCTTTATGTACTGTAGATTATATATAGTCTAAATAAACCATCAGAATTCCCACCTTTTTTCTGTTCTATTAGACCAAGGAGCAACAGAGCAGCATTGTGCAAAAACACAATGAGTCACTCTACAACATGCAAACTTCTTGAGTGTTTCAGTGTCATTACAGGAGTGTGTTCAGAGCTCCAGGCTGGCTATGTTCCCCTATATCGTTTGTCCAGTTAGTTCTAACAACCTGCGTCAAATGAAAGTGAGGGTAAACGGGTTTGAGCAACCTGAGAGGGAGGGTCGTCTTTCACAAGTTAAAGGTATAGTGAGTTACAACACAATGGGCCTGAAAAGATTAAGGGTGTTCAAAGTGCACTGTGATTGTGCTGTATCCTGTCAGGAAGGGCAGTTGATGAAGTTATTGTTATCCAAACGCTGCGCATGAAAATGGCAGTAAAATCTACTTCCTTTAATTTGGCGTGTTGAAATTTATCACTTCACCATTAATCATGCACGTAAACCATCCAACCACCAAAAGAGTCTTCAATATTGGCCTGGAAAAAACCCTTTTGCAAGCCATGGTGCTTCTGAGTGCGTTTTGGAGGCATAGAACTGGAAACAATGGTGGAGGATTGTGACAACCAGACCAGTGAGCGCTGGTTATGTTAAGTAAACGACACCTTTGATTAGTCAGCAACTAAAATGTGCATTGAAAGGTTTGTGTCAATCTTATTTTATGTGACTTCAGATTGACAAGTTAAAGGGTAGCATATGGTTGTGATCAGTATGTGCTTCAGCTGTCAGTATTCAGCATGTCATCATCCAATGTGAAGCAATGTGTGGTTTTCCACACATTGTGTTGAAGTCAAACTCAGCATTCTGCTACCATAGTTTGACTTAGTATGTGGGCCAAAAGATAACTATAACAAGGATCATTTGACAAATCTCATTCATCTCAAGTCATTGTTTCATTTAGGGAGGCAGTAGCTCAGTGGGTAGAGCTTCCGCTTGGGAACCGGAGGGTCACCGAGGTCCCTGCCGAGGTCCCCCTGAGCAAGGCACTGAACCCTCAATTGCTCCCCCCTCTGCAAAGGGTGGTAATATAATGTAGGTCGCTTTGGATAAAAGCGTCTGCCAAATGATCGTAATGTAATGTAATTTAAAGAGTACAAGAAACTTTTTCATCTTTCGATTTTCTTGCAATTCTTCTCTTTTTTTTAAATCTCTATAGAGCAACATAATAAGACTCAGATGACAGTTGTACCACCTACAACTCATATTCTGACATACTCAGCCTGGAGCAAGTTACTTGCCTCAGAATGTGACACTTTCATCGTTCACACCCATATCATTTTATTATTTTTGTATGATGATCAGTACGACAAAGGTGCCCCACCCACTCTACGCCCACACACTTGTGACACACTCGGCCAGTCATACCTTCCCTCCGCAGTGCACAGTAATAATTCCTTTCCAGATGTTTATAGAGTGACTACAGCAAAAGTGTAAAGGTTCATCTCTGTGTACACTTATTTATCTGTCTGTGAAATCCTGTTCACCACCACAGAACCGCAATCAAACAAGAAATAAAACCTACTGAGCTTGCGTTGAGCTTAGAGGATTCATTGTGGCCATTTCAAGCATTTCATCAGTCTTCCTGAAAGACTTTTTTGGCATTGATTGACATAGATGAATGACATGAATGCTGTCCTCTATAAGGTGGTGCAATAGAACCGTTGTTGTCATAGCACATATCATATAGTTGTATGCATGTGCTTATTTGATGAGCCTCCTTTAACACTGTAACAATGGCATTAAAAGCACTCCTTGAACCAACGTACAGTTTGTGTGTCATAAACATTTCAGGAATAGTTACGCCTGTCTCTAAGTTCAGCATCCTGATACCGATGTGTCAGAGGGACCATTTATCTACACTGTGCACAGTAAGAGGTCACATGTGTAAACAATCAGACTGCTTGAAGGCACAAAGAATCCCCTTTTGTTGTGCTTTTTCAAGTATCATAATAGTTTCCTTGCTGAGGAGCGCCCGCAACGAAAAATTGTTTATACTCAGGAGACACAAGACGTCAGCAGAACTATCAGCAGACTAATCCTAATCATGCTTGAGTAAAGAAATAAGAGTCAAAGGTTAAATCAATATTACATAAAATTCAGTTAACTTCTGGAACACTTCGCTTCTTCTAATGATTATATTTAGCCACAAAACCGCTCAGATGGGACTGTGGAATTCACATGAAAAAATGGGAAATGTCAGGATTTGTCAGGATGATCTAAATAATTATTTTGCACATTGCAACGTCATGCTTTGAAATTCCGTGCCCACTTGAGTTTGCATCTATTTTTCTTTAAAGGAGGATGGGAGTTGACTTTTTACTTCTGTTTGCTTCCATGACGATAATGAAGACTCAGTGGCGGGAACAAAAAGTTAGGAAGAGAAAATGAAGAGAATAAGGTTTGGGGGGAGGATGGGGAGGTTGGACTGGCAATGGCAAGACCCATGACTCACCGTGGTTTTTAGACTGGCAAAGGAGGTAAGTGAGGGAGGAGAGGAATGCAGGGCTAGTATTGGTGGAAGGGCGGAGGAAGGTTGGGCCGCCTGGCAGTACAGTGCGAAACATGGTGAAGATTTACTATTGGCAGAAATCAGTTATCAGTTTGTGTAATTAATGTTGACTCATGGTGAGTTGTTCCCTTGGGAATAAGTTTCACCATATGACCTTAGGTTAGATGTTGCCTGAAAAGACCTCATAACAATGTATCAAGGCAATGACAGATGATAGACAGTGGTTGTTTATATAGGCTGTCATTTAGACTGACACATAGGCATGCCTAAGTAAGCACCAACACACTTTGGACACTTGTGTTCATTGTTGTTTCAATTCTTAACATACCTCCTGTTCTGCAACAATGAAAGCCTGCTGGTTAGTGCAGTTCACGGTTTGCAGATACATACAGCACAGGTGATGTATTAGGATCAGATCGATGGGGTTACCTGCTGGTTGTCTGTTTTGCCTTAAAGCAGGACAAACAGGCAGCTGAATTCTGGAATGTGCTCTTTTAAAAAAGGTACAACCTCTGCAATGATAGGAGCATTTTCAAAGTGAATCTAGTTACTTCCACCTAGATGCTAATGTGACTCCGACCCCCCTCATGTGATTGATCGATCAATTGATTGACTGGCTGATTGACCGACTGACTGACTGAATGATTGACTCAACGGTTATCTGATAGATTGAAGACAATAACTTGCTGGAAGGGTAGCTGAACTTATGCTGATCACATGATCTAGGTTAAGCTGACAACTCCTGAACAATTTGCACTGTTTGTAAACTACAATTAAAACATTGTTTGTGGGTGCAATATTGGTGAGACTTATTCAGGCCCCCAGTCAAACCTGTCTGGCAGTATATTTTAATATGTAAAATATGTAGCTGAGGCAAATCGTGTGCATAATGTTTGTATGGATCAAAGCAAGTTGCAAGTTGCAAGCAACACAATATTTTACAATCTCTTTTTATCTGTTTTAGCAGATAACTTGGAATATCAACAGCATCCATGTGCAACTGATCACATGCAAGCATCATTTTCGCTTGTTGAGGGAGGGATTCACCTTTCATCTATCTTATCACCCACCTACACATAAATTCTATCCCACCCAGCCTTTCACCTGCATCATAAAACACTTGTTCATGCACTTAATTTTCAGGTGTAACACACTCAGGCATTGAGTTCATATTGCACCTTATCGTTCATCATATCGCCCACTCATACACACCCAAAGAAAAAACAGCTGCATTACTGCTACTGGATATAAAACAATGTATTATTTTTCATTTGTGGACAGAATATGTTGGCTCAGCTGCTCAGCTACAGTGTGTTTGTATACTTTCACCAGAAGCAAGACAGAGAGGAGAGAGAGAGAGAGAGAGAGAGAGAGAAGAAAGAAACAAAGAAAGAATGCAGGAAAGAAAGACAGCAAAATGAAAGAAAAAAGAAAGAAAGAAAGAATTACAGTGAAATCGTGGCGAAAATCAACATGGAGAAGTTGTGTGGAGAGGCCAGGTAATGGTTTAAAGTAGCTGGACAATGTGTCATAGAGACCAGAAGTGTTGTGTTACAGCCACACCTCCCTCTCCCATTATCCAGTACTGCAACCAATCCCAGCTCACCAGAGTCCCCTCCCACAGAGCCAAGCACTTTAAAACACATGAATACTTTCTTCCCTTCCTATCCACTTTGGTCTCTCCCCTAAGCCGGCCTGCCTGCCTTGCCAACTGAGCCGCTCGGTTTGACCTTCCCAGACTTCTAAGAGAAAACTACTCAAGATCTCAAGATGTCAAAGACAACTTACCGCTACAGCAGCACTTCCTCAGCACCACGGAGCTTCAGCAGCAGCTCTTATACCGCACCCAGTGTCAATGCCCGCAAATCGTACAGTGTCCACAGCGCCTATGGGGGAACCAACAAGGGCTATGGAGGAGGTATGGTCATGGGAGGCATGGGAGGCATGGGCGGTGGGAGCTACATCTCCAGCTCCTCTGCCTACGGACTAGGCTCAAGCATGGGTGGCAGCGGCACAGGCATGGGTATGGGCATGGGTATGAGTATGGGCATGGGTATGGGCAGTGGAGCAGCGCCCCCTATCACCGCTGTGACCGTGAACAAGACTCTGCTGGCCCCACTGAACCTTGAGATCGACCCCAACATCCAAGTTGTCCGCACCCAGGAGAAGGAACAGATCAAGAGCCTCAACAACCGCTTTGCCTCCTTCATTGACAAAGTAAGTGCCCTGAGAAAATGAGGCCAATGTGTGTGTGTGTGGGGGGGGGGGGGGGGGGGGGGGGCTGCATGTATTATTCAAGGTTGCCAAGGTCCTGGTCTTTGCCTTCTGCTCTTAAAGCAGACAGAAAATATGTTAGGAGGGTGAAAATATGAGCGAGCGTGCATACCAAAAGCCTCTATTCTTCACCCTGCAGTCAAAGTATTTCGTATTATTTGATCGAGTGTTACGGTCCATATGTTTGCCACATGTACTGTAATTCTGACTCGCTGACTTTGGCTGCGCAGTTTGTTGATTTATACTCCCATATGCTTTCGTCACCTCGCACGAATGCAGCCAAGGCAGAAAAGATAAGAATGTTATAGCCCAAAGTAAGGGTTAGGCACGCTGTGTTTTGGTTTTGGCAGTACTTTAACTGTGATGAAAACCAGACGTGAGTACAGTATATGTGTGTGGAAAAGGGAGAGGGACAAAGAGCAAAGGAGAAGGGTGTGTCCGCACTTGTGATATGAGTTACCTTGGGAATGGTCCCTCCCTTTGCTGGGGTGTGGCTCATTATACTGCCCTGTTGCTCTGCTCCCCACCCTGCAAAACACACACACACACACACACACACACACACACACACACACACACACACACACACACACACACACACGTACACAAATGCAGAAATACTTACCTCATGATGCCTCACTGATAAAACTGTTCAAAGTTTACACGATCGAAATCTACATTAAGTTTCAGCTTTGCACTGATGGTGTTGTTTCTTTAACACAAACATCTGTCTGTCCTCCATGGCCTTGCCGTGGGTTAATATTTAAAAAGGCCTGTTGGTTTCATGTTCTGATTAATGTCAGCTGATTGGCTCTTAAACAGCTCCTCTTCCCTCTGTGTTCCGATACTCTGTATATTCTTTTTCAGCATTTTGCATGTAGTGCTTTGCAAAAAGAAGATCAAACCCAATCCCCACCCTCTGTTATCATGTGATAGCACTCTGTTGGTTAACCTTTTGTTATCAACAAGTTATTTACTGGTCTTTAGATAGTGGGTGGAATGTGTTGGGGAGCAAGATCAAGTGGCTCACAAACCTGCTTTCACACAAATACGCACATTCCACCTCTTGATTATCTTACAACTCCACCTCACCTCAGCTCCACTGTCCCCTTCTCTTGTCCTCTCTTTCTGTGCTGTCTCAACTTCTTCTTTGTCTTTTCCATCAGCACCGCCTCTTGCAGCACACCCATAACGCAGTCAAATATTTACCTTCCCCCCGCCGCCCAACTCTGTGTATTTGCTTTCTCTGCAGCCTTTGCTATGAGACCTTTCCATGCTAAACAGGAATAAATGAAGTACAAGGGATAATGAGACCTATTCCTCCGTCAACAACTTTTTCCAACCTCATTTTGTTCTTGCTCACCCCTACCCCCCCCCTCTGCCTCCTGTCAGGATGCATGTGTGTCAGGCCTTCCTTTGGAAAAACCGCAGCCTGCCTGAAAACACAGCCAAAAGCTGCTCACAGCCCCAAAGAGGACTTAGAATAACAATGAGGGTAAATGACTAATAGAAGGCATGGCAATACTGACCATGGCGGTCGATGTGGAAGATGTTATCCCAGATGCAATGTTATTACGTCAGATCAGTCACCAGTTACATAACTTCCCATGTTTAGTAATAGATAACACAAAACTCAACAAGCCAATCATCAAGGTCATCATCATTGTTGACTTTTTTGTTTGATTGTTGGCTTGGTGATTAATTGACTATTATTCCATAGATTAATAATTAATTATGCAACATCATCCTCATTTCTACACATTAGGTCCGCTTCCTGGAGCAGCAGAACAAAATGCTAGAGACCAAGTGGAACCTGCTGCAGGGACAGACCACCACCCGCTCCAACATCGACGCCATGTTTGAGGCCTACATCTCCAACCTGCGCAGACAGCTGGACAGCCTAGGCAACGACAAGATGAAGTTGGAGGCTGACCTACACAACATGCAGGGCCTGGTAGAGGACTTCAAGAATAAGTGAGTGTCGAGGAGGCAGCACAGGCCAATAATCAGCTGTTTAAGATACTGTAGACCTCTTCACTCTTTTAGAACATGCTGGACTTGCAGATGAAATAACTTCTTAGATACATGGTCAGAAAAGATGGGAGTATAATAATGAAAGATACGAAGAGACTCAGAAAGGAAAGTTTTGTAGATACAAGGAGTACAAAAACCTTCATTATCTCAAATATTATAACTTTGACACAATAAACACAGCTGTTATTTCCTGGATTATATAATTTTCATACAATGTTCTGTGGCGGATGAATGTGAAGGATAACGTGTCAGTGTGCTACAGGACAAACCATTCACAAAGCTAATCTTTTCGTGGGCTACTCCCTACATCTGTCTGTAGCCTGACCTCATCTGACCTCTCTAGGGAATTACAACACAGAGCAAGCATGTCCTGAACGCCATTATGTTACATATGACAGGATATGGAACGTCATCTTAACTTGACCGAGTTGGATATCTGTCAGCAAAGCAGTCTGCAGCACTTCACAGAGACATTAGCACAACTCCCTGTCTGCTGACACACACGTCCATCTCATGCATGCAAAAGCACACACACACACACACGTTTGTTTGTCAGATATACACAGATGAATGAAGCATTACCAGCTGGGCTTTCAGGAGTCCATGGAGAGAAATATCAGTAACACAAACCCAGCAGCAATCAGACTATGCATAAGGCAAATGTCCCAGAGGAGCTCAAGCTAGGGATGGATCACTAACGCCTCCTAGTGTCACATCAGCATATAAACTCTCAAATTGGCATGTGTACCGAAGTTTGTGGCAGTGCATAGATTGTTTAACTATGCAAAAACTAACCAACTGTGCTTTTCTCCCTCCCTCTCTCCCTCCAGATATGAAGATGAAATCAATAAGCGCACAGAGTGTGAGAACGACTTTGTGCTAATCAAAAAGGTCAGCATCAGAAGTCACTAAACATATCTTTGAGTTACAAAGTTGCCTCCACTTCAATTATTTTTAGCATTTGGAGGGGATCGTCTAAACCAGTTATAGTGACGTCTTGTTCCTTTTGTGCGTGTCAGGACGTTGATGAGGCCTACATGAACAAGGTCGAGCTGGAGGCCAAGCTGGAAAGCCTAACAGACGAGATCAACTTCCTGAGGCAGATCTACGAGGAGGTACTGAATAAAAGCTGAAAAATACACATCCATTATGAAAACTATAGCAAAAGCATTCACCATAGTGTTATGGATATAAACAGATCCGTTCCTGGTTGATGGCAATGAAGTATTTTTGATTTATTGGAGATAGAAGTATGGAATAGAGAATACAAATACTTCTGTCAGTGTTATCACTTTGGAATCCATCTGTTTAGCATCTTGCCTTTTGGAAGCATATTGCTGGATGGTTTGCTTCAGCAAGGGGTGGCTGACTAATCTTTTCCTTACTTCTGCAGGAGCTGCGTGAGCTGCAGAGCCAAATCAAGGACACATCCGTTATTGTGGAGATGGACAACAGCCGCAACCTGGACATGGATTCTATTGTTGCTGAAGTGAAGGCTCAGTATGAGGACATCGCCAACCGCAGCCGTGGGGAGGCTGAGCAATGGTACAAGCACAAGGTGATGAAGAATTCTTTTCGGCTTGTCATGGTGTTCAGGTGTCAAAATGTGGTGTACACTGCAAACATTAATATATATGTTGGTAATCTCTGTTTTTCCTGATTTGTATTTAGTATGAGGAGATGCAGACCTCTGCCACAAAATATGGAGATGACCTGAGGAACACCAAGGCAGAGGTTGCAGACCTGAACCGCATGATCCAGAGACTGACAGCAGAAATCGACACCATCAAGGGACAGGTATGGAAAAATTCCTTTGGAAGTCACACGTGAATTTTCAATTGATTTTTTTGGTTATACTTTTCCGATATTACAGTACTTTTTAACTTAAGTGTATCAAGTAGTCCTAATCTAGTGTTCTATCATCTCTCAGCGTGCTAACCTGGAGGCCCAGATCGCTGAGGCTGAGGAGCGTGGCGAGTTGGCAGTGAAGGACGCCAAGGGCCGCATCAGGGACCTGGAGGAGGCCCTGCAGAGAGCCAAGCAGGACATGGCCCGCCAGATCAGAGAATACCAGGACCTGATGAACGTCAAGCTGGCTCTGGACATTGAAATCGCCACCTACAGAAAACTGCTGGAGGGAGAGGAGGACAGGCTGGCAAATGGCATCCAGGCTGTTAACATCTCCCAACAGAGCAGCTGTAAGTTAATGTCCTTTGTTCTTATATTGCTCCAGTTATAGAAATGTAACTTTTCTATGATTTTAACCTTGTCTCCTGAAATCTTCCAACAGCAAGATATGGCGGTATCTCTAAGGATATGGCAAAGAGCAGCTACTCAAGCAACTATTCAAGTGGCTACTCCAGTGGTGGATACGGCTCCGGATACGGCTCTGGCTCCGGCTCCGGGTATGGCTCTGGGTATGGCGGTGGCGTCAGCAGCTACAGCAGCGGCGGCTACAGCAGTGGCGGCGGCATCAGCAGTGGCGGCGGCATTAGCAGCGGCAGCGGCAGTGGTGCTGGGGGATACAGCACTTCTCAGTCAAAGAAGAGCGTGGTTATCAAAATGATTGAGACCAGGGACGGAAGACTGGTGTCTGAGTCCTCAGATGTCATTGAGGGTTGAGTGGTTTAGCTTAGAGGTGTAGCTACCTCTCTTTCATCCTCTCTGCCTGTCTGGTAGTTTTATACTCACAGTTCACTCCCCAACTATTGTAATAAAGGAATATGAAGTAAAATGCTTGTCAGCCACTCTCCAGTAGAGCATTAATGTGCGTTTCTATTGAAGCAATAAATGAAGCTAACACTATCAATAATCTGAAAGGGACCAAAGAATCAATTTAGTCATTTCAGTCATATTTTGTATGTCTGATGTTTGATTGTCTGTATTTCAAAAAAAAAAAATTCAGTTTTGTCCCTGAAAGTGACAATTACTGTTAAATTCTAACAATAACATTCCCTCCAAATCTATGCAAGAGCTATTCCATACTGGAAGGGTTGTTCCTTTCAAACCTATTTTGGATGAAATAGACAGTGGTATTGTCTAAGGAATATGAATGTACTGAAACAGTGCTTCAGTGTTGTTGGTCAACTAATGTCTTAAAAATGCCTGCTGCAGAAGGTAGTGCATGTCTTCCCTGTGTGTGTCCTGTAACTGATACTGTGCGACCCCTTAGGAAGATGCCCATGTCATATTGTTGTCCTGAGGTGCTGTTTTTGCTACCAAACCAAATAAAATGTGTTTACTGAAATTGTCTTTCCTCCTGTGTTGAGAAGAAAAAATATACTGTCTTTATACAAGAAGTTTGAGAAAAACGAATCAATAATTAACTCAGATTTCTAATCTTCCTTCAGTATTTCAGTCTGGAATCTAGAATCAGACAGTGACATGATTACTTCTTTATCTCAACTGGTTGTTTTGACAACTTCCAATCGGGATTTTGACCCTGCTCCTGTTAAAGTTCTAAATGATGCATTGGCTCCTTTACCCAAAAGCTCTATCAGCTCCATTGACCCTGCTGCTTGTCTTTAAATCTCCAAATGGTTAAGAGCTAAACTAGAAACTCACAGAAATACTTTTACAATATGAACCCTCTATAACCCCTCAGTTAATTATTGCATCGCAAGGTAAGAACATGGATTCAACCGGAGAACAAGCTGCGGGGGAAAAAAGTTTCCCTCGATCGTGTTGGAAGTGTGGGACAACTGCTTTGAACACCTGAGGCGAAGCATCCCGGAGCGCTTTGTCAAGCCAGCATCTTAAATCCTGTTTACTTTTTGTCCCCACCCACCAAGCACGAGATATTTGGATTGTCAACATGCGGAATGCGTTTCTGTTTACAGTAGTCGCTTCAAATTGATTTTGTAACTGTTAATGTAGAAAGTAATTTCTGCACCGCTGCTAACTTAATGTTACACCGTGTGTTGTTGTACGTCCGTTTCACATTTTCTGTTTACTTTTCTGTTTAACAGTCATGTATGAGTGTACTGAATGTCTTACTATGTTCTTACGGCCTCCCTTATTTAAGACACATGTAGAGATTTTATGTTGGAGAAAGATTATCAGTTAGGACCGGGCTATTTTTAGTTGTGGAATAATGCAACATTTGTTTGTTTTTAAGAGAAGCTGATTGAATAAAACATTGAAATATTATTGAGACAAGTTTGATATCTATTTGGGGGAAATTAATGGTTATATTAATATAATAACAATTAATCTAGATTAATCGACTAAAAATCTGTAGATTCATCGTTAAAGAAATAATCGTTAGACGCAGCCCCAGTTATGAACCGACAAGCAATGCTATTCGTTGTCCTACAATTCTCCACCTGTCCACCAGATGTCGTCCCTGGGTCGCCACCCTCTGTTCATTCTCGTGGCACACTTACATGATCCCGATCGCCTCATCAGCATACACAACCATATGATATTCAAGTCACCTTTCTTCGTTCTCGGTGAGATAGTTGATTACATAAAAGTCTAGCTCTTGTTAATGGCTGGGAATTATAAATGGAATGGGATGGGATGTAATAAAAAGGCAATTCAAGCACCGTAAACAATTCTTTCATAAGAGTGTGCATACACTGCTTTGATCACTAGATGGCAATATACCCACATACTAGGGTCACATGTCAACTTGATCAGTAAAACCGTTGCCGTAATCATCTGATGAGTTCCAAGACACAGATCTGTGAATCTGTGAATCTAACTAGCATTGTTAAAGTTTAGGGATGACAAACTCCTGAGACTTGGAGGGCCAAAAATTAAAACCCTATTACTCCATAGCACCACAAGAAATCTTTAACGCACATGCAATGACACCAAACAAGCCAGTAAACTCCCTCAAAAACAAGGCTTTTAAATAGACATAAATACAAATGTGTATTATTTCTTACCTGCTTTTGACTCAGTGGGACCTCTGCCAGTGCTTTTTTCCACAATGGCCTTAAATTTTTGTTGTGGCAGTTCAAAGCAATTATTCCAAGCTGTTGTCCGTGAGAACAGACAGACATTTGGATTTGATTTGTTTCATAGTTGAAAATAGAAACACACAAACATATGCTAACATTGTCCAGAGCTTCAATGAAGCCTGCTTGATATTTGAGTATTTTTCTGCTGAATTTTAGTTTGGAATCCTCAGAAATCATCTCTATTTGAGATGCTGCTTCATCGGTCACCAGTGGAGCTTTCAAGCAGTCATAATGTAAATTCAAAAGGTGATCTGTGCCCCTTTCAGTTTTAGTTCTTGGAATGTGTTCTCAGAATCCAGCTGTCGATTTTCAATCAATGTTGCAAACTTTGCATTGCTTTTTTTCAGGAGCCCAGCTGCTTCTGCTCTGGTCTTTGTCATAGAGGGAAAGTGTGTAAGGCTTTCCTTTCAAAGATGACTCTTGAACAAGTGGGTGTGTGCAAGGTGTTTGTTGACAAATGCAAAGACTGTTTGCACAAGATCAGGCCGTATCTTGAACCTCCCTTGCAGCTCACGGTTCATTCTGTCCTGGTGTTGAATCCACCGAGGACTGCACAGAGCTGGATTGTTCTTGTTCTTTTCTTGTCGGTACAGCTTCACTGGCTTAGACTGGTTAGACAGCACTCTCGCTCTTGAAAGCCACCTCACATTGCAGTGAAGTTTCAGATCTCCAGGGAAGTCTTTTTCCTGCATTTTTAAGCATGTGTGCGAATAAAATTGACAACACAGGTTGAATAACGTGATCTTAATTAAGCTCTTGATGAATAATGCAATGAAATGTCTAAAACTCTGTGTGGCGTGACAACTGGAGGTCAGCCACTATTCTTTTTATTTATTTATTTTCAGAGGAGAGAATTTCAATTGCATCACAGATACAGTTCTTCACAAATTCTCCTTCATCGTTCTGCTCGAGTTATATTACATGACAGCTGATAAGATGCAAATGTTGTCTCTGAATGCCTCGGGAATCTACAGAAGATTTCGCTCTGTTTCTCTGTCTGACCTTTACATGCAGTTTGTTTGTGTTGATGGAGTTCGTTGCTGTTTGCTGGTTGCTGGTTTGGATGGCAGCTTGGAGTGCAGAGGCTGATGGCAAGTAACTGCTCATATTCTGGGGTAACCAAGTCAGGAAGGTGTCGGAAAGGAGGTAGAGTTGTCCACCAGATGTCATCCCAGGTTTTCTGCCCTCTGCTCATCATCAGCCTGTACAATCGTATCATCTTTCAGTCACGTTCCTTTGTTGGTGTTTGTAGTTGATGACGTTAAGGTCTATCTCTAGTAGATGGAAGGGAATCATAAATGGGATGGCATGTAAGAATAAGGCTATTTAAATACAGTAAACAATTCTTTGAAACACTCTTTTGACCACTAGATAGCAATATCCCCACATACAAATCAGAATCCACTGTGAACTCACACAGGTAGTGTGCATGAGTTGACACAGAGGGAGTTGAGACTAATGCACCCTGGGTGTGTCCATGATTCTTCCTACTGTTACATGACTGTCAGCTGGACGAGTATAACCCTTACCATGTAACTGGTTCCAGCACACACATCTGGCATTAGTCTCTGAATCTGACTTGCCACATAAATATAAAAGTGGCTTGGACCTAATTACACTATCAATTCACTATTATTTTTTCACTATTGTACTGTGTTCTCATTTTAACAATCTATTAAATCATATGTTTATATATATTTCAGAGCAGGCTAAGCATTGGTCTTGATGCATGAAACTACCTTTGTAGCAGCCCAAAAGATATGGGAGGTAATGCAACATAGATTTCAGGGCAATTTTTACATTATGATGTATAAATTGCATTAACATTGCAGATTCATGACATATAAAGAGACCGCTTTTTGACTCATATTGACTACAAAACATTTTTTATGTATTTATGCTGGTGTAGTTCCGTACTTGGTACACAAACTAGAAGTAGTTCTGATGTATCCATCTGCAGCCTCCTTGCTTCAGTGAAATTGATCACCTATAGTTAAGTCACTGACAATAGGGCTCAAGTGACAATACATTACATGACATTACATTACATTACATTACATGACATTTAGCAGACGCTTTTATCCAAAGCGACTTCCAATAAGTGCGTTCAACATAGGTAGATAAAAGAACTTCAGGTCACAAGAAATCGTAAGTGCATTTCCTTCCTAAACCAACAGCTAAGAGCATAACTAGAGCTAGAGTAGAAGTGCAATAAGTTAGGTAGACATAAATGGAGAGCAAAGACGAGAATACAGTACACTGCCTTTGTTGAAGAACACCTTGGAGGGTGTGGCAGCAAAGTGTGTACACAGTACAATTTTAAGTGTGTAGCATCCAGATCTCACATGGTTTCCAAAAAGGAGGCATTATTGTTATTAAGTGTTCTGCAATGTATACGCTGGTATGTGCACAGTAGCCTATTTTCTTACATACATTTCAAGTCTTAATGACCTCATGTCACATAAATAAACCAGCCCAAATTGGATCCACCATCTAATACAACTAAAAGGTTAAAAAAAACAAAAAACAATACAGGTAATGAACAATTATTTGATTTGGTCAGAAAAGGACTTGTATCATCTTTGAAGCAACAAGTAATGTTGAAGTTGGAATGCTCATAACTTTTTTTCATGAACTAAGCAAGTTGTGCAGGATGCTCTCTCTCTCTCTCTCTCTCTCTCTCTCTCTCTCTCTCTCTCTCTCTCTCTCTCTCTCTCTCTCTCTCTCCGCCTTTACCCAAAAGCTCTATCAGTCTTGTCCTCAGGCAATAATTGTTATGTAACTTTGCAGAGGCATGTTAAAACCTCCTCATTCCTTTTTCCATGTGTGCTCACCTTGTCATTGATATATCTGAACAAACAGACCAGTGTGTCAGTTATTACAATCACAATACATTGTTACCATGGGAAAGCTGGCAATTGGTTGTAATGCTTAACAGTAGATCGAAGTTATGGGATTTCTGCCTGTAACTTCCATGTGTTGCATGTGTATTACACGTGTGCTGTGCTGAAAGAGGCGTTTGCACTGTGCATGTGTAAACCTGCTGATATCATGAAAGCCTGGAATGAGATCAGATGGCCTGATTTCAATTTATTCTTGATGCCTTAACAAAACCCATAGATTTCAATTGTGTGATTCTCTCCGGACATTTCCAGAGGAATCTGACTTACCACCAGTGGGCCCTTTAAGTGACAGCAGTGGTACACGTCCCACAGTTTGAGAACCACCGATCTATGCTACATGCTGAAAATATGCTCCTCAAGCTGGATTTGTTTTTGGATTTGATTCTTCTTTTCTTCTCCCACATGCCTTTTCATTATAACATTAAATGCACCCAATCAGCATTGCACATGCTGTATACTGTAAACCATACATCTCCAAATTCAATGCACAACCTTTACCCAAACTCTTTGAGAGTACTAGGAAAATTGTGTGTATGGGTGCTTTCACAAACTGGTTGCTGCAGCCAAGATAAGGAATGCAAAAGTAAAGACAGGTTTGATATATTGTTATTCAAGTAAATGACAGGTGCCATTTCATGCATCTGTTATAATAGCTATGCAAACAACTCTGGCTCTTTCTCTCAATACTTTAGTTAACGCTTGGGCAAAATGTGTTACGCCTTTTTTTAACCCTTTAAACTCTGCAGAACATACTGACATTTTTTCTTCTCTATTTTCTTTAATGATCACATTTGATTGTGCATGTAGTTGCATGTGAATGTTTCTGACCTCAAACTTTATAGAAACATTGTTAGTGGACAAACTTTATATTGACAAAATGCTGAAAAAATGTTCATTTCAAATCTTCATGTGTGGCATTACAAGAAGTTGTATTTCTTCAGATGTTATAATTACCTAGAGTTATGTTTTATTTTGCATCTCGCCCACAGCTTGACCTTCAATATGAATAACCTTAAGCAAAAATGGATTGATGGAATGATGAATGGAGGTTTAACGGGGGGCACCATTCAAGTTCTCTGTTGTAAATGTCAAGTTTCAATCAGACTCACCCAACATAGTTATTACAGCCCATGCTTGTCACTGGCGAATGCCTCTGGGCAAGGCTTGTTTTTTACCACAGCAAGCAGAAAGCAGGTTCAGGCAAAGTGTGAGCGTAGCTCACCAAGCGTAATACAAACCTTATTTGATTCGCTATGGGAGAAAAGGAAGGTGGATTTGGCCTTTAAAGGGTTTCGGGAAGATTTAGTTCTTGTTGGAGCCTGCTTCCATGCTGCACTGTTAAGTATTTGTGCTGCAGGGAGTGGCACATTGACTAAACATGTACAATGAATGATATAAATGCCATTTATAAAAACCTCAGCTTATCAATTAATAGCAGGAAGCAGCACAAATCCATCCTAAACAATATTCACAACAACCAAAGTATTAAAAAACTGATTAAATGTGCAGGCATGGTGTGTGAGTATTTGAGTGTGACTACGTGTGCTTGTACGCGATCACACACAAGGGTGTGGCATGATGAATCAAATAACACACACTGCTTCCAAAGCTCCATGCAGATGTGTAACAGTAAAGCAGGTAAAATAGTTTATGATGAAATGAAACATAGAGTGACATAACTCAAAGCAAGAATCTGTAAAAGCAAACTGAAAGCGGCTGTCTGCATGAAGTATCTTAATAAACTTAACTGAAGTGCATGACGTAACTTAACGAAATGCCAACTTTCCAAAAACATACAAAATGATGCATGATTTTTTCAATTTTCAATTTTATGTAATTGTGCATAAAATTGCATCTTAGGGAATACAAACAAGTCTAATAATGCATGTCAGCTATTTTAATTATTTGTTTCTGTCTTATGTATTGAGTTGTTTCTTTTGTCTGTTTTAACATCTATTGTACTGCTTTATACAATGACAATATTATTTCTATAAAAGTAAATAAAAAGAGAGAAATTGCATCTTACATTTGAATATCACCAAATGTATTTGCAGTGCCACATTTGAAAAGTTCAAATGAAAATAAAAACCAGCACAAAACCGTTGTTCATACAGTAGAAGTGACTCCAGTGGCACGCAGCTAATTACTGTTGTTCAGTGTTTGACCTTCTGGGTTCTGGGTGTGGAAAGTGAAAGACATTTTAGTTTGACGGGAGAAAGACAGATGCACTGATTTTTTAGATATGATGAGAGGTGTGGTTTAACCTTGGGGTGGATGACATTCTTTCCTGACATGGTTGAACCAAGTTGCCTGAGGAAACCAAGCCTTTAACTGGAGGTATGGGCGGGGAAAGCAGACAGTGAGACTGATCATAAAATGCGTCAGGGGAAGATAAATGTCAGAGTAAAGAAAGAGAGGATGGGCAGGGTATGCATCTCAGAAAACACTCTGACTGACTATTCCTCCTCTACAAGACACTTGAACATGACAGAGAACTAGCTGAAGCTGGTTTTAGAATTCTGCCTTCACACAATGTCAATTTAAATGTCTCGAAACGGGACTCTCAAGAGCCCTTATCTTATAAAAGGAACCCCAAACAATTACACGTTAATGGTGTGAAATATCTATCAGAAGCTGTTATCTAATTTACTGTAGCTTCGAGCTTGAATTTAGAACAGTGAACTCTGGCAGTAACACAATTTCAAGGTTAAAAGACAGAAGGAACTTGTAATAATTTGCAGAATACAACGTGTGCATACGCCTTTACTGGATGTTTTGCCAGTATCATTTGAATGACTTAATATCATGCCAGAAAAAGCAACAGCTGCAAATCATGTTAAGATGATCATTCACAGTGGAATGGGTGCAGAAATCTGAGTTAAATCCTATTGGGTGAGGCAGTGTTGGGAGATTAACCTAAAGGCAAGGCCTACATGGGAACATTTTCAGTGGTTTCTTGGCTATAATGAACAGCAGTTACGATATTTATCTGATGTTTTCCAACTCAGTGCCAAAATGAAGATTTCCGCTGTATCCGTTTGACAGCTTTATTGACAGAAAAAGGGAAGGTATTTCACAAGTGTAGTGAGAGATGATAAAAGGCCTGACAGTGAGAGTTTTCTTAGAACAACTCAATTTTTTCCCTGCACTTGAACCTGTGCTCTCTGTCTCACCTCAAAAAGCACTTTATCCTCGTGTGGTGATTATGCCACAGTGTGTGATCAGAGCTGATAGTTTGCCTGTTCAGATCAAATATTGACACACAGATCCAAGACCTGCGGCAGTAGTACAGTCTGGTTCTTAGGCTCTCAGTACACTTCACACATGACCTCTTCTCCAGGCTGCACAGAATCTTGCCTCACACTACTGACTGTGGGGATCCAGCCCCTTGGGGAACGTGCACAATAGAAGCAGGCATAGAGGATGGATGGATGGATGGATGGATGGATGGATGGATGGATGGATGGATGGATGATTACTGTACACTTTGCCACATGCTGTGACCCTAGCATACCCATACTCCCAGCAGGTTTTCTATCATGCTTTGTTATTGATTTCTTTCTTTCTTTTCTTTTTGTTATTGATTTCTTTCTTTTGACTGTTTGTCCATTGTAAGGCAAAGGATTGTTGAAGAACTTGTGAATATAGATTCACAATCACATAAGATTGGTCCATTACAGTACACAACACCAATTGATGCTGATTGCTGAAATGATGACGCCGTTTAAATTATTATTTTTTTAAACAATGTCTTGGTCTTAAAGTGCAGTGAATGATTTTAAGTAAATGACAATGAGTGTGTCTCATGATGTAAGAGCCAGGGACTAGTTTGTAAATTGTTCGGTATATTGTAATGTCTATCAATGCACCATCAATTAGCCAGTATGAGCTTAAGCCCAAAATCAGGGTGCACACAACTCACATTAAACCAAATGTATTTGAGCAAATAATAATTGATAAGTTTTTTAGTCGTAAATCAATCCATTTTTAATTACACAAATACGCTTGTGGCCACACCCAAGCAATCCCTTCCAAACTCACATATTTTTGAGGTAATGTGTCAGTGAATGTGTCATCATAGCTTGAGGATGTCACATCAATCACAACAGCAAGTTATGACACAGTGACAGTCTTAAAACCAAAGTAATATAATGAAACTGTGACAAGAATACATACACATGAACTGCACTCTTTTGCAGACCAGTGAAAGTGCAACATTCTGATTTGAAATGAATTGCATAATATAAACCCAGAAATCACAATATGTGGGCATTCACCATGAAGATGCACACTCTGTGTGTGTAACGTGGCCCATAGCTCTATAGGTTCCACACAGCAGACTGGTAAGAGCTGTGCAGCTGCCGATAAGAATGCCAACATGACAAAGCATAGCTACAGAATTGGTTGAACAAGTTGCCTCATGCGCTAAGTGAAAAGTACATACATAAGGGACAGCTCCCCTCCCACAGTTCTTCCTAAAGGGCATGAACTATCAGTACCATCAATGTAAAGATTCATAAGTCTTCTTCATCTTTAGTGTGTGAGTTCATTTTATGTTACCAGGATGCTTAAGAGACATGCCATACATCATGGAATGGAATATATTCAGTAGAATGCCTAAGGTGGCTGTGTTATACAAGCCTGTCAAATCAGTTTGGCAGTGGCTGAACCAACAGAAAGAGACACTGTGCTGTCATTAGTGCACCTATATTTAAAATGTTATATTTGTTCCTGTTTTACTGTACTTGAGAGAGTGACTTTTGTGGGTTGTGCTCGTTTCTTTGTTCATCTCTGAGGATTGTTGCTTAACCTGAGGATGACATTGTTGGTGGGTTGAACAGATCACAGTTCATGACAACATATCTTGAAAACTGAAAACATTTTTTTTTTACTGATTTGCTTTTTTTGTGGTGCAACCACTAGGCCACAATGCTGTGTCAAGGGATAATGAGGGAAACTCTAATCAGGAAATGTACTAACCACTTCCCAGAGGATTTAAGACTGTAGATTAGCTTTACTCTTGTGCCAAACAAAAATCTCAATATAATAACAAAATGTACATTTACCACTTAGCTTACTAACCACATCCATGCTCCTAAGAGGATTTTAGATTGTCCATTATCTTTTTTGTTTTTATCTTTTGCATTAAAACATCTTTGTATTCTTTGAGAGACGACCATAACATTTGCTGAGCAAATTTATACTCCCAATAGGGTAAACCTGCTTGAATTTATTGACCCCATAGTAAACTGCATTTTGCATCTCCAAGTGGGAAATGCTGTGTATTCCTTTAGTTATTGTGAGACAGTAATAGGAAGCCCCTGTTGGCTCACCAGAAGAGCTCCAGCTTTAATTTTATCCTGATCATATGCAGTAGGTCAATGGGTCTCTAAACATGTTCAATGGGCTTGATATTCCATTGTGGTACTTCTGTTTAAAATGATTAACTGTTCCTGGACACCATGCCAAAAAGCATTATCAGGTTGAATGTGCATGATGGTCATGAATGGAGGAAACTTTATTTCTGAATTGATCGTTTCATATTTGAATATGTTACCTACATTTATTAATAATTAAAGGTGTATGTCAGATGGATGCCTTAAAAATCATTACACCTCTCCAACCAGCCTGCACAGCTGTAATCATCAATTACATGCCACACCCTCAGTCCTACCATTGTGTTATGGGAATACTGGCACCCTAAAATTACTTGACAAAAGTAATTCCATCATATTAATTATAATTTTTATATAATGTGCTACAAATCTGTGGCAGCCCGCCTACACTATAGCAATGGGAGGGACAGGCGTTGACTCTCCTAATTTGACTTAACTTCAAAGGGAGAACATTGCTGGCTGAACAGCAAGATCATGTTAGATTTCTTCCTGACAGTGCTGTAGCAAGTCTCCAGACAAACCCTACCCCCCTAGGACCTTCCCATCAAACTTCCAGTCAGATTAGACTTCTGTACCTCCTATTCACCCTTTAAAATAAGTATTATTGGTTGAGCCAACAGGATTGTACCCTTTGTACCCATCCATTGCCATTCCCAGAGGATCCTCATAGAAAGCCTGTCCAAGTGTTCCTGAGCAAGACACTGAACCCCTATCTGTTCCTGATGTGCAGGTTGGCTCCTTGCATGGTTTGCCTCAGTGAATGAATGGGTGAATGTGAGGTCATTGCACTTTGGAAAAAAAGCGCTATATAAGTACAATCTACTTTTGATTTATGTTTTTGTAAAGCAATAAAATCAAACTACCACAGGAGCAAAGAGGCCAAGTATGTATGTGCATGATCTTCAAAACAACAAAAGCTTTGCAAAGAGAAATAGTGGTTATATTTGCTTTTGTCAACACTGATTTAGATTGTCAGCGTTAAGCTTCTTCAATGAAGCGTTTTTGAAAAATGTATACTACCCCTCTGCATTCATCGTGCAGGTTTTTGCTGGGTGTGGTTGGTCTTTCCCATATTTCATTTCTCACCGTTTGCAATAACATTAATATTCTGGCATTTATATGCCTCTCCCTACAGCAATCTATTAGCAAATCCCACATGAACTAGTCACAATCATACTATGTAAATTCCAGTTGATGGAGGGGTTAAACTTTGCACCTTGCATGCCAAATGATCAACCCAGCATCTTGTTCAGACTCCCCTCTTTGGACGCTCCAAGTGCAGAAACTTTTAGAAAATGTAGTTGTGTCCATATCAATGCGATTACATTGATAATTTGCGAAAAAATGTATTTAAAAAATCACAACACAAACATCACTACATACAACAAGAGTGTTGATTGTTTACTTTGGTACCATGCATGAACCTTGAACATGGCCTTACACAGTTCTGGCCCGGTTCATCTTGATTTAATAATCATTTTAACCAGAAATCTAAAATGAGTTTAGTTGGCAAGTAGAAGTACAGTGTGTTTGATTATGTAGAAATCTGTCAAACTTGAATATACAACAGCAGCACAATGGCAGATGACAGGAGAATTGATTCATCTAGAATTTCTAGATCCTTTTCAACCGTATCGTATTTGACAAACATCTGTAGATTTGCTTTGGAAAAGCACTGGGTGTGAGGAAACTTTCACCAGGTTTGTTAATGGTGGACAGGTTTTGGATTGGTTTGCAGAGTGCAAGTCTTTAAGAAGGAAAAAAAGATTACTGAAATATTTCCCATGTCAACAAGTTTCACTCCAACTTGGTGGTAAGAGGAAACATTTGACTACAAGTTCTGGTGCGGATTGCAACAAAGTCAATCTTTTCAAATAGATTATAAACAATATCAGACCCATGTGTCACACAAGTCCAAGGGCTTGAAGGTTTTCCGTCCAACCATCACTTCATCATCTTCAGTCACCGGTAATCACATCCTCGACAGAGAAGAGTAAACAAGCGAATCCAGGTGGTGCAGCATTTGTTTTGCAGCGATGGTTATTCATAAATGACATGTCAGGACTTGTCTTGACCACTAAGGTGTGACAGTAAAGCTCAGTACAGTTAAGTTCCTGACTAATAACATGACCTTGCCATGGTCGAGGCAAAGATTGTATCAAGTGATAGATGATATGGGCAACTCTTGCAGTTATGTAAAACACTGTCATAAAATGCAAAATTTCATAGAATGCAGCTGGTAACAAAATGTGCCAAAGACATACCTGGATGATTCCAATGTCATGTACTTAAGTCTTAGTCTTAATTTTCTTGGGGGATCTCCTTGCCAAGTTTCATTGGAGAAAACTCCCATTTGAAAGTTGGTTCTCATGAGCATGCAAGCATTCCACAACATGTGCAGACGGGAGAGACTCAGTCATATCATGTCATATCATGCCAGATGAAATCGAATCCTATAACAGATTTGTGGGTGCCACAACCTTTGAGGATAGGCAAAACATTTTCTCTTAAAATCTAATAAGTACCTTCTGAAAAGCTATATTTCACATGTTTCTCTGACCAGGTTAAACATTTTATGCTTACTTTGACTTTTAGTTGTCTTCTTTCGCTTTATGTATTTTCGTTTCTCCTCCTCTGAATGTATAAAACAAATCTCCAAAATGAAATGAGTGACAATTTGGTTACAAAATGATCACTTGGGTACAGAACATTTATCAGCAATAACAAAATAATATATTACCTGTACGACCCAACTGTACAGGTCACTAGCTGTGCTATGTCACTGTTGCTTTGCTTGCTTCCGCGCTTAATTCACACGTGTATCTCTTCCCCTTGTTCTCATTAATGTCTCTGAATATATACAATCTCCAATTTTTTTGTCAATGTCAAATCTTTTCTACATTAAATAATATTCCCAAAAAAAGAAAATCAACAAACAGTTGTGCTTTTTGCAACACATTCATTCATTTGCATGCACAGCAACTGTCTATGCATGGAAAATAGGGTGTACAATGGGTTTTGTAGCTTTTCTTTACAGCTAATGATATTAGTTATGATTCTGCATACAATACTGGCTAGAATAAGACTAATAAGAGGCTGAGAGATTAGTATTGACACAAGGCTTCCCCACTGCTTCAGATCTAACTGGATTTTACACAAGCAATTAAAACTAGTTACCATGTACAAAAGTACTGGATTTGTTTCTAACTCACGTTGTTCATCGTATTGACTTATTGGGATGGGCTGCAGATGCATTACCTCAGGCAGGCTGTTACTGCTGAGGACAATGCTTGCTGGCATTGACAGAGCTGACTCACTTTAATGGTAGTGGTTGGGTAAGATGTAAGTTATTTCAGTTCTTTGCAAGGTTAAACCGTAACAGCTCACCTCACCACAACTCACTAGCTGAGGAGTGTGAAAGTTCTCTGCACTGGGCAAGCCCGACCTGATGTGTCAAGTGATGTAGGGCACCTTAGTTTAGCTATGACATTTCTAATGTGTGGTCAAAAAACTGTTGCAGTACATTACACTTTTGTCTTTTGTTTTGTTCTCCCCTTGTGTTTACCCCCTTTTTTCACTTGCCACAGCCCATGATGTGGTATGCAACTGTTGGCATGGTGCAATGATGTCAAGTGTGCCAACGTTGATGTAATTCGAGTCTCCACGGTTACATAGTCTTGTCATGTCAAGTGTACGGTATCTTTGCTGACTCTGGTTGGTGACTGTCGCTGTTTGTTCTCCCTTTACTTAATGTACATCACACATGCTTGCTCTCTTCATTGTTTTCATTCTCTTCTTTTTCTTTTGTGTCTTGTTTTCTTTCTCTGTCTTCCCTTCTGTATGCACGAAATCTCAAGAATTGTCCAATAACTGGATGCTCATTGTAATGCCAGATGCTTAAAAACAAAAAAAATGATATTCTGCAACAATCAATGCCATCAAACAAACAACAATGATGTCATCCAATAAAACTCACAACAGTGGTGCAATCTAAACCATCAGTTACACCAATGATGTCATTGGAACTAATGACAACCTTGTGACATTTTTTCATTATGAAATCACACATTATACATTTCATTAAGATATACATTGCAGAATCATATGAACCCTTTGAATTACTAATCATCTAGTTCATCTTCGGCGGTACACATTAGTATTAAAGAAGAACATGAGTATGAAGAGAGTATGAGTATGCAGGTATGTTCTCTCTCAGTGCTTAAAAGTCTTTTGGGTGTGACTCAGTTGCACCCTTCGGCTTGTTTAGATTCCCCTACAATACCAGAGGACAAGAAGCCAACACCTACAGTAAGTCAGAGAGCGTGAGATGGGTTCCAACAGGTACCAAAAGCCCCAGGTTGTCGGAACAAGAAATTTGCTCCTGATGTTTTTTCTCCCTTTAACTGTCAATTATGCAACAGATGATTTTTCTTTTGTCACTGACTTTAAAGACCTTAAATTCATCAAAGAAATTAAGATTTCCCCTCAATCACCAATAAGATACAGGCCCGAACAAATGACAATACAAGTAGAAATGAACGAATAAACCTGAAAATCTGTTTCTGAAAGACTCAAGTCTAAGTGAAGGTCCTTCATTCATCCCTAGATTGCTATATTCTTCACTACTTGCAGCCTTATATGGTCTTTTTCACACTGCCCACGGATGCAGCACTGAAGCAATGCAGAGCGTCTTGGTGTTCAGTTCAGCACCCATTTCAACAGATTAAAGCAAATAAAGCAAAGCAAACATCATATCAAACATGTTCTTGATATATGCCCTTAGATGACATTACCCACAAGTGTACTATGCATGCATTCCCTCAAATTACAATGTTGCTCTCCCGCAAACAATTGTTTGAGTATCTGGCAGCCACACCAAAAAGACTCATTGCAAAGGTACATTCTGTACACATTAACACATTTAACTGTCTGTCCTCACATTAAACGTCTGCCTTTAAAACCAGCAAAAAAGACAGCAAGAGAAATGTGTAGTGTTGTAGTCAAGGGATTCCCTTGCTAGACTTGGAGAAGTTTCACAATATCCACCCATCATTCAGCCAATCCACCAGGTGGCCAATCAGAGGCAGCCCAGAGCTCATGTTGCTCATTTTGATGTGTGCCATGTCCATTTCCTAAACATAGCAATTGATTGTTGTCAAGCACCTTTTCCCTGTCACCCCTCCCCCCTTGGTTGTGGGTCTTGAGAACCCAACTTACACAGTTTCCTCTGGTAATTGTGTACCTGGTTAGTCACCATTTGTTTAAAAGTACTGTAAACCTGTTGCACCATATAAATAAACAATTCCCCTTTGGTTAATTTTTCCCCTGATAACATCCAATCGTCTTTTATGTTAGTTAGCCCTTTTTCCTGGACTTACTGAGGTTGTAACAGTGAGCATACTGTCTAACACCTCTTCATAGAATAGCCTGTCTCCATCTAATTTCATGCACTGACATGTAAGTACCCTGCTCTCTGCAAAACCGGTTTCCTCAAGAGGCTTAATCTTAATTCTGTCCTATAGCGCTGTTGCATCTAAAACATACTTTTACTGTTAGTGCCCTTGAACAACATTGGCTACAATGTAACACTTCAAGAAAACTACCACTTATTCTCAAAATCGATCAGTGTCTCCTGTCACTATCCTGCACCATCCACCCACCTTCTCTTTGTTATATTTTCAGTGTTATAATCATATGCCATTGCCTATTCTGCTTGTCCAAATTGCATACTTTAGAGGCTGTTATGTGTCTCGTGACACTCATTATGGCACTCAATAGCCATAATGTGTTAAGTCTAATATATATACGTACGTATATATACATACGTATGTATATATATGTATATATATACATATATACATATATACATATATATAGCATTTATACTTATTTTGTTCCTTGTGATGCTAACTCAGGACACAGTAATGCAGACTGCCTATATTTCTGTGGAATGCTATAACCATCAAAAATTGGATGGCAAATCATATTATCGATCTTCATGTGCACAGTATATACCATGGCCATTGTACTTTTCAAGGGGAATGAGTATGGGCCGTTGCGAGGATGACCTCATAATAATGAGCCTTATTGGCATTATCCAATAGTTTAAGAAAGTCACAAGGTTTCCGCCTTGTCTCACATAAGCATTGTTCCTTGTCTGACATGTTCAGAGGCTCAATTCACAAATATTACCATGATTTAGACTGCAAAAAACATTGCAAGCTAAGTAGATCAGGATATGGGATGATCCATGATAGGTCTATACTTATACCTATTTTTAAACATGTCGCTTTGGCAATGCAGGTGATTCTTCATATTCAGCTTCTGAGCTCGAGTGTAATGATGATTACTTAGCAGACCATATACTTGATTTCTTTACCCCCAAAAATACATGTTTGACTCCACCCCTGGCCTAGACAAACAGTGACACCACGATGTTGGCGTGTAGTAGAATGGAAGGTTTGGGGGGATTGGGCATGCCAAAGGTTCTTTTGGCTGCGAAAGGGCTCTCTTTGCCTGCTTCAATGCAAACGCATGCAGTCTCAGGCATACACACATGAAATACACTGTTGCAAATGCAGTTTCATGAAGTATGTAAAAACTTTTAATGCATCAAAGTTATCATATTCCCTTGTGTTAATAGTGGTAATTAGTTTGCTTCACCCACACTGCACAGAAAGCCCTTCTAGTTAAATACATAAAAGTCTTTGCCAACATGTCTCCTGCAATTTCACCTGAGGCTGTGACAGTGCTTCTCTGTGAGCACCTGGGTGTTTTGATCCCTTATCGCCTTACAGAGGTGGCACTGCTACCTGTCTGACAGGCTGGACGGCTCCACGTCAATTTACCTGCCTGCAAGTGAGCCTTCCAGAGCTCAATGAAAGGAGGAGCATTCAGGGGGTGGTGCAGAGGAGGTGGAGTTTATGGGAAACACCTTCTCTGGGAGGCAGATAAAAAGGCTTGGTAGACAGAAGAAAGATACTTAGAGGGACTTGACTCTCCTCTTAGTGCGCTCCACTCCACTGCCGTGCCCACTCTCTACTCATCTTTTTTTCTCTGAACTTCCTCTGCAAAAACCAGTCATGTTTCAGGGTTTTTCATCCAAGTCCTTGACTTTTGGTGGTGGTGGTAGTGGTGGTAGTAGTATGAGACGTACGATGACATACGGGGCAAAATCTGGAGGTGGAGGTGGAAGTTCTCTCAGTGTTTATGGAGGGAGTATGAGTAGGGGGGGCGGCGGTTATGGTGGTGGCAGCAGTTATGGTAGTAGCAGCGTTGGTTATGGTGGTGGCAGTTATAGTGGTGGTGGCGGTTATGGTGGTGGTGGCGGTTATAGTGGAGGTGGCGGTGGTGGCGGTTTTGGTAGTGTTGGTGGTGGCGGTTTTGGTGGTGGCGGTTTTGGTGGCGGTGGCGGTGGCGGTGGCGGTTATGGTGGCGGTGGTGGCTGTATCCCTCCCATCACAAGTGTCACATGCAATGCCTCCCTGTTGAGCCCCATGCAAGTTGACATCGACCCCGACATCTCGCTTGTCCGTACCCAGGAGAAAGAAGCCATCAAGACCCTGAACAACCGATTCGCTTCTTTTATTGACAAGGTAAGTAATCTATATGTGTTTGTTCTATCTTTAGTTAGAGTTATGATTAAGCTCAATCTTTAAATCTGTAATTGCATGTTACAACTTCTAGTTGACAGAAAGGCACATAGTTAACATTTAGAAATGCATGAATGGTAAATTCACTGTATGCAGCAGTTTGTTAGATTGTGTAATTGTCATGTGAACAGCTGCAGTCTGTCTCCCTTGGGCTCATTAAATATTACGCTGCAACTGATCCAACCCTGTATTCAATGCAAGTTCAAGGGCCCAACTCTTATTGCAGTCTGCATGATCAGTGTTCGTAAAGCCCCACTATGCATCAGTTATAAGCTACGCTGAAACTGAAAGGTAACTGCTGCTTGGTGCTCCTTTTCCAAATAGTTGGCTCCTTGCAAGCTGTGTCTGTGTAGGTTCAGACAGAAGTGAGAGGTAGCAAACACTAGTGTGACCTTATCCTGTCACTGACAGCTCTCTGTGTCTGAGGGGATCCGGTGATCACCTATCCCCATGGCAGCAAGGATTTATAAGCCTTCTCCAGTGCAGCTGAAAGTGGAGCCCATCTAACCTCTATCTGCAATGCACGTACTCATATTTTGTCAGTTCTTTTTTAAAGTCTATGTGTGAACTTCCATGTATTACATATATCAGAAAAGAAGAGAATATTTAGTCGTATGGAAACTCCAAAATAAATGACTATGTTTTTACATTATTCAATGCACATTATTGTAAAGCCTTTGACTGTAAAAATGAGGGACCTTTCCTCTCAGGTAGAAGATCAGGACAACGCCCTGTGCGTGAAAATGCTCAGTTAGCTTTTCCAACATTGTGTACAAACCACACCCAATGTGTGTGATCATACAGATGAGCTGGTCCTAACCTCAAAGCAGTAATTCTTTTTCACATTAGATGATGCAAAGCTAAATATCCAGGAGTTTAGTGTGCACATAAATACACATGATACTTTTAAATTACTTAATTTTCATATTTATACAGGACAGTGCTATGATAAATTATAGAAATTGAAAACCTCAATTATCTATTTACATGACAGTTACATACCCTTAGGCATATAGAATTTATTAAGGTTATTAAGGTTTCATGGCAAGAAAGTATGCATTCTGGGGGCGAGGGAGTGGTAACCTCAGGTTTAAGGGGTGGAGTGGCACCATAGGCCTGACTTTGCCAAGTCTTTCTGCAGACACCAAAATAGGGAGGGGTCTATTCTTCTGTCAGCCTCATACCTAGATGACATACATGGTATCTTAGCAGCAGGTGTTGAAACACGTTTCCTGAGATCATGGGAATTGTTCTCAAAGAATGATCTCACAAGAGTAGGCACGGCTGTGGCATGCAAAGTGACTCCGAAGTGGGTGTCACCTCCGAGGGCACATCCCTGCCCTGAGGTGATGTTTTAGTATGGCGGCTGCCAAGATAGGCACATTGCAAGGGCTTTTTTTTAATGAGAGAAAGTCACACACGTTTGTGGTATGATGGAAGGACAACCTGATGAAAGTAAGACAAATAATTGAGACGTCTTTGTGAGCATGTTGTGAGCATGCCTATAATGATGAAGATAAAGGACAGAAAATAAAGTCTACTTTTCACTTCATAATCATGATGTCGAAGTGAAATTAACCAAATATGATTTTACATTCCAGGTCCGCTTCTTGGAGCAACAGAACAAAATGTTGGAAACCAAGTGGAGCCTGCTGCAGGAACAGACCACCACCCACTCCAACATCGATGCTATGTTTGAGGCCTACATCGCCAACCTGCGCAGACAGCTGGATGGGCTTGGCAATGAGAAGATGAAGCTGGAGTCAGAGCTGAAGAACATGCAAGGCTTGGTGGAGGATTTCAAAAACAAGTGAGAACAGCACCTGAACTAAAATGTTCATCTTTTTCAAATTCTGTGCTGCCACCTGTAAACCAAAAAGCCGACTGATCATGTCTACTGTTTCTTTGTGTCAGATATGAAGATGAAATCAACAAGCGTGCTAGTGTGGAGAATGAGTTTGTGCTTCTCAAGAAGGTGAGTCAATTGTCAGTCACAGCATCAAACCGATAATGATGGTGGAGTAATTTGTTGTTCCTTATCAGACTCTAAAATGTGTGCAAACTGCTTTTCTCACGCCTCTAGGATGTTGATGGGGCCTACATGAACAAGGTGGAACTGGAGTCCAAGGTTGACTCCCTTCAGGATGAAATTAACTTCCTCAGGGCTGTCTACGATGCGGTAAGCCAAATATAGCACACTGAAAAGTAGATATGCTGTAGCTACTCTATCAGTGAATATAACATGACTTCTACTATCAAACCAAACTTGAATTTCATTCAATGTTACATTCAGGAAATGCGTGAGCTCCAGAGCCAGATCAAGGACACCTCAGTCATTGTGGCGATGGACAACGGCCGCTCTCTGGACATGGCCGGGGTCATTGCTGATGTGAAGTGTCAGTTTGAGGAAATCGCTAAAACAAGCCGCCAGGACACAGAGAGCCACTACACACAGAAGGTACAACTTGCACATTGAAGATTATCTCTCCAATATCATTGGCAATCCACAAGATCAATATGAAGCACACACCTTGCAATTTGCAAGTGATGGAGGGGACTACTTTCCTGATTTCTCTATATTCAGAGCACCTCAATAACAACATTTCTTATATCTACAGTTCCAGGAGCTGCAGACCAATGCAAGTGGATTTGAGAACGACATTCACTCCTCTAAGGCTGAGATTGCTGAACTCAACCGTCAAATTAACCGCATTCAGAATGAGATTGAGGCAGTCAAGGCACAGGTAGGCTGTACTGCTACATATGTAGAGATTTTCATTTTACAGCTGATTGCTACAGCATGAATTGCATGTTTATCAGAAAAGCCCTAAATATTGACAACTTTCCAGCGTGCCAGCCTGGAAGCCCAAATCGCTGAGGCTGAGGAGCGTGGAGAGCTGGCTGTGAAGGATGCCAAAGATCGCATCAGGGATCTAGAGGAAGCCCTGCAGGCAGCCAAGCATACCATGACCCTCCAGGTCCGTGAGTACCAGGAGCTCATGAACCTCAAGCTGGCTCTGGACATTGAGATTGCCACCTACAAGAAACTCCTGGAGGGAGAGGAGGAAAGGTAAAAAAGATTGTAGTATTTTAGAGATACTGAGAGAGGCCATTGCATCTTGTTGTACAAGTAGCAGAACCTGTAGCTAAACCATCTAATATACCCCCTGCAGAATTTCCTCTGGTGGTCCAACAGCAAGTATCCACATACAGAGCAGCTCCACATCCTCCGGTAAGCATCCATATCATCGCTTTTCAGAAGAAAGTCTATGGAAATTTTCAAGTAATCATGAATTAAAAAAGTGAAAACGAGTTCTATTTTCTACAATTTAATTTCAATGGGGCAGAACAAACAGCATGACCAATAATGCATCCAACATTTCCTTCACAAGGTCTTAAGAGCAGCGGCGGCGGCGGCGGCGGCGGCGGCATGATGTTTAGCGGCGGCGGCGGCGGCAGCATGATGTATGGCAGCGGCGGCGGCGGCAGCATGATGTATGGCAGCGGCGGAGGCGGCGGCGGCGGCAGCGGCGGCAGCATGATGTATGGCAGCGGCGGCGGCGGCGGCGGCGGCAGCAGCATGAGCAGTTCTGCGCGATCCTCCTTCACAACCGCCCGCAGATTCTAAACACTACAGTTGTCATCATTGCCCACCCCTTCTTCATCTGTCCTTTTTTTCTTCTCCTCCTTTATTCATCCCTTCTTCCTGGCAACCACTCCAATGAGCTTCACCACCACAAAGCCCTCTCCCCCTACTGACACACAGTAGCGTCTGTAACCTGTTGCAATCCACACAGACAGCATATGCCCCTGGAAATCTCAGTATGTGCTCTGATTGTAATTTTACACTTCTTTGTTGTCACTTCCTGTGTGGCCGCTCCCTCTTTGGCACCACATACCCTCAGAGAGTCAGAGAGTACCTTCAACAAGTAGAGGCAGAGAGTCTATTAGACCAGAAACAAAGGAGCAGCAAAGATATGAGTCAGACCACTCTTCTTTTCATCAGTCGGCCTGGCTGTCTTTTGGTTGCTGGATGTCCCGTCATACAGACAAGACCATGCTTGTGTCATGGCAGATAATCTTTGCAAAGCAACAATCACTGCACACAAAGATGCAACAGAAAACCATATATTTGCATAGAAGGAGGTTCAGCTACAATTCAGTCCACCTCGAATTTATAAAGCGAACATGTATATTGCTGACACCCACACAGTGTCACATCTGTAATTTCCTCTCTTCTGCAATGTCTCTTCTGTTCTGCTATCTTGTTGTGTGTTTTGACATTATCAAAAGCAGCCACATATACATAACACTCTTGTCTTTTGGGATCCACTTTTTCTTATTCTGTTCTGAGGGAAAATGAGCTTTCCACTAAAGTTTGTAAACGGCATTTCCTTCCAGTTTCATTGAGTAAAAAAGATGGAATAGGCTGACTGGGACAACCAGATTAGATGTGTACCACCAAAACATCCTCAATAAATCTGAGTTTCATATTCATTCAAGTCTCCACGTTTTCATTTATTTGGTGTGTGATGTACACTTTAACTAACCACTGCTCTCATCAAAACAAGTGACACAAAGTCTTTTACTGGTATTTAGTTTTATGTATCCCATTCCTGCATGTACCACATAAACAGAATGAATCAGTTTTCCTTGAATCAGTCAGTCAAATTGCGCTGATAATACAACAAATCCTCCTCTGTGACCCTGCAAAAGGACTTGCCTCCTCCATCGGCCTGCTTTCCCAAACTTTACCTGAAATGACCTTTCAGAGACTCCTCTGCGACCTCAATGCTCTGCTGCTGCTCCCCCATCACGCCATACAGAGTGCAAGTACACACATGAAGTAATGAATGAATGACGATGATGATGATACTAAGATAAGCAAAAGAAGAAGATAAGTAAAACAAAGCAAAAACATAATCATGTATTTCATGCCCATGCATACACATATATTTCAACATATACCTATTGATCTTTTAGGTAAGCCAATAATCCTTTTTCATGTGAGTCTGTGATATTTGATACAGCACCATGTTGCATGGGGATTGAGGTTTCTAGATTTCCAGGTCATAAGTGAGCTCCATCTTCAACATCTTTTGCCCATAGTGAACTATGTGACTATCCTTTTACTGTATGTGCTGCTAGTGTTTCAGGTCCTAGATTGTTTTGCAGATTGTGGCAACAGCATTGGTTTTTTTTAACAGGTGTTGTTGCTGTTTGATTAATAGTTTGCATATTTCCATGTCAGATGTCAGTAGTGGTTGTTTATAGATTAGATATGTCAATTCCCAATGCGGTATTCCTGGACCAATCCGCAGATGGTCCTTAATTAGACATTTACGTGTAAGACGGCAGAGCTTCATGCAGGCAGTGAAACATGTGGCTGAAAGGAGAGGTAAGTCTTTGGACCAAGTATACCAGTCAGTGCTTTTAATACCAAAACAGGTGAGAGAACATGTAATGATAAAAAATGGTAAATATGGTTCTGGCATTCTGGCATTCTGGCCAAAGACCTCTGTGAAGGTAGCACCCCATTTGGCCCAGATTTGAGAAGAAAAGCTACCAACAACAGCACAATTATGTTCATGATAATGTAATTTAGTTTTTATTGTAATGTTGTTAAAATATAAATATGTACTTGTATTATACATATATAGCATGTATTCTTGAAGATGCAGGTGACAGTTAGATCATTATTAGTCTTCGTTACCACTACTCCTCAGCGAAGAGTTATACAATGCTGCCCTCTAGTGATTGTAAACTAAATTTGATCAGGTATCTGGTACATCATGATATCTCAATTCCAACGACTTAATTATCTCTTTCATTGTGAATAATGTTTCTGGATCCATAGTAGTTGTAGTAATAGTAGCCACAGTCACACTTTTAGTGGCGCACAAAGACGAAGTACAAAGGATCTCAATCTAGTCATGGTTTAAGGAGGAATATGCTTTAATTAAGGTGAATTCATTTTTTATTTCTGTAATTCTTCCCCAAATACTTGATTAATATCATTAATTATAACAATCAGTTGATGCATTGATTGACGCAGTTGAATAGCCAACCTTAAGAATCTGTGCATCACAATGCATCAATGCATGCTCACAGTATACCCCTAGTGTAAAAGTTGAATGGCCCTTTTCCAAATATATATACCATTTAGTCGTTCTAAAATCTAAACATATATCACAACAAACACATCAGTCAATTATTTTGGTTTTGATAACTGAGGAAACGGATTCAAAGTAGCAAACAAGGATTTACAGATTACAGTGGACACAAAACTGATATAATTATAGACAAAATGAAGGAAACATTCTTAATGAAGTGACATATCAATGTGTCCATAATCATCAGATGACACGGATTCCTGCATCTTTCCAAACCCATCCTGATGCAAAGAATGACACTGCATTACATGTTCTACTGAAAGTTCATACAAGTTTTGTAACAAAACATAGAAAATGAGACGCAATAACTACACAGACAATGTCATAGAGTATGTATATGATAATGTCAATGTGATTTAGGATTTATGTTTTATTACAAGGCAGTGCAATTTTTCTGAATGCATTAGATTCTATTTGTTTTTATTGAATTACTTTGCTAATTTGTTTACATTATAGTTACATGATATTGGCATCTATAAACAACAAGGCAGCACAACACACCAGCCGCTTAGCTCCAAGAATAGAAACACATTTACATACGCGAGTAGCGGGTCTAAGCCCTCTTTATCTCAGACTAGCTGAAACTTAATTGTAATTACCTCACTGATATTTCCTACGTGCTAAGAGGTAGTACACTGTACATTTACTACATGTCCTTTCTGTAAAGAGAACACAGCAGTTTTTTTCTTTCATGGAAGGTAACAATGATATTTAAAAATCAATGTTTAAAGAAGTACTTTTTGCATGACGCTTTGTCATACGCTGACAAGAATTGATGTTGCAGACCTAACATAAATGCGCATAATGCAGTAACAAAATTCTGAGGTTGAGAATGTTGTTGACCTTGATGTATTAATTAAACAGCAAAACCTGGGGGCGCTACCACATCACCCTACATGGCTGTCTTCCTGGGGTTGTCCGGGTCGAAGGTCATAATCTCCATGTGGATGAGACCTATTTGGAAAAACAACAAGTTTGGGCTTGATATGCACACTGTAAAACACACAGCCTCCCTCTAATAAACTCTGCTCTCCACAAGGACTTACTTTTCCACTCGCCAACAGCGAGCTCCAGGCTCTCAAAAGAGTCGTCATAAGGATCGGAGTCCGGTTCACATTCTGGGTCATGATACTCAGCCAGGTAGGGGTGAGACAGGCCTTGCTTAGCTGTCAGTCTTGTCTCTGGGTCCAGCAGTAACATGCCCTCCAGTAGGTCCACAGCTGGAGGATCGGAAATGGAAAATAGTGTTACTGATTTCCCAGTTATAAAGCAGTTGTAGTGTTAGAATTTCTCACTTTCACAAGTCAGTCACTTTCCAACTGCTTAAAATGTCTTTCCATGTCTTATCAGTTCTTGTTCATTTATAGCATTGACAAAATAAGGTAATGAGTGACTGCTACAATCTTAAATCCACAAAATTACTATGGAGATGTATGCATTAGGTCAAAATGTTATCTGCTGTGACTCATTATTTTCTGTTTGTGTTGCAGGTTAGTGTACCCTTTGCATCCATGGAGGAAAACACATCTTTGAAGATTTTCTTCTTCTGCTGAGGGAGACCCTGGACATATGATTGTGCCTGAAAAACAGTATTATTTTTTTGACTGTGATTTATTACAAAGCACAGTCTCAAATTAAAGGAAAGCAGATGACACAATATTAAAGATGGATGTGCTATTTTCCAGTAATATCTCGGACCAGAGATCATTGTGTTCATAAGTTGCGTAAGGCTCCACCCACACTGTGATATTATGTAGAATTGTTCTGTAGTTCTGTACACTGATCTTACATCTTTACTCTGCATCTTCTTAACCAGGGAAGAATCTGGTGTTCCTGTCAAGCGAAGGATCTTCTTCAGCTGATCGATACCTGGACGGGCTGGTTAAAGAATCTTTAGAAAGGCATCATTTTAATCATTCATCAATCACTGATTTTCTGAGATCAGAATGTTTCCACAAATGTTGTATACTAATATCAGTAAAAATGATGGGTGTATCAGTGGATGCATCTTGGTCCAGATCTGGAATATGATTGGAGAAGGAAATATCATGTGCAAAACAATGTGCTGAATGTTTGAGGATACTGTCATGTCCTGGGAAAAGAACTTGACCCGTAATCATCTCAGCCAGGATACAAGCGGCAGACCAAACATCCACTATGAGACAGAGAGAGAGAGAGAGAGAGAGAGAGAGAGAGAGAGAGAGAGAGAGAGAGAGAGAGAGAGAGAGAGAGAGAGAGAGAGAAAGGGGGGGGGGGAGAGAGAGAGAGAGAGAGAGAGAGAGAGGGAATTGAGAATGTTTTTTTATTAAAGGCAGGTTGATTTTAATTATTCTTTTTTAATATTACCTGTCTGACTGTAGTGCATCCAGTTGAATATGACCTCTGGTGCTCTGTACCAGCGCGTCACAACATAACCAGTCATTTCGCTCTCCGTCTGTCTAGCCAGGCCAAAGTCCAAGATCTGATAGTTACAGTTAAAGATTACCACACTGAGAGAAAAGGAGTGAAATTGCCCTGACGTTAATACTCTAATAAATGCTAAAGACTGGATATGGATGTTAGGAATTTTTGTGCAAAAATTGAACACAAAATCACAAAATTGTGAATCATAATGTGTCGTCTTGACGGCTGACAAGTTTTTCTTAAATCAATATTCATTATCTTACCTTTAATTCACAGTTCTCATTTACTGCAAGGTTACCAGGTTTCAGATCCTAAAAGTCGAGCCACAGGAGATTCATGAATAACACAATGATTTCACAAAAGTGATGATCATATAGTACAAAGACATAAAAGAAAAGGCAAGAAGTCAGTATAGACACTAAATGATGAAATACCAACCCGGTGAATGATCCCTGCAGAGTGTATATACTGTAAAGGCATGGAAACAATATATTAAACAACACACACACACATATGCAGACCTTCATAACCGCTACATGTTTGTGTCACTGACAACTGTGTTGGAGCTATGCAACACTGTGCTCAGTGTGTGGCTCAGTAAGCAGGGCCAAATCTTGCAGAGTTGCAGAGGTCACATGCACTTATTCTCATTTTCCATTCTAAAACGTGCTTTCCCTTTCATTTTTCACAGAGCTGCTCCTGGTTGACACATTGATGAACATTGAGTGGCTATTGAATGGAGTAATTATGGGTAAAGCTGTAAAATATCCACTTAAGATGCTGGTGTATGCTGTCAAGCTACACTTTATCCTCTGGAATGGCGTGTGGCTGAAGTGACAGCTGCAGAGAGCAACAATAACACTCTAATCCACCTTTGTGTGACTACCAATGTCTAGTCTGTCGCATGACACTAGGGGATAGGCATATAAACAAGAAAATGTTGAAAGAATTGTCCAGTTTTCTGCTATCAAGAGTTTATTTTCAAGTCAAGCTAATGTTAACAGTGTATGACCTCGCCGCTGTGTGGTAGTTTGCAGCCAAGTGTGAAGTCTAAGGCCCGGACAATCTTTCTTCCCTGCTTGCTGTAGCCCTTAGATTGACCTGGCATTCACCACACAATCACACATGCATCAAGCCTCTTATTGTACAGTCTGCTTACAACTAAGCTTACATTAAACACACTCACACAGAATGAACTTCTTAGATATCTGTAACTGCACAAATTGCAGAGAGCATAAGATGGAGTGCAATATTTGAAGGTCAGTGGTAATCATAGTACAGAGGGAGTTCATTTATAGAAGTCATGCTCTCCATTTACCAGTCTATATCTTACCAAATGTTTCCGACCATTTTCAGTATTATTGCATTCAATGGGATTGATCGACAAATTTGGAATAATTGTGTTGTTCACTACAAGCAAATAAATGATTGATTCAATCGCACCTTGAGGCCTCTTAGAAGCTGGTAGAACAGGTATGCGATGATGCGATCAGTTAATCTCCGCTTCTTCATAATGTGGTTCAGATCCTGTGCTACGAAAGGCATTACCATATAGCTGGGGGGAGAGAGAGAGAGAGAGAGAGAGAGAGAGAGAGAGCTGACTGGTTTTACAAGTATTCACTGCTATGGTTACGGCAAAATAAATTACATAAACCAAACGAAGCAAACATGAACAAGCTTGCTCTGACAAACTGCCCCTCATAGCCATTCATAGAGCACACACACACGCGCAATGTAGATGTATGAATATACACACACACACACACGCACACACGCACTTACGCACGCACGCACGCACGCACGCACGCACGCACGCACGCACGCACGCACGCACGCACGCACACACGCACACACAAACACACACACACACACACACACACACACACACACACACATACACACACACACACACATACTCATCGGGTCTCAACAAGCTGCAACAACTAACAGAGGAATGTGGTTTCTGCCTTCCAACTCACAAGGTTTGGAACTTTTCCAGTGTGGAATCAGGTGTGAAGACGTCAAGGAGGCAGATCACCTTTAGGAGAACAGCACATTTCTTGCATGTTACCATACTGCAAATGTAAACCACACATTTCACCATCTAAGCATAAGTTGTCCGTCACTTTCTTATGTGCAGTGTGCATAGGTGTAATGTTTGTACTATACAGCTCTGTATACAATGCAGCAATACCACTGTGCATCCATTTTCTTTAGGTTTCTGTAGGTAGTATTCTAGTATTTGGGCCGTAGTTAAGACTACTTTTTAAATAAGAATCTTGATATTTCAAGAAGAATGACATTGTGGGTGTATATATGGAGGCTTTTTAAATAACTTGACACCATATTCTTTACACAATTAGGACTTTAAAACCACTGTATTCTATTTATAATCAGTACATGACAATTTCTCCATCTTAACCTTAACCCTGTCTGACCGCTAAGTATGGGACAGTTACAGAAGCAGTGGTATTCTGTGTCAACACTGCACCATGCGGGTTTCAAAAACAAACCAATGCAGCTTGGCAAGGACAATAAACCAAAGTGTCACTGAAGACATTTTGTTCTTCTGTTGAATAATGGTGGAACTGTCCTTGTCATTATATTGTAAGGTGTTTATGTTATTGTGTTCATCCTATAAACGTCATATGTTGTGCAGTGAACACCACCTCAATCCTGTCATCCATTCATTCAAGGTCTCACATTGTCATGCTGTATGTGCCGGAGGAGTCGGAGTTCCCTGTAGGCCCGTTTGGCATGAATGAGGGACTGGAAAGGTCGATACAGTTTCTTGATTGCCACCTTCTCCTTGGTCTTCTGATCGATGGCAGAGCTATACAGGAACATGAACAGTGAGGGTACGTGTCATACTCGTGAAACTGACTCGTTTTGTATGCATTTGCTTCCCAGTTTGGTGAATGATAATTTTCAAATTAGTTACAACAGCGGTTCTCAAACTGTGGTACACATGTAAGAATTTGACCCATTGAGCAGCAAAGTACTTTAGCAGTGAAGTAAAACATGTAAATCTCCATAAAAGTTGGATAAATATTGGTCTCTGCAGTTTCATGGGTGTCCTTTGGAGGAGGTATGACAATTACCCAGACAAGGTGTGGCAGGTACCATACTTGAGGCTCTTTACAGATTTACTTTAAAACAGATTATTCAGCCAAGCTATAAACCAGTCTTCAGTCTTGTCTCAAATGAAGCATTCATATCAATAGCGCATTTAGGCACTTGAGTGATGCATTTGTAACTGTAATTTATAACTATAATCAATAATGTGACTTTATCAGCCATTCATTCCTTCACTTTGCACCCGTAAACTTAATCTAAGGTATTCTACTGGTTGTTCTTTGGGCAAACAGTGGCTGAGATCTGGGACTCCAGTAGACAGGATTGCTGGAGGAGATTCTTGTCTTATCTGAGGACCTGCATTGACTTGCAATGTAGCCTCAGGCAGACAATAGTGCCTCTGTTAGCAGATGCCACGGTCATGCAGGAGGCCTCCTCCTTGGACTGCATGCAACACGACCTGAGACTGGAATGCAGATTTTCAGACCCCCATAAATGCATAAGTTGTAAAGAAAACCATTTGTGATATGAGGCAGTAATATTGATTGGTGAACAACAATGCAGGATACCTTTGACCATAAAACGTGTAAGCACGGGGGATGAGGAGGGGGGATCAATACATTCTCACACATTTATGGCCTGTTCAGCAATGTTGCTATAATGACAGAGATACACACAGATATATTTTACCCTTAATGTGCTTTGTCTCACTTATCATAGCCCCTATATAATTTTACACCACCCTTAAAGAGTTATAAGGTGGGGCTGCCAATTATAATAAACTCCAGACAAAACGATAAACATAACATAACAATGTGTACGTTGAATGTTTTAACAACACACACCTGCCATCATGAACTGACTGATGCATAATAAGTGTGTGTGTGTGCGTTCGTGGTAAAGGTTCCCCGCTTATACTCACCAAACTGTCCCATAAGCACCGGAGCCGATCGACCGCAGCGCCGTGTACCTCGCCGGGACGTCCCATGTCGTCTTTTGAACCTCGGTTCTATGAAAACCACCTTTGACGGGCGAATCCTCCATGACTCTGACTTTGTTATTCAATTCTATTCAGCGTTTGTAGAATGTTGACGTCTGTTAGTTTTGTTTTTAACCTGACAGGTGAGAGACAACAGCAGAGGCAAAGGGAGGCAAGGAACGCCCCCCGTTCTCTCTCCTTGGACTAACCCCACGTCACGTGACCCTGTCTGTCTGTGCTTATCTTCATTTATCTACGATCCGTTGATATGGCAACGTGTCGATAGCGGGTACACTCCTCAAAGACAAATTACCTTCACTCTGTACGGGTACACAATAGACCATGATACAAATAAACAACAATACAAGGAATTTCTTTCTTTCTTTCTTTCTTTCTTTCTTTCTTTCTTTCTTTCTTTCTTTCTTTCTTTCTTTCTTTCTTTCTTTCCTTCTGTCCAATAGACTGTATCATTGATTACATTGGGGTTTGCAGACTGTGGGCCACTTACTTTAAAAAACATTTCACAAACACATGGAGCGTCGTTTCAAATTTTGAGTGGCCATTAACAGGTTTTACTCAAACGGAACCAGACAAGAATGGGCCCAGATCAACCTCAACGACATTTAATGACCGGGGAGTTAGGGACATGCCTTGGATAAACAATATTTATGCATGAGCCATCTTTGTGAATTGCCTTCATGTACTTTGTACTTCTCTGACGTCACAACAAAGACAATAAAGGGTTGAGTGTAGAATTTAAATTGAGATGTGCTGGGCCTAGGTCTGCAAGCCACTAATGAAAATGCATGTCTCTGGAAGTTACATTTGTACGTGGTATGTTTGTGCAATGGTTGGCACTGTTGCCTTACAACAGGGGTTATGGGTTTCCATCACTTTGCAGGCTCTGATCCTGTCTGTGTGGAGTTTACATAATCTGCTTAATACTGCAGTTTCATCATCAATATATGCATGATAGATTGATGTCTTTGATTAAGGAACAGTTTGATCCCAGGCTCTGCTGTATGGATGCCCATTGCATTGTCCTTCTTTCTGAGCTTTGACAAAGAGACCACTGATGTTGCCACTGTTGGTTAATTAGATGTTTGTGGAACTGTGAAACACTTCAATAGAAACAGATGTTTATCTGTACATTTTTAATATATACATATGTTTTGTGTTGATTACAATACATTTAGGAGAGGATCTGTCACACCACTGAAAATAATTATGTGTTTCAGGGCCATCAAGGCACATACAAATAAAGAATAGTGGGGTTACATTATCGCCAACTCCGCTTTTGTTCCTGTAAGCAAACTGCAGGGGGTCGAGCGCAAGAGCCATTATAGGCCAGTAGAGGGCAGCCACGCACAGCAAGTATTTTGACAAAGTAAATAGCCTATTACAGTATGTACAATTTTTATTTTTACTGTATGTAATAATGTATGTTCACCATGATTTAACAGCTTCTTCACGGATTATTAATGAATAAAGCGAAATATTCCAATAGGTAATCGGCAGGGACATTTGAAGAATTACTTTTAGTCCTTTGGATGTTACATTCATGAGATAAAAGATCATAAAATATCACCATTATAATCTTTGTCTACGTCATGAAACTCTCCAAACGCCGGTTTGGAGAGTTTCATCTCACGGTAGACTTTTTTACTTACTTCATTTTTCAAAATACTTAAGTTATTTTCATTTTATGGTTACTTTCATTTCCCCAGCACATATAGCCAAATAGAGGATGTGAGTACTTGTTAAACCAATTTCTCACAATAAGACATGGGAATTGCCACGCTATGTTTTCGCCTCACCGGCAAGGCTACAGATCAGAGTCAAGACAGAAAAGTCAGACAGAAAAGAAGAAAACGTCTGGGAAATATTTTCAAAATAAAACCCGATTGTACCAAACGCTGAAGCACCTTTTAAAATATGATTTGACACACTGTATGTGATACATTACTGTAAGTGATAGATAGATAGATAGATAGATAGATAGATAGATAGATAGATAGATAGATAGATAGATAGATAGATAGATAGAATCACATGTCTACTACTACTATTACTACTACTACTAATAATAATAATCACCATCATCATCAAACAGATTTTGTTTGTGTTAGAAAAAAGGATATTGTATTTGAAAACAATCAATTTGTCGGTCTGTCTCTGATTCTTATCCTTCAGCCCCCCAGAACGCCCAGATCAGCCCCGATTAAAATCTATTTAACTTATCAAACGTCATGACATTGTTCTAGATTCCAGAACGTCATCACTGCATCGGAACAAAGAGACCTGCCTGAGGCTTTTATTTAGAAGGGAAATCTCTCTATTTCCCTCTCTTTCCTAGCGTGGAGGTTCATGTGTGTTTTGCCGCTGCTGTGCACTCCACTCCACTCCACTCAACACTTCACTCGGGAACGCACGCTTCTCCTGTGCACTCATCACCGCTGAACAGCAGGGCTTGTCTTTGTTTTTTGTTTAACAATCACACACACGCTTGAGTCGGCTGTAGTTTCCTCTGCCTGAGCTGTAAACTTGTCTCCAAATGCGCCTGATTTTAATGGGAAACTAGTGTCGGTGCGTGGATGTGATCAGATACTTTGAGCGTGTTACCGTGGATGGATTCTCCGCTTTAGCTACAACATGGACATCTGAATCACCTCACGGACCAACCAGGTAAGATACAGGCCGTTATCCTCACATTTGTATGATTAAACTTAATTCCCTGGCCATTAAAAGGCGAGCAGACTCTAAAAAATGGATATTTAACATGTTCACAAAGACCACATGCCCTCATATTAACCAAAACCGTTTGAAACGCCCCAATATGCTTTTAAATGTGTACATTCAAATCAGTTATTTTATAAAGTGCTTGATTAGTCTGTAAATCGACTTTCCTAAGGGTTCATTTTTCTTCCAAGTCTATTCTCACTACAGTGGCACCTACAGTACTGAGACTATTGTGAACACTGGACTTCAAGACACACACACTCGATTTTGTCAGCTGATGTAGGAATGTGTGTAAGCTGTGTGAGGCAAATGTCAAATGCCTTGTTCACCTGTTAGCCTTCTGCTGTTTGTTCACACAGCACCAAGTTATTGCCTCATTTGCCACAAAGGAGCAGCTTTGACACTGTTCAGTGAACTTGACATACATTTGGTTGCTTGTAAATTTTAGTGTGATTATATTGTTTTTCTATGTTTTGTACGACCTGGGGGAATTCTGTTTTTGGCTCACAGATGTAACAGCTTCATCCCCCCTCTAACCTTCTTCATTTTGTTTTATGAACCACACATTTTCAAGTTTCATCATCAATTCATGTTCCTCCCATTCTTGTGGCGCACCCTGAGAGAATTGAGCCGCACCCTTTCCCCATCCGAGCCAAGACTATCACAGAGGGACCAAAATGTTTAGAGATAGGCGCGTGGTGTTTTCAGCTGTTTGGAGACGAGGTGCGGCGCTCACAAGATCTCCATCACTCCCTGTTTTGCACCTGATATGACTGAAGAATTGGAGATTTGGTACTGAAAGTGACTTTGTTCATAAGATTACAACTTTCTTGGCTAAGTTAAGGAGAACTTTTGTTTGACCTCAGTAGCAGCTGCCTGATTGTATCTTGCAACCTGAAAAAAATAACGCATCAATCACAATCTATCACAATCAAAAGCATTTAATTCTCTGCAAATGTCCTTTTCCCCCTGGTACCATATGATACACGGCACAGTAAAGAACAAGGATAGAACGTTCTGATCATTCTGAACGTTTCCTACACAACCTTTTTAAAGATTCTTGTGGTTGTGCGGCCTGGCCTTGAACCTCCATCTCCCCTTTTCTATGGTTTTGCCTGTCGTCTCTATACCCAGACATTTCTGAATAGCTGGCCATCTGCTTGCTAAGAGTCTGTTCAACAAGCACGATATCACATTACCCACACTCCACTGTGCGTGGTGTGGGGGATGAATGGAAGTGTGTGTGTGTGGATACGGTGTTATCAGAGACCGTTTAGAAAAGTGTTTAAAATGATATCATATTTGGGTTGATTGCGTTGTGTGAGATGTAGAAACTGTAGATGTGTTTCAGCCTCAAAATTCTTCTTCTCCTTCATCTTTAGTTTGTATGATGTTTGCTGATGTGTGGCTCTTTTTTTCTGTCATCGCCTTTTTAGCATTACTCCCTGACTAAAGAAACACCTTTACTTCAACATCATTACAGACTCGCCAAAAGCATTTTTACAGATGATGCTGGCATTGCTGTGGGCGCCACTTTTGAAATCTTTCACACAATTATTAGGTGGCATAATGGCGGTAGTTAGGTTACCAGCCAGACCTCAAACCTCTTAGACCCAACACACAGGGGAAAGGGTCGAAAGGGCTCTTCAGCTGCAGCTGGTCGTTGAAAAGCGCTGCTCCACGCTGGAATTGACAATTTTTGCCCTTTATATGAATCATAAAACTATGACTTCTGGACATCTATACAGCAGAGTTATGATAGATGTCAAATGTGAGGACTTTCAACTGCTTGAGAACTGAAATGCTTTTGAAATAAGATGCCAAGGGAACCCTCCTCAGCAGGATGTCTCCTCTATATATCAGGTGTTGCATAGTAGGGAAATGTATTTTTTTCTACGTCCTACACATGTTTATTCAGCTGCATAATTGGACATATTTACTTCCTGTGATGATCCTTGAAGCTTTTGTGTGCAGTTGAACCACTGAGGATCATACTGTAGTAACATGGCTTGTTGGATGAGTGTTGAGTATGTTTCAATCTGCTGGTTCCTGCATTTGTGTATCTTTCGATGATAGGATGTTTCAATGACGGGATATAAAGAGCCTGGGCATCTTGATTGTGTGTTCATGTGTGAGGGTGTGTGAGAGAGACAGATAGGGAGAAATGTGCATGTCAACTAGTGCCAGATTTCTATGATGGTGGTATTTTGGGTGTTCTGCAACAGCTGGTGGTCCCTCATGTTACATTCTTCTCCCTCTTTCTCTCTCTCCCTCTCCCCCCTCTCTGTGTGTGTGTGTATTTGCTGGGTTTGTGCTGTAACAGGGTGTGGGAGTGGAGATTTTTTGAAGAGGGTACTTGCTGGGGAACCACTATGGCCATGGGCGTCTCTGGGAAAATACGAACATTTGTATTCTTTGGCTCCCAGATATTTTCAGATCCTCTCATAAACCTGAACTGAGCCACTTAGTATCCTTTACTTAATTTTTACATTCATCTCTCCTTGCATATCTCAAAGTGCTTTACAAAAGGTTGACCCTGGGTCCGATATGCTTGCCATCTACAGGGTGGATTGGATCCGAGGCATCAATGAGCCCTCGAGGGCGTTTGGCTTACAGTCAAACTGGCTGCCGAATAAATACTTCTTTTCATTAGCAGCAAGCTTATATCCACTGTGCTTAGACGGAAATCCTCTCCATCCTGTTGCACTGTTGGTCATACAGTATCCTGAGGAACAGAAAGGCTGTATGCTTTTCTTTAATGTTGGTTTTACTGATAACTGCAACAATGTCTGAATAATTCATAGAAACACACGCCAGAGCTCATTCATAAAGCTTCTACGGCGTAAATTAGTGCACCAGTATCTCATCAGTGATGCCTTTTTAGTAAGGCGTGTCCCTGGTAAAAGCCAGTGAACGCATTAATGAGCTGCTACGCACACTTTATTCTTCTTCCTCTGCTGTCAAAGCAGAACTGACTGTGTTAATGATTAGCACTGTTGCCTCAAACAATAAGGTCCTGGGTTTGACCGTCATGCTGGCCCTGGCCCTTTTGCATGGGTTAATGTCCCTTCAACTTCAACCCTTCAACCCTGCACTTATGCAAGGCACTAGGCTGGAGATCTGGAGTTGGCTCTTTTGTGCAGCACTGTGGCTGCCCACTCTTCCTAATAGGCAGGATTAGTTAAATCTGGTATTTGTGCAATGACGATAAATAATATATTCAAATAAGCAAAGAGAACCTAAATTCTCTGCTTTAAAGCTCAACATTTTAAGAGCGATTGTGTAACTGGGTAATTCTTAACTGTCTGAAAGAGGCTGAAACTTTGAAACAAAGAAAAACAGAGCTAGACAAAAAATGTAGTGGAATCACAAGTAACAAAAGCACATTTGGTATACCGTGAAGGTGGAGTGATGACAAAGGGAAAGGCATCCCAACAATAAAATCTATTATTGGGACCTTAAAGTTGCAAACATGTTATACCTGCAAATTTCACTTCAACATGCCAAACATATTAGACTGCGATCCAGTCATTTTCATTCATATTAATTTCTATTGTATTACATTAAATGGACTAATTTGTGTGTGTCCTAAATGTAAGTAAGTAGCTACATAATAGAACAATCTGGCCCGGATCAACCCTCACTAACATAATCCTTTTGAAAATCTAATCTACTTATATTAGGTCAGCTGAATAGGCCCCTTTTTCAAATACTCAGAAAAAGAAAGGCTGTGTTAAAGCCAGAGGGTGTGGTCTCATTGTGCCGAAGCAGCCGCCAGCTCCAGGATGGTTGCGTATGTGCCACACCACCAGCTCTTTGCAGCAGCCACAGCCCCTGTCCCCTTACCCGGCTCCCTGGAGAGCCCTGGCTCAGCCTCCAGCCAAAACCTTAAACCCCCAGCTGCCCTTTTCTGTGCCTCAGACTCAGGACCCAACCCTGCCTAACCCCATATCCAATTAGATTACACAGGACATTTCCTTGTGTGTGTGCTCAGGGTTATTCATTGCTACATTTAATATAACTCTAATGTTTGATTGATTGTGGATCGCTGTTTTTGTGGATTCTCTGGAAAATCACACGCATGTACATGGGTGTACACAGTATGTTCATTGGTGTGTTTCCAATTCTGAATGTAGGTTTGATTGGAAACAGTGTTATAAGAAAATGGAATAATAGACAAGCACAAATAGAAAAATTGTGTGACACATTTTTAGGACTGCATGTAGAAAAAAAAGGTTTTACTTGTTATTTTTCTGATGGCTAATATGTGGGTTTACCTGATGTGGCAGCTCTTTTTTGGAAAACCTTATTACGATTGTCTGATAATTGACAGTGATTGATTGGTGTTCCTGGATTACGTACAGAATCTGGATTAGAATGTCAATTCTATCAATTTCAGTCGATATTTAAGCCTTAGCTGCTCCAAGCTTAGGCTGATCGATAGTTACACATGGGCCCAGTTGCCTGTAGCCCTAAACCTGAGCTCCCTTCCCCTTTGGCTGTAGCCCCTCACACCCACAGCCACAGGCCCCTAGACAGTTGCCCTTGCCCCCAGCAGAGCTATGCTAGCGATCTGACCGATTCACAGGTGCTCGCATTCTCTTTCTTTAGGAAATGCCATTGGATTTTCTGTGAGGTTGTTGGTTCTGGCAGCTGGCACTCTGATACCCAGCCAATTCCACAAACCTGATACCTACACAACTATTGCTCAGCTGCTCCTCCAATTGAAACCATCAACATTTGATTTATTTGACTAGTTTCTCTTCTGAAGGCAACATTGGAGGCATGAGTGAGTTATTTCTGCTAACAGGGGCTGAGAAGCACCAGCGATCAATATCATTTGCTCAATTGTCAAGATAACATTCTAGGAATTGATTGCTTGAACAACATGACTAAACTGCAGCATTGTGATGTCAATCAAGAGAAACGATATGGGATTAGTCATTTTAACACCCAGAGAGCAAGTCTAGATTCTATTGCAAAGTCAGCTTGGCCTCTCACATTGTCTACAGGGGTCTTGTGTTCAATCAGGTTTCATCTGATTCTCATGTCCATCAGCAGTGAAAGGGATTGTCAGTGTGTCAGTTAAAATCCCGTAGATAGCGGATAGGTTTAATCCCTTTAGGCTATTCAAGAGAAGGGGATGAGATGAGAGGAATCTTTTTCAGGAGGTACACATCTGCCCAGGAGTCCCGATCAGACCCCTAAACTGACCTCTCACAAAATGTGCTGTCTGCATGTTGTTCGTGTTTGCAGTATTTGTGTTAGAGTGATTATTCTGTTACTCTCAAAGGGCTCTAATATTACTTCCTATGGTGTTTTTGACATTTAGCTTCATCCCAGTAAAGTCTATTGTCTTTTTCCTGTTGTATTCTAAGAGGATTGTTGCAGTGTTTCAATTGAAAAACCAGCTCACTCAGCACGTTAGATTGTTGTTGAGATGTTGTTAGAAATGAAATCCTCTTAAGTCTTCCACTGATTAATGAAAAGCCGAGGGAAAGTAATAAGTATGAAGATTAAAACATAACGCCTCCAGGCTGAGTCTGCTGGCCACCCAGTATGAAGTCCACAGTCTGTCTGAAGCAGTTTAATTAAAAGTAAAAGTAAGCCATAATGATAATTAATAGGTTATTTTTATTTATTTGAAATCAATTAGAGAGCATTTTACACCATTTGTCATAATTAAAGGCCGTAAGTAAAGGAGCAATTGAAAACAAAATTCACGCTTGAACACACGGAGACCTGTATTTCCAGATTCTCTTGTCTCTCTCTCTCCCTCTTTCTTCTCTTTCTCTTTTTGTGTATAAATTACAGATAAAGCCCTTTTGCTGCTGCCAAAACATAATTGACTGGCAAATATTGACCCTAGTCAATAATCGACTCTTGTTAATCCACATCAAACATAATGTGGGGTAATTCATGAAATTGTATGGCAACCACCCAGCGCCACGCTCAAGCTGCCCGACAATGGCTGAAGCGCACTCATAAAGCGTCTGTTGGATTAATTAGCACAATGGTATCCTTTTTATTTTTTTTAAGCTGTGTTAAAGGCGTGTCCCAAAATGAAAGCCAAATGAAATGTGCAGTGTTAATGATCTGCCATGTATTTAAGACTCACTTTGAACGACTGCCTCCTCTGATGTCAAAGCACAATGGACAAGAAAGAAGTAAGAGAGCGGTAGAGAGGAGGAGGCAGAGACCCTGAGCAGACCTGTGAGTGTGCAGGCTTTAATGTCCACAGTGCTGCTAATGTGCGGCGACAATGATGACTTATCATGTAAATAAACTTCCTAATCAACTGAGCGGGCTTATATATTACAGTTGTTGAAAATGACACTATCTGCTCTTACTGGCATGTTAAATTTCACGCTGCCTCTTATGACTTACCCCTAATGTCTGACAAATAACAGAGGAGGTTGTTGACGTGATCCATGAGGCCGTTCTTTGTTATTCTGTCTCCTCCTTCTCCTTCTAAACGGAGTTCATTGGACGTAACTGGCCTTATTCCAGTCACTTTCATAATGAGTAATGCAAAGGGACCCTGGACTGTACATATGGATATAATTTGTTAATGCCTTTGGAAGTGAATATATTTTGAAACGGTGAAAAGCTACCACTCTAGAATCGTCAGCATAATCAATACTACCCATTATCAATACACCAACTGAAAAGAGTTATCATGTATCATATTAGCGTCATGTATGTTAATGTGCTCCATTGTGAATAATCAAATGCACTGTTTTTCTCGCTGTTTTACTACTCTCTCGACTTCTCTCTCATAATGTGGAGGTCCTCATGTATTTGTCATGATAGCTCTGAAATGATGTGAATGTGATATTCCTCACCATCCTGATGCATTCTGTCGGGTTGTGTTATAGGCTCTCTTTCCAATTACCGTTCAGTCACAGCTCGACAGGAAATGCTGATCTCATTCTCTGTGAGATTTATCCAGAAGGTTGATATTGAACCCTAAAAGTGGCTTTAAATTACCCTGTTGTCTTGCTCACGGGACCACACGGAGAGATGCTTCACTGCCAAGTTCTTCCCAGTCTTTGTGAATGGAAGCTTACTTGGTGTTTTATTAAATGAGGAAAGGAGAGGAGCAGAGAGGAGATGAGAGGAGAGGAATTGCCTTCTGTACTCAATATTCTAATTTTGTAAAGGCCCTTGGCTTGGGCTGAGTGCAGCAAAGGAAACCAACTGTCTGTTTGTCCCAGTTGCAGCAGCTGCAGTGAAATGAGAAGGAAATCATTTAGATGGATTGTTTGACTGGGTTGACCATGGCAATCAAAGTCTGCCCCATTTCTATAACCCACTTGGTTGTAAGCCAGAATATAAACGTGCCTGCTTGTTAATATGAACATCCATGGGAATTGGTGTATGTGTAAGTCTGCAGTAGGTCAGTAGGTGTGCATTTCAAAAACGTGCAATCTATTTTTACTACTTAATTGTTTTCTCGGATGACGTTACTACTACCAAGAGTCGTGTTTCTTTATTTAGGAGAATTTTTCAAATTGATTTGCATTGAAACGAAGGAGGTTCATTTTTCACTGGTATGTCTTCACTGATCTATGTCTTTTAATTATCTCTACTGGCTCCTAGCAGGAATTGTCAGGTCACTACCAGCGTTTAGTGGCCTTGGCTGACTTAATTAATAAAATGGTGCTTTAACAATAGACCTGATTATGCTGGCTAATTAGAGTGGACATCAATCAGTAACATCTAAATGAAAGACACTGGCTGATATTCTTAAAGCTCAGTAGTGACGGCACTGGCGCTCCATAAATTTCATCAGTTTAAGCTGATTCATTGCTGTAGTGGTGATTAGCACAGAGGAATCTGTTGGGCTGTTGTTCACAATGCAAATGAACATGCTGACCGAATTAGGTTTATTTAACCCACAGCATAATTATCCACTTGACAAAGACGACAAAGAAAGCCTTACGACGTGGAAATTGTGTGATGCCTTTAATTTTTTATACACCTATGTTTACAAATTTAACACTAAGAAGGTCTGCCTGGCCTGCAGATAGATTGTATATTTGTCAGGGGCTCCTATTAATGATGCAGTGGAGGGTATGAATTAATTATGAGATATGATAAGAAGGTGTCAGTAGTGCCGCAAAAGGGTGGCATATTCTCTGGATAGGTGTTGGATAATTTATGTCATATGTACATAAAACACACAATGGTGTAACTATTATTGCATAATGGCCATTTTGTGTTCCAAGGCAGCAGAACTCTACTTATTTCCTGTTTAAGGAAAGCCTTGATACTTTGTTAAGATGAACATCGAACAGAAGTGGTACTGTGTAGTGCAGTCCAGTCTTCAGGCAAGGCCGAGCCAGGGGGGCTAACCAAACAGTCCCGTCTGTCCGGCCGTAGAGGCGGAGTATAGATTTCCATCGTGTTAAAGCACAGCTGACCACACACTGAGCGAACAGGAGGAAATGACACATGCAGAGTAACCAGAGCTTAACAGTGGCCTGGATGTGACATTTCTGTCTTTCTGCTGGCCTCTGTGTCCCTCCTGTAATCCGTTTGTTTTTACCCATTAACAAATATGCCACTTTTTATGTGCTACATGAAAAAAAATCTATGTAGTGTAATATATGCGTGCATTTTGTATGAAGTGCTTTTATTGTCACATTTGTATGTACTGTGTATCTGTAAACATAGTTCAGAATCATTCCAAAATCTACTCGGATCAAATTGAGCTGTGGTGCATGACGCATTGTTAAAAACTGTAACTTCATCTTAATCCGATATTTGTGAAGTCAGAGATTCACATTCCTATTAAGTACATTTTATGTGCAGTTCATGCTAAGTTCATTTCAATTTTGTTCAATTCTGCTTCACGTAGCGGACTTGGTTTTAGCAATAAAACAGCTTCTACATTCATGAACACACTGGTGATCTTCCCGAAATTGCTTTCTGAACCCTTTCATCATTCACCTAAGCTGCAAAATTTGGACGACACTTTTGGCAACACACTGACAATAGACCTGTTCATTGTCAGCAGGACCTTTTTAATGACATTTCACGAAGAAGGGTAGAAGAATGGAAAAACTTAGTGAGGCCACCAGTGGCATTTTTATATGTGACACAGTTGTAAATATTTAAAATATGGTTCCTGGTTGGATTGAGGACATAAAAATAAACCCTGAGAGGCTTGTAAAGGCCTGTAATTGATTGTGTGCCTTAACAATTTGTGTTTATTTTGTGCATACAGAGAAAGAATGAAGAGTGCCAATAAATTACCCAACTTCTCCATTTAGGTAATAATTACACAGAAACCAGAAGCAACATTGTGGTGATTACATTCTGCTGCAGTGTGCTATGTCATTCCTGTTGGTGTATTCCAACATGAAACACACAGGACAACAGGTTTAGGATAAAGTTGAGCTTATACAAATGTTGTATGGTTTTACGCACCTACAAGGTAAACATTGTCATAGAATGAGATACTTCATTTTGTTCAAGGCCAAACTACTACAAACAAACTATTATAAACTAAACTGTCCAACACATCTAAACAGCATCAGGAGCCAAAAATCATTGCAGGAGCAACCATTGTAATAAGAATAAATTGCAGTCGGTAGGGGTTTCACCATTTCACCGTTGTAAGCATCTGATAGTGATACCGATGATGTATTGATTATTAGGCTATGTTTGGACAAGGCCTAAATTGGGCGCAAAATAACCATTTGTGAGAAGAAAATAAAAGCTTTGTGTGCTATCCCTAATCTATCCTTCCTGGACCTGTGCTGTGTGCTGTCGAACTTTTCAAGTTCATTGCCTCACAGAGACTTAATTGCCTGAACTTGAGTACACAGGGTTGATGTCCTCGGTCAGCTGCAGACAGATGGTAGCTGCTCGCCGTGCTTGTGTCTCCAGGTGGGGTCTTCTGCCGTCTGTTGGTCAGGGTTTACACAGATAATACCTCCCGCCCACCTCAGCCCGCAAGCTATGCACCGTGCTTATTATTGTAATATCGTTGTTTCACATGAAAGTGGGTGATGGCAATATGAGAAACAGACCAGAAGTCCTTGTTGTTCTTGGTGTGTGTTGTTTGTGCGCATGTGTGTGTGTCCATGTGAGCATGCCTGGTAGGGGGTGATTCAGCAGCTGGACAAACAGACTTGATCTGACTACTGTTGAACTAATGGAGGCCACGGAAACACACACACGCACACACATGCACATAGTGCCTGTAGTTCCCTGTTCTTAATTCAATTCAAATTGTAACCCTTGCCTGTCCTAAATCTCAAACTATATCTTAAACTAAAGGCTCCACACACGCACACGCACACACACACAATGTGACCTTCTGGCGTTGTGTCAGATCTAAATGGATCATGCTTCCCGCTGTCCCTATGAGAGAGGCATGTCCACATAGGCCATGTCCGTCTGCCTCTCTCTCCTCCCTCTGTCCCTCCCTCCTGTCATTCTTTGCATCTTTTCTTTCACCAATGTGCACAGTTTGACCCCAGTTGCCCTTGACACATACATTTCTATAGGTTGAGCCAATCAATGGGGACTCCGGTGGGCTAGTGTCAGATGTTGGGTCCACTAATTGAAAGCAAACGCAACCCTTCCTGAAGAATGAGAATGGGCATTTTTGTGCGTATGCTTGAGGGTGTGTGTCTGTTTGGATGATGAATGAGGAGGATGGAAGATCTGTCACATTCACATGGTGATCACCCAGTCAGCGGCTATTGTCCAGACCAAAGTTTTAAGAAGATCAGTGAGAAAAATGGTTAGAATGATCTCAGCTGTCTGTGAATGTGAATGTGGGCCCCCATTCTTCAATTAGGAAATCAATTACTGATAATTATCATTATTATAATGATAGTAATAGCACCTGCCTAAATAACCTCTCAGATTGCTGACGTCAAATTTCAAACCAAAGTGCTATGTAAGTATGCTCTAAATCATTGGGTTACTTATTTTCATGGGGTTTTAAATGGATTGTTCAGTTTCAGATAATCTGGAAATCTGAGCCATTAGCCAGTTATAGACACCATTTACAAATCAAGAAGTTATGATGACACCTAATTGGGAAAATGCTGGTGGTAAAGCAGCACAACAAACTGGCCAAGACACAGGTACAACACACAGAATGGCTATGTTAGTGATTTATTCTCAAAACTACGTATGTAAGCTAAATACCAAATGTGAAAAGCAGCAGAAAAACAACAATAAAATGAAAATGAAAAGCTACATCCAGTATGATGCCTTTATTTATACAAATATTATTGTAAAATAAATTACAATTGGTATAAATACACTATATATGCTGTTCTACAAATTCTAAAGAGGGCGTGATTAATGCAATTATGGAGTTGGTTTGGACACTTCTTTGGCTTAAATGGCAGCCCAGGACATCTGTCTCATATAAAGGCCAACTGAATAAAAGACAAATACTTCACCAAAAGGATTTGAAACAGCATTGGTTGTGTTACACCACCACACCAGCCAGCTGCACTTACAAGCAAACCTATTGACAAGAAAGAATGTAGAGCGCTTGGCTTTCACCACTTTACTTGGCCGAGCAGCTAGTAAGAGCTGCTAGTAACAGTGTGTGGTTTATGAATCGTTTTAATCAGACGGAACTATTTGTCAGGATGTTTGAAGTATCAAACAGATTGCTGGGGTTGAAATCTGATTTCGTATTGCGAAACAAAACATATCGTTGGCAGGGTTGTCCTGAAAAAAAGAAGAGATTGAGCTTTGGAAGCTGAAATAATGAATCCCAAACATCAATCAGTCAGACCACTCTCATTAATTATACATTTCTAAGCAGTCTTGAGTCAGGCAGTGGATTCAGGTCTTTATTCAAAGATTCTGCCACAATGCCAGGCAACCCTCAGAGTCAATCTGCTCTGCTTAATGGCCACTGCCCAGCATCGTCTCTGAAAACAGGGTTGTATAGCCATGGAGAGATTAATATTTGTTTCTTTGTAGCGATGTTAAACACAAAAGACTTGAATGGAGAGTCTAAATGTTTTGATCATGCATTTAGCAGCACAGAACATTATATACAGATAAGAAGGTGAAGAGGACAGAAATGGAGATGACGCCTTCATCCTCAAGTTGAGACGTGTTGCATGAGGAGCAGACAAACTAGTGACACATCCAAAACAAACGCCAACAAGCCCGCGATCGTGTTCATGGGGAAGTTATCAGAAAGAGAATGTAGGAAGCTGTTACAAGAAGAATCTGCCATTGCATCAGGTTTTTGTTCAGCCTGTGCTTCTTGGAACAAAACGTCTTCATAGTGTGACGACAGTGGGCCACGTGATCCTTACCCCAAGCTGCCAACTGCAGATGGTTTGCAGTTAAAAATGATTACCTCAACTTTCCATCAAAATAACTGTCTATTTGACTTCAACTTGAAGTTTAAACTAAGACATAAATGTAGATAGATAGGATCAAAGTGTATTTGTGTAAACTTAAATCTTGGATGCATTACAGACACATCCTACTTATTCAACCAGCTAAGTATTCAACCCGCCCTGAATTTTTCTTAGAGATTGCAACGTATTTGTGGCCCTGAAGGCCAATCATTTAGTGTGTGTGTCTGTGTGCCCAAGCATTGTGGTCCGTTCCATGTAGAGCTCGAGATTCTGTTTGTCTTTCACTGGCCTGAGCAAGGCCAAACCCATGTGAGCCAGCAACAGGGTCACTGCAGACCAGCGGTGGTTTGGCTTTGATGTTCATATTTGCTTGACCAGCAGCCTCTCTCAGGCTTGGATTTACTGGGCGAGTCTGATTCTTAAACTCTTCTGGGTGCTTCTAGGCGCCCCTGGACAGTCTGAATTACTTGTTAAAATTGCCGTCCCTTCTTTTATCTCTACCTTTTTCGCTACCCTTTCCTTCTCTCATACTCTTTCTCACTCTGCCTCTCTCTCCCCCTCACACACACACACACATGGTCTTTGTCCATGCTTTTTACCCATCTTCCCCTTGGTTAAACCCTCTAGTTTGATCAATCATTGATGATCCCAGGTGCCCTGAGACCTCAGGGGAAAACCTGATTGGTTACGCAGGCCTTTATATGGCCCCCCTGCCACACACCCCCACACCACCTCCTGCATCCTCCACACCACAAAGCCCCTTTCCAGCTTTTCAAGATCAGTTAAATCTTATTCCTCACCCTCTCCATCATCTCTCTCTCTCTCTCCCTCTGTGCTGTCGCTTTCCTCTCTCCATGTCGCTCTCTCTCTCCCCGCACTAGACGTCGGAGAGCCAGCTTCAATTAAAGAAACAGTGGGGTTCCCTAAGCCATTAGCCATATTAGTGTTGGGTCCATGCCTGTGCCCCTTCTCAAACAAAGACCTCTCAGTACTTCCTGGGACATTTTGGCTGGCGCTTGTCTAGATTTACTGATGTACCACACAAACTCTTTGAGACGCAGTCGGCGGTTGCAGTCTATAGTTGGTGACACTCTTTACACATTTACCTTTGTGTGATTTAACACACAGCCACTGAAGTGATGGTGGACTTTATCAGTTGAGATGGCCGCACAACGTCATGGGTCATTGTTGGTCATTGATTGAAATAGATGACATGTGATTGATAAAGAGAAGGTCTGCTTGATTAATTACATCTAGCATCGTCTCTTGGCCTTGTCTGAGGCTTTATCGTGCACTTAACCTTTGGGAATAATTTCTTTGTCTGCCAGTCACAATCACACACCTCGGACCTTCAGCACAGCCAGGCTCCACTCATCAATCATCTTTGATTTTCTGCCAGATAGTGGAATAATGGCTGTGAGTGGGGATACTGTGTGTATCTGTGTGTGTATGTGCACCTCGTGCCTGTTTTCCTGAACGAGATGGAGAGAGCACAGTCTATTAAGCATTTGACAATTGAAGACCTCCCACTCTAAAAGACCTGCTTGGGTTGTCCTCCCAATCTCAGAAAGCTGAGGAAGGGGGATGGACAAAGGCGTGTCTCCGGGGGCGTCCATTTTCTTTCTAATGAAGCTGTCCTTCATCCAGCTTGTTGACAGGAGGCCAGGATATCACTCCCACCTGCCTGCACGCCAAAAAAAAACCCAGCAGTTTGGCCGAGATTTTGAAATCGGCCTGATTAGGAAAAAGAAAGAAGAAAATACAAAAATATTTTGATTGCATCAGCTTCAAGGCACATAACTCTTGGTCCACCTGTTCATGAAGCATTTTAGCAGTGACTAGATTATTATCCTGTTTTAAACTCATACTGGAGAGAGTCAAGAGACACAAACTGTTCTAATACTGAACTATAAGCATTTTTTCCCTATGAATGCTACTATATAAAGAAATCACAGAAAGGTGGGCCATAATCAGATTGAAATTGGTCAAACTGCACATTGGTGTATACAATTACAATTCAAGCCAATGAAATGTTCTAGACATGTGTATTTATGACTTCATTTATTTTGTATGCTCAATGATTGTAAATGAAAGCTAACAAAATCTATGTGGGAAGTAATCAATAGTTTTCCACCCAGATTTGTATTTCTGTTGTTGCTCTTCATACAGGATCAATGAATCCTTGTTATAGCCCATACAGTGTAGGTTTTGTAAATTAGGTGCTACACTTCCATATGTATTTCTCAATCAGCACAGTTCAATCAATCGTATGGATCTGTTCCTGTTTAGATTCCTGTTTTAACCACTGAGATTTATCACTTCCTGTCAAAGGCATCAACATTTTTTTATCGCCTTTTCAGTCAGCTGTTACTGCCTATGATGGCCACTGTGTGCACCCACCAGTAGCCACCTAATGAGTAAGACCCTTTAGGACTGTAAAGTGTGATATGGAATGAAATGTGGATTAGAAACGCCTGTCACTGGTCCCCACTTAGGCATTCAGTGGGATTATGTCTGCATGGGTGCCCTGGCTGCAGATGAAACATGTCTGGGATGAAAGCAGGCAGTCTTTGCATATGGACACTGAGGTGACGGAGCAAGCCAGTGTGGTATTAGGGCCAAGTGTTATGGTATTGTTTTTCCATGCTTACCCAATACATGTCTGATAATCTGTAATAACCTCTGTGTGATTCAGTGCAGGTTATTTTTTTTACAGAATGGTAATATATTTAGGAAAGATATAAGACAGATGTTTATCAAGCATGATAAAAAATAGTTTGAAGATCTCTCATATGAGATGTGTGCATTTGTATCACCACTGCCGAGCTCAGAGGTTACAGACTCCCACAGTAATATTTGATTTCCCTGCAGACAGACAGAGCTGACACTGTTAGTCATAGTGACCCCGATAACAGCTTTTATCAGGCTGCCAATAGGGTTGCAAGTTCAGGTCACCGCTCCCGACTCCACTGCACCAATCGACACTCAGTTTAGCCTGGAACCTAATAGGGAAATTCTTTTTCTAACCTCTAAGCCACACAAAATGGAACTTTTAAGACTTTAAAGTCCATTCTTTTCCCTGCACATGTTTCATAAAAAATAATGCCCTTAAAATAACTACTCTGTGTCTAGAGCAGACACATTTTGACTTGTATAAGGACACACATAAGTTATTTGAACCACTTTGTGGTATGTTAGCTATATTTCTAATGGTGTAACCTTTTTTGCTTGGACATACAACTCCAGTAGCAGCAATGTAGGAACGGTGGCTACAAAGAATTCCTGACTACACATTTAGAAAATGCAAGGCATTCAGATAGGCGCCTGAGATACCAGGCACAGAGGAGAGAGAGGCGAGAGGGCGATGAGAAGGGTGAGACAGAGGCTATGCAGGACTGAGTTCACTTGGCACGTTATGATTCAAAGGTTTGCCAGAGTCCATGTGGTGCAAACGTATTTGTGCAGGAAACAAAGACTGATTTTTGGGCTGTCACTGACCAATACCAGCAATCGTGAGATAAAACCTTTGGTTGTCAAATCAAAATGACAATCCAAGGTCGCAGTATTAGACATGTCCACTGTGCCAATTTAGCACTTTGGCACCTAATGACAGGGTGTGACAAATTTATCAGAAACCTCTGTTGGCAAGTATAATCTGGCACCTGAAAAACAATTACTCTCCCGGAGCTCAGTTTGCCGAATTGAGATCCCTAATCCCAAACCGGTGCAATCCCTCTCCTTTAAGGTTGCATAGAGGTAAAGTAAGAATTTGGTGTACACATATTGCACAGTGTGACAAGCAAACAACTTTAAAGATCGCTGTTATCACTCAGTTTGCGGGAGGCATGAGTTGATTTCTATTCTTCACTTCAAAATCCTTGTGGTTTTGAGGTTTCTTGAGACTGACTCCGGTCCTTTCAGTAATCATATGTTTCATTACTGTCAAACTTTAGTGTGTTGTTAAGCTTGAGGAAGGACAGGGTGCAGACTCCTCACTCTGGGCTATTTTCTGTCATAATCTGGTTCACTATCATTGCACTTGTGGCTGGATCCAGCTCAAATTTGATCCTCGTCCCTTGCCTTGTATTCTATAATAAAAAAGAAATGAGTTGAAGTTTCCCAGTGCTGAGTATAAAATGATCCATTGCTGAAATGATTGCTTCAGTGATAAATAAATAAAAGCTCACATTAAGCATGTCTGCCCTGAGAGAGAAATCGAAGTGAGCACAAGTGGTGGTAGACCACAGACAGTGTGACAAGCTGATTAAAATGCCCTACAAACTGTGAGAGCTAGACCTCCACTCGCTATTCACTTGACCAAGGCACGTCGTCACGACAACGAAGGACGACAAAGGGCTTTCTCAGCCTATTGAGTGCTGTGAAAGAAGAGGCGGCTGTGTGTGTGTGTGTGTCTGTGTGTGTGTGCGTCCCAGAGTGGCGATGTGGCTGTACAAGCCGTAGGTGGTAATGTATGCAGACCATCCGCAAACAAATGAATACGCATGCACGTCCCACTGCCTCCTCCTTAGCATTCTGTCTCTGCAGAACCTCACAATGACCATACCAGCGCGTCCTGGATGACGTGATGCTTCATCCGAGCATATGGCCACAAAACAAAACCCAATGTAGTCGCGGAGAAGCTATTTGAGCTCGCTTTGTCTTCTCAACGACGAATGCAAATGCCTTTGTCTGTTCATCTTACCAGACGTTTTTCGTCTTGATAAATGAACAGCAAAGATCCAGTGTCTAAGCACTTCAACTTCCAAACTGAAATACTTACCAGCCAGACACAAGAAAACTCTTCTTGTTTTGGATTTTAAAGCACAACCCTGGCAGTCGGGTTAATCTTGATCCGTACATTTTCTTGTCTATTAAATGTTTTCGTTCTACTTTTCTCATCTACTTTTCTCATGTGGAAACAGATACAGTATAAGGAAGAAAATAGAATTAAATAAAGAAGGAAGGACATGCAGTGTGGAAGGAGGGAAGGAAAACAATTAAGGAAAGTCTTGTGTTTAAACTGTTTTAATGTAATAAAAGTCCAATAACTTTGGAGAGAAACAATTAAAACTAAAACAACAGTACTTAAATAAATACTTTCCACCTGTGTACATGGATACTGTGTTTATTCATAGTAACATGGATACTAATCACAGTGTACTAAAGCTTAATTTAGAAAATAAGCACAACAAGACTGTAAGCAGAATGTTGCCAACAGCTGAGTCATTCTCATGGGGCAATACAAACATCTCCATTGCACAATAAAAGACAACATAGACCAATGTTAGAGATTCTGTAGGAGTGTTTGTTTCTTATGAGCGATCTAGTACAGCACATTGCTTTGTCATCCACCCGGCCGTGGTTCTCACGTTGTCATATTGGCCGTGGATCATTGGCCTCTGTCCTGTGGGAGGCAGGAGAAACGAGGTCTGTAATTGCAGCAGGATTTGTTGGCTGCTGTCCTGACTGTTGTGGTCTCTCTAAGGATCTGACCACCAGCCACTTAACACGCTGTCTGTACACACACACACACACACACACAGACACAACCTCCAACTGCTCTCAGAGATATTTCCCACTACTATTATCTCTATTTCATATAGGAATCTATTTTAGTTTTGGTTCGGTACATAGTTTGAACTATATTATACTATGTGGACCACCTATTTTTACCAAACCAAATTCGGGATCTCTTTTTTCATGGAGAACATGCTTATTAAGGGGCCATATATTACGTTTGACACGAGGGTCCCACAGGTCTTTGCTGTCGTCCCTAGTTAAAAAGTCAAATAGAGCCTCAGCTGCTTTTGTCAATCATTCTGATTCCCTACCCCTGTCTTGCTATGTCTCATTAGGCCTGTCTGCCTGCCCCCCCCCCCCATGCTTCCTCCTGACTGGTCTTTGATCCCTGCGCCTGTTGAATGCTAAACTGGTGAAATACCGCAACATCAGTTCCAGTCCCTCATATTTTCATGACAAAGCAACTCTGCCCTTCCTCTCACCTCTGTCTCTCTCTTTATCTTTGTGTCCATATGTCTGAATAGTAGTTTTTGTGAAATGTAATCTAAAAAAAGCAAACTTTCATATTGTTTTTGCAACAACTAGTATTATTTTTACCAGTCTTTTCCTTTACCAGTCATTCTCAAACTTCTCAAACCAAGAACTGAGCAAATCAAAACATCTAACCACTGCCTCACAGACGACTATCAGAGTCAGAGTAAGAACATGAAAATGGATATATTTTATAAATAGATAATTTTTTCCTTGGCAAAGATCAAGAGTAATCTCAGGTTCTACTCTGGCTTGCTTCATGCAAACCCACATTTGAAAATTATTATCATCAGCTCCAAAGCTATTTGTATTTACCAAAATATGTTGGTAGTGCTGATGATCCCATGCAAAAGAGAGACAGTCAACATCTTCAATAATGGAATATAGTGGAACATACAGTATCGCATCTATTGAATGCACTTTCTAAGTTGGCGCACACAACCTTCAGATCCAGAGTTCACCACCTGCCTTTCCCTGGGAGAGCTCCACTGCCTCCAGGCTGAAAGGATCCTGTCATAAACTGGGCTAAGAAAGAGTGTGTATGCGTCTACAACAGTGCACACATGTGGATGTGTGTGTAGGCTCTTTTTCCAAGGGAAGTAGCTTTTATCCTGTGTCCGTTCAGTGCAGCCACTCGTTCAGAGAGCAGTGAAAGGGACACTATTCCCTCCAGCGGTAGACAGAGAGCTCCTTCAGCACACCGGAGGGATGAAGAGAGAGAGAGACCCTCTGTGTGAACCAAGGAGAGAGAGGTTACCATTCACCCAAACAAGACAACGGAAATGGAGATGGGCCAAGTGTGTGTACATCTGCCTCTCATAATATTAGCGCCTTCGCCAATCTCAGTATCTAAGTAGGTACGTGCAACCACGCCCAACCAGTGTGGCAACTGCAGGACGTGTTGGTGGTGGTGGGGGGTGGACTGGGTGTAAATGTAGATCATAAGGGTTTGATCACATGTCCAGTTTTTGGTCAGAGATTGAAAGCATTAGCACAGCTGAAAGTGTTAATCTAGTTTGTTTCGATCCAGCCTCACCTGAACTCAATCATATCACTTTTTACAGCAGTACAACTCGCTTATATCAACATCATGGGGAATGTAGTGCATTGCTTGGATTAAATCCATTCTGGAGGGCTGTTCTCTCAATACATTGTCTGAAATATATCATTCTATCATGCACATTCAGAACAATGTCATTTTTCAGTTTTTGTTTTGGCTCCTCCCCTAATGTTTGTATGTAGTCTTTTACCTTTTCACTTTTTTATCAACAGACCAGAATTTCTTCTTATTTCTTCTTCTTCAGTACAATATCTCATTGTTTGTTCTCTCTCTCTCTCTCTCTCTCTCTCTTGTTGAGAGTTCCATCTCCATCCAAGCCTGGGAAATGTTTCAACTGTCAGCCACTTGCATGCAAAAAGCATGAATAAGACTTATAGTTCTGGAACTCTGGTGCCCCCAAATTGAACTTCTTCCACTTTGTTACTCTCTTACAAATGAGTCATATGTCACAAGTCGCTCGGAAGTATTTTCCGTCTGCTATCTTCTGCTGTCTGCTGTCATCCTATCGGGCAAGACAAGAAATCAGACTCCGTTCGTAACCTTTACTGAGCAGGATGGTCTTGTCTCTGCTCTGGTGTTCACACCTTGTTAGCTCAGTGTGAGCATCTTGCACCATTCTCTTTGTTGTGTTTGGCAGTCCAGGTGTGAGCAATGGCTGCCAATCAAATTTGAACATCTGTTTTGCATTGATAAAGATATTTATACGAGAAAGAACCTAGAAAACAAAACAAACTTGCATACTGCAGGACTTTCAATGACATCACTCACTTTTGCTTCCCCGCTGACCCTTGACCCCACCCACCTACACAAATACTTTCTCTCTCCTGAGCGTACAAGTTGAAATCAATGCTCTGGTGATCACAGGGAAAACATTCCAGCCTTTTCTGTATGTACTTACCAGTAGCATGTGTGTGTGCTTATTTGACGTCTTGCTGGTCTTACTACTCTCCCCTCTATTTACTGGATTGTACCAGAGATGCTAGCGTTACCGAGTCTGGGGCCCGGGGTGGAGACGCCAGCCGACCCATCAGATCAGAACAATGCAAGTCAGTGCTCCATGGCTCCGGGCCCAATATCCCCTACTGTCCCCGGGCTGCTGACCCTACATAGTTTATGGGGTCTTAAGTGTTCAGTGGGCTGTCACGGTTCATTAGGAGCTTTAGAAATGAACTTGCACAGCAGACACTCTCAGTGATTAATAAACATGGACAGAGAGAGAAAGGGAGGCAGATAGGAACAGAGGGCAGAAGTTCACACCCTGAGAAGTTTCTAGAGGTCTATAAACACTCTTTGATCCACACAAACGCACACTGTACTACAAAGTTTGTATTTACTACAAGCGTTGATTGAGATGGCTGGCTTAGGCAATGAAAGTTCTGTTCTAAATTAAACATATTATATTTCGTGTGGATGTGTTTCTTAGGAGGGATTTGGAATCGTAGTGGGATTTGATTTGCTCATTTGAAGTGGGGGTAGGGGGTTGCAGTGATTTGCTGCAAAGGTATCACTTCAAATTGCCAGAGGTTTGTGCAAGTCTGTGGAAAAAATGTCTGGAGTTTTCACACATACCAGCCAATTAGATTACAGCCACCACAGCACATTGGATTGTGGAAGCTTGTTTTTTTGCCAAATCTGAACACGCATCTCCCACTAGCTAACAGAGGTGAATGTGGTTTTGTATGATGGGAGGGGTTAGCTGACATTGTACAGAAAAAGAATAGCAAGGGTTTATCCAGAAATGCATTTTTAGCATATTTGACCTAGCCCCAAAACAACAGAACACAAAAGATAACACGGAAAATTAAGTTTTCATTCCGCTGTGTCTGTGAACCACAAAGAATTCCATTATTCAGCGTTTAAGTGGCGAGTTCTTGTCTGCTACAAATGCTTTTCTGTTATCATTAAAATTCACGGGCCATCACGGGCATATTTGTACCTATATTAGTGTCTGCATGTGAATCTTTACTCAACAGTTGCTCTGTGACCACCACACCCCCTCTGCAATTCAGTTGACAGCCTAATGGTCTACCCAAGGTTATTTATAGGTTGTTGGACTGAGCCCCATAGCTGAACACGCTGCATACCAGACACAACTGATGAACTCTGGAGATTGTTGTCTAACAGCCAGAGAGAAAGCCCCTTTTGCTTCTCCAAAGGGTTGGGGGGGGGGGTATTCATATTGCTACAAAAACACCTCTACAGCAGCAGTGAATGTAGACGCTGTGTTTTCAGCTTGACCAGACAAGGGCAAAGGATGAAGTGAACGAGTTAAACATACACTTGCGAGGTTACTGAGTGGCTAAGTGTCTCAACTTGATTCACCCAAATAGCTCCTAAGAGTCTAGGTTGATGATCGTAGAAAGAACAATCTACAGTGGTCTCTTATGGTTGATGGATGAAGTGAAAATGTTGCATAACCTTAAAAGGCTTTTCATGTCAGATGAAATATCATGAATTAGACTTACGGTCTTATCTTTGAAACCAAGCACAACGTTTCTGGCATCTATGTTCATGACGGAGCCTTAGAAGCCTCCATCATTGCTGGTCGAAAGAGGAAGTTCCCATGGCGATGGGGTCAGTGTGGACTATAAATATGTTGACCGAGGCATGTTGGTAGGTCAAAGAGCAGGTGAGGACGCCTGCACAGACGAGCAGTGAGAATATGCTTGTCATTGTTCCCAGGCTCTCTGTTACAGCAGAAAATATCCGTCTAAATAAGGCTCAGACCATGAGTATGCTTGTTTTTTTTTACCAACACACAGTTTGAGTTAATGGTGCCTATTAGTCTTAGCTGTCATTCTACAAACACAATCTTTTGCGATGCCGGGATTGTTGTACTGTCTCTGGGTTTATCCCAGCTCAAAACATTCAACATCATTATTTTGATGATCTAATAATTCTTCCGTCTTAATGGTCCCATATATTTTTAGACTATTCCTCTGTTTATCCACTGCTGTTTAATAGACTGCACTGTCTATACACACTCCAACACTTCCTCCTTTTGAGAGTGGGTGTGGATGTTATGTCTTAATACACGTCTTATTCCTCTTATGAATAAGTAAAGCAATGGCCTGAGACACACTCTCTTCCACTTACCAGACACACACTACGACGCATGCACCTGCCACACCCGCACACGCCAAAATACACACGCAGTGTCCCAGTCTGCTTTCTTTTCAACCTACCTCATATTTGTGCTGATTGTGACCCCAGGGTGTAGACGGTGAGATGAGACATCACTGCATGACTAATGTCTCTCCAGTGCTTTGACTCTGCATGTTAATGATGCACAATACTGCATTCTAAATAAAATAGTTTCATTATGACCTGCTTTGTCTGCATGGTTTCTCTGTCTGAGATCGGGGGCAACCTTTGTGGTCAATATTCAACAATCCATCATCTCTATAGTATACACGAGTGGGATGTTATTTGTAAGTGTGTGTGAAACGCTGTGTAGGATTTCTGTGAACTGCCTCATTGAGGTCACCGAAAGGTCTCTGGAACCTGCTCAATAATTAAGGAGATTTCAGCTCTAATGGGAAGGCGAGCACTTTCCTCTGTGGTGAGAAGTGATGGCTGGAAATGGCATTTGAGTTAATTGCTTCAGCTATAAGAGATACTTTACTCCATACAGAGTTCAAGATCCAACCACTGTGTAGGCAGTCGTGTTTTATTTTGATGACTAACGTGAGAGCGATGTCTGTTTTCCCTCCATTTATCACTGAGTCATGTCTCTGTCTCTTTGTTCCCGTCTATCTCTCTCTTATTTCAGAGACACACAGGACAGGAATGGGATATGATTGGAAGTGATGAGGTTGAAGTCTTCAGCTTAACAGCGAACATAGATGGTGAGATGTTTTCACCTTGTTCATCCATTTTATGTATTCCGTTTGGGAGAGGTGGACATTAATCACAATGTTTAGATTAAACTGAATTCTTTCTAAATTGTAAATAATATAAGTATGGGGCCAGTATACACCTTAAAGAAAGGAATTACGAAATAACACACAATGTGTGAGTATACTGTAGTTATTAAGAATTGTCTCTGCTTCTTATCCTCCACCCCCTCTGGCTGTAGTTGCTGCAAACATCAGTCAGCCAAACCCGCCCTATGAGGCAACCAGTGATGCAGTACTAAGACCAAATAAGGCCGGGGAAGGTTTTATGAGTAGAAACTTAGCAAAAAGAATAACGTTGACAGGACATCCCCTACATATCCCCTCATGTTATTTTTTGTAGGCTATGGGGGGAGATCAACCAGACCATCATAGTTGGGCCACTTGCAACCAAGGGAATGTATCAGACATCTTCAGCCTTTCAAGATATATGATTGTCCTGAAAATGTTACTGCTTATGAAATATACCATCAGGATCTGTGTCATGAGCATTACAAGATGTGTTTTCACTCCAAAGGCTCCGTTTCAGCTTTGTTTGGGGCCTCGAGAGCACGTAGAGTATGTAGGCTTAAGAACCTGAAAAGGATCTTTATCTCAGCTTAAAGCTAAATTCTTTCAGACTTGCAGTGTGAGGAAACGGCTCTTTGCTTACTTAATTTTGATGTGCTGGTGTTTGCCTTTAACAGTCCTTTGTATTTTTCTCTGTAGAAAATTTGCCATGCTACATGGGAAGGCTCTGAACTCCACCCTGCTCTTGATCCACTTTTTTGTCATTTTTGCCACTGCCCTGGGCCGCTCCTACCCCCGTTTTACCCATAATGACACCGAATTTCAGCACCTGGTACTCCATCCAGACCCCTCTGTGGGGACTGTGTACGTGGGTGCCAAGGATCACCTCTTCCAGCTGGATGGATTAGATGGACTTCGACTGGAACAGGAAGAGAGGACGGGCCCTGTGAGCGACAGCAAAGACTGCCTACCCCCGGTTACTGAGTCCAACTGTCCGCAGGCCAGGAGAACCAGTAATCACAACAAATTACTGCTGGTGGACCCTCGGGTATTAGAGCTGATCACTTGCGGAAGTGTCCACCAGGGCACCTGTCAGAAACGCAGCTTGAGATCCATCAAAGATGTTCTTTTCTCCACTGAGAGGCCTGTTGACACGCAGTATGTTGCAGCAAATGATCCAACAGTGTCAACCGTGGGCTTGGTTGTGGGCCCTCGTGGTGGAGAGAGGACGGTTATGTATGTGGGTCGGGGCTATACAGCCAGTCACCCACCTATCTCAACCCGTCACCTCTCATCAGAACCTGTGTTTTCCTATGAGGAAACGGCAAAGTTGGCTGTGGCTGGGCGTCTTTCGGAGTACGATCACCATTTTGTGACGGTGTTCACCCGGCGAATGTATGTGTACTTCTTGTTTTACCGCCGTGATATCAAGTCTGCATCAAGGGAGTACCGGACCTACGCTGCCCGAGTTTGCCTGGACGACATCTCCTACTACTCCTATGTAGAGGTTCCCCTTGTCTGCCGTACGCCAGCTTCCTCTTCCTCTCCCTCCAGGACTTACAACTTCCTCCAGGCAGCCCAGGTACATTAATGCAAAATTGTGTTTCTCTAATGCCATGTCCTTAGGGTTAGTTTATGCACAAATTAGTCACCATTTCAAGAATCGGAGTACATGGACGATAATTCTCTTTTTAGTTGTAGGTTCGCATTGAGATCACTTTTCTGCTTGCTGTGCTTCCCGAGTTGTGTTCTCATGCCTGTGTTGCAACAGGTGGGACAAGGTGAAGGCCAAGAGGGCGAGTCTCTACTTGGAGTCTTCTCCGCCCGGATCGGCTCGACAAACAATAATCCCCCAGATGCCTCGGCTCTTTGCGTTTACCCTTTGGACGCGCTCGACAGAAGCATCGACTCCACCCGTGACCTCTGCTACACCAAGGATGGGCAGGTGGAGGGAGAAGGTGAGGTGGCCTACATAGAATATGAGGTCAAGTCCAGCTGTGCCAACCTGCCCATGGTAAGAATAAAGCCAGATTGTCATGTTGTGACTTGCATGCAGTATCTGTAAAAAGGAAAAAGGGAATTGTCTATGTAACTATGATTGTAGATATGTTTTCGAAATTGTGAACACTTTCTTTAAGGGCTTTTGACCTCATATCGGAATTAACTACAGGGTGGCTTGGGCATTATTTTGCCATCTCAAGACTCATGAAGATTAAGTCATTTAGATGAATACAAATTAAGGGGTTTCTGTATTGTTTATGTCAAGATTTTGGCACACAAGTGGGCAGCACTGTCATCATTATATTCTACTAATACTAAGACATTACATTAAACAATGTTAGTTATTTTCTGGGTGACCATGATTTTTGAGTGCCCGTGTGAAACATTCTATTTATTTAATTTTTGCTTTAATATGCAGCCACACATTATCCAAAGTCATATTTTAGTTCTGGAAGGTCCACTTTTGCAACACTTGTTCTATTCCCAATAGAAATTCCAGATGAGTCTGAATGAATGAACCCGGATAATTGCAATCTTGTGTGCGACTCGGTGAAGCTTACTGTTCCCCAAATGCCTCACAGGTCGTCTAGGGGTCGTTATAATGTAATAGGTGGGAATTTTGATTTGGGGCCAATAACTAAAATGAAACCTAGTTCCTGTAGTGGAAACATGGAAATGTCTTAGTACTTGGAACGATTCCTGGGAAAGTTCCTGCATTAGTGTTTCCTTCTAGCCCCTTTGCAGAGCACTATGTTTAGTGAATGTTAACCACTTTTGAGTACTTAATGCAGTTTAGTCTTTACAGTATAGTATAGCCAGGCCGTGCATCATTATATATCATTTCCAGCTGCCATGTCAGCTCGGGTGGATTCGGTGGTCAGAGAGAGAAAGGCAAGTGAGAGGGAGATTAAACAGAGTGCCAGGAAGAGAGGTAGGGTTTAGAGAAAAACAGAAGATAGAAATTATGAAAACAACCCTCAGCTCCCACATCCCTCAGATGTAGTTTCACTCAGCTGCAGCCCTCGATGTCCTGCAGCTGCCGAGGCCCTGACAACCCTTCCAAAGGTTTAATGGGATCATTAGAGATCAATCAAACAAACTTACCCTGAATCAGCTATGCTGCTGTCTAATGAGCTCTGACAAGGAGAGTCTTGGAGTTGTTTTGAAATCCACTGACATAAATACACAGGGAGAGAGAAACAGAAAATGGGGACAAAGACCATGGCACAGTTACTGAGGAACAACATGAAGTAGGAGAAACTAATGAGAGACTGAAATAAAAAACGGACAAGTGAGGAGATTATGATAGAAAGAACTAGGGTAGATGAGAAATTTGATTAGACCAGAGCGCTCCCCTTGAAAAAACAAGTCAGCTACGTTTATGCCCAACAAGCGCTGCGAAAACCAAAGGATAATATTCTGCTTCCTCCTTCTAGGCCAATTATTGCAACCTACAGCTTCAATTTACCGACGTATTGAAAAGCAGGATTAAGACTGAGTTGGCTGTCGCAGTACGAGCCCACTTTAATCTAATGTAACAATCCGCTTTTTATGAATTAAGAGGCTTCAGTGGCCCCGAGTCAGCAGCTGCATCAAAGTGAATATGAACTTGTCTGTCTGAAGCATCAAGGTTGCACTTGGCTGGTTTTAGATAAATGGTGTAACTACTGAGCAGAGATCAATCAGTTATTGATGCACATGAAGTATTCTGTTATACTTTAATTAAAGGATTCACTACCACTGACTAACCTTTCAATCTTGGTCATGTGTTGTAGAATACCCTGAAGGCATATCCCTGTGGCTCTGATCACACCCCCAGTCCAATGGCAAGCCGAGTACCACTAAAAGCTGAAGCTGTACTGGACAGCCCGAACGCCCATTTCACTGCTGTGGCTGTCAGTGTCAGAGAAGGACATAGCATCGCCTTTCTTGGGGACTCCAAAGGGAAGCTTCACAAGGTAGCTCATTATGCTTATTTCCATTCCTTTTTCTCCATCTTTCTTTATGGGTCTTTCGAATCTAAATGGGTCCCAGAGTGAGGATAACACCCGAGATCACCACGCAATCATCCTGATGGTGTCTAGGCCAAGTCCAATTGCCAGCAAATTGAAAATGTCTCACACCAATTTCAGGCATCCAAGTCTACACCAGTATCAATACAATTCATTTTGAGATCACAGCATGGAGATTCCAGTTATTTCAAGACCTTCAGTGTCCCAGCATATTCAGACTGGTTTGCCTCCATGATCCACCGCCTATCAAGTTCATTTTCTTCTGTGGGCTGCAGTTTGTGTTTGATGAAAACTACAATTATATATGATTTGTGCATTTTTGAGCCAATATATTGATATAATGATTTTTTTGTGAAAACATGTCTAAATTTATGTCGGATCATATTTGCAACATGGAGGATTCAAAGGGATGTATTCAATCTTCAATCCTTAGCTGTGAGGTATTTGTACAGATGGTTATCATGTAAATAGTATGGTTGCCACGATCAGACTTATTGTTTGATACTTGATAAGCTTTGAAATGTAATACCTGTTTTGATATGGGGGAGGGGATGGAGGGTTGGGAGCAAACACTATTCCATTCTATTGTCAATAAATGCAAATTGTACAAGTGAAATAGCGCTTTATGGTTCAGCTCCAGTGTCCAAGCAAACTGAGACTACTCATTCGGCAACAATAGGCTGTCGAATCTGGTGCAAAATGAATGTTAGTATTGAAAAGTATTGATACCGAAATTTTAAAACAATACCAAGATACTTTTGACAACCCTACAAGTACGACTGTTTTCTGTTGGTGTAATGGGTGTGGCAGGGGATAGGGCGGGTGAAAGAATGCACATGGCTCAGACAAAGTGCTTTTAGGAAGCAGATCAAAGGAGCAGTCTATGCAGCCATCTGAAGTAAGCTATTATATGTGGATTATCACATCACACCAGGACAAATTCCACAACATCCAGATACAGGGATGTGTGCGTGGTAATGTGCCTGTGCATGTCTTACTGTCTGGGCGTGGGGACGAAATTGGTGCCCACAATTTGATCAAAGTACAGCAGCACGATCTTCATTGGGGTTAGGCTAAGCCTCCCGGGAATGAATGTTCACTACAATGTCCTCAAAAACAATACGTGCTTGTATGGGTGTGTTTGTGTGTTTGTTTATCAGCATCTACCTCACTCATGCACTCGCCTGTAGCACAGGCTTAGGGTTGGATTTACTGAGGGTTTTGCAGAGCTTTGCCACACACGAATGAGACAAATAGTCCAAAACAAATTGTCCATATTTACTAAAGTGACACACTCTGGGTTTGCAAGGGTTAATGCATAAGCCAGTGATTTACTTCTTTGTGGCCTTAGAATTTAGATTGTAGGCATAGCAGCTGTTGTCATTTTTAGGATGAGAGGGTGTTTCTGAATAGAATATTGATCTATCTCTTAGTATTAAAATAAAATGACAGAGAGAGAGAGCAAGAGATTCTCATGAAAGTTTCGTGTGAGCCAAACTATCATGAAGAGAAGAGACACCAAGATAGCGGACACAAGAAGCGTCTTAAATGGCGGCAGTGCATTCAACTCAACTCGCCACTGCATTGGTCATTTACATAATCAGTCTTTGTAAGAGGGTGGTGCAGAAATGTACGTCCTGGATGTTAACTTGCAAATGTAAGTCTTGTAAATCTGGTTCTTTATTTTTTTTTAAAGAAGAGCACCCTCCATACAGCAACAACTTTTTATTACTATGACACTGCAATTTGTGTACACACAAGTCCCCAACTTTTATGGAGCAGCTTCCCATGCCATTACATATAGGATGCTCCCACTTAACAAGACAATAGAGTCTCCATTTCCCTCACACAGTGATCAAGTCAGAGCCAAATGGAAAGAGGCACGAAAACCGCTGCTAATCTCATTAAGGTGAGGTAACATGAGAGTATGAATGCTTGGAAATCACTTAAGGCAGAGGTGTCTTCCTGTCCTTCATATTAGATTTAACTGTGCGGTAATCGCATTCATGGCCACTTCTACTGCAATCCTGCACAAGCTTGATTTGATTTGTGATCGAGTTGCAAGCTGAAGAAGGTATTCTTTTTGAGCTGTTTTGTTTTTTTGGCAGCTATTGGTTTCTGAGTGAGAAATGCAATGTGATTGGGAATATGGCATGAGGAGTAAACCACATTTGTGTGAGCCTATCACACTATGGAACTTGTAGGGGTGTACAGCAGGATGATATTTTGTATTTATATGTCTTTTATTCACTGAACTGCTTATAGGTGCAAGTCTAATACCATAGGTAGTTTAATTCAAATATTTCATCAAATGCTCCTTATACAAGTTTTAATGTTTTTATGCTGATTTTTTTCAGGTATTTCTGGGTCAAGATGGCCAGGTGGAGATGTACGCTACTACAACCATTCAGCCCAACTCGCCAATTAACAGCGACCTCATTCTGGATCAGACTGGAGCCCACATTTACATCATGACCAATACTGCTGTAAGTCTAAGAGGAGACAGTAACACACTCATGGATGGTTGAAGGCAGTGAAGAGCATTGTTAGGAAAATGTGGCCTCCTAAACAGTTTTAGTTCCACTTAAGATACTGAAGGACAATCCATGTCTAGATCCTGTCTGAGTCAGGTTATGGTGATGTGTTTGTCTGTTGAAATTCTATTTTGCGCTGCTTATTGAGTATGGGTGCTGCAGATTGTGTCAGCAAGTTCATTTTACAGGTTGTCTTTATCTACAAACGAATAAACAAAAACTAATGTGCAGTTCTATCTGTTAAAGCATATTCCTTTTTGCCACATCAGATGTACACGCAGCATATAAGACAACAGAGTGGCCCGAGGCTTTTTGGTAGCGCTTGTCTATTCAACCTCACCCAGATGCCTCCATGCACACAACTGAACATGACTTGTCATTCATCCTCAGACGATTTATGGTTTGTCAGACTTTTTTGGGCTTTGATACTTCCTCAAGCTGTGTCTCCTCGGTTGAAATAGAGGCTCAAAGTAACATAGGGCATAAGAGAGCATAAAAGAAAACGGAGAGGCCAGCTGGCTGTTGAGGGCAAAGGTCAATAACCCCACTGCGAGTAGTACAACAGTCAGCAGGAGGTATAAGGTCAGATGTAACAATGGTATTGATTAGAGAAAGTGGCCTCCATTGTGCTGGCACACTCCCTACAGAGTGTCTGTGTGGGAAGCAGGATGCTGATAAATGGTTATGCTGCATTTTATAATATACCCAAGTCTGGACCAATGAACTGCTTCTGATGCTCCACTTCCCAATTGCTTCATTGTTCATCAATGTAAAACAAGATCTGTAGTGACTTCACTTCACAAGCCATGACTGTAGCTGGCTTCACGCTTGCTGTATAATCAGATTGGTGTTAGATCTTGCAAACGTTTCTTAGAAGCACAGTCACTCTGGAAGTTTATTTCATTTACTTTGTACTCTGCACTCTGTAATGCATTGAGCTTGCAAGTGTGTAGTTAAGAAACTTTAATCTTATGAAGATCTTCAGGTCCTTCCGGTCAGGGCAGATGGCCGCCCACCTAGAACTCAGCTCTGCCTTCCCGTTTATTCCTGTAAAGAGGTTTTCCCTGTTGATGTGGCTGTTGCTTGCTCATGGGGAAATTTTAGGTTTCTTCATATGTTCAGTATGTTAAGTGCCTTGAAATCATCTCTGTTGTGATTTTGGCGCTGTATAAATAAATTTGGATTAAATTGAATTGAATTGTTAAAGCAGATAGATGTTCTAAATTTGGTGTAGTTTCAGATTGGATTAGATTTGTGGCAAGGAGGAGTCATTTGGTGACGGGGTGTAGTGCATGAATAAGAGCATAGACATAAGTGAGGACGTTTGTATTTTCCCACACACACATTAAACACAGGTAAGGTATACATGCAAAAACTGAGGAGAAGTTGCAACAGTCAGACAATATATATCCAAGATGCATAGTTTCAACATAGAATCAGCTATAGTTCCCTCACAACAAATGGTGATGAGTAACAAATCCATTAGCTGTATTAACACAAGTGGACATTAACACGCAGTTAGGATTTAGGATGATCAGCACTAGTAGTAGTAACTCATACCAATCATATCCCTGTAGTTTACCGACTAATTCTGCCTTTGTTGTGTGCCCCTCATGTTATTGTCTTTAATAGGTCGAGAAGCGTCCGGTGGCAGAGTGTGGAGATCACTTGGACTGTCAGTCTTGTCTGTCTGCCAGAGACCCGTACTGTGGCTGGTGTGTTCTGGAGGGACGGTGAGTCACTGTGTGTGAGAGTGCAAAGTAGTTGTGTGGCTAATTTGAATGCTTCCATGCTTGTCCTCTTCTCTTCCTCTCCTCTCCTCTCCTCTCTCCTTCACACATACTTCTGTGATATTTTAAGGTGTGGCCAGCGGTGGGAGTGCCAGCGAGGGTCTCTGCAGGGCCATTGGCTGTGGAGCTTTAACCAGCAGCAGCAGTGCCTCAGTATTCAGCACCTCAGCCTTTACAACATCAGCCGAGGGGAGGAAACTGATGTAATGCAATCGTCGTTCATTTCACAGTTTGAGTTATTAGCTTTACAAAAATCTATACTAAATGTTATAAGGGCTTATTGGTTTTGTGGGGCTGAAGACAGACTGACTTGAAACGTGGGGTAGATGATGTTGGTCTAGCACTTGAATTTGATTGACCACTTTCTTTCCATCTTTCTGTCTTTTTCTTAATGTCCCTCTCCACTTTGCGTCTCTCTCCCTCAGATCCGTGTCTCTGTAGCAGGCTTACCGAGTCTAGGAGAAGGAGATTCCTACTCCTGCTTCTTCCAGGACTCAGAAACACCCGCTTTGCTCACCAGAACTGGTGTCATATGTTCAACCCCTGGTGCCAGCGGTCTGCCCCCCATTGGCCATGGAGATGGTGAGTTGCAATGTTGACGGTTTTACCATTAAGTTTAAGAGATGTTCAACTCCAGTGACCGTCAGCTTTCAGATATCTTTACAGCAATTGAGTCATTGAACTTTGGTTCATGTAGTTGGTTACATGTAAGGATCAGATTGTCTTTTTTATATTTCCAAAAGCGCCTTAGCAGCTCTGCAGTTTGTATGAAACTAACAAATTATTAACCATTATAATAATCACTACTGATCTCTCCTGATGCAGACTTTGTGATGGTGACCCTGTCACTGCGATTCCTAAACGTGACTGTTGCAGAAACAGAATTCACCTTCTACAACTGCAGCTTGGTCCAGCAGCTCTCTGGACGCAGGCCGTGAGTACCACACTCTGATGCTGACTGAACCTTGTTATATTCCACAGCACATGTCTTTATTACCACAATTAATCAACTAAATGATCTATTATTGAGGGCAAACCACAGATGCCATATGTCATTAGATGTTCATAGATCATCTATTTGAAGTGCTACAGGAACATGTGTGAATATAACTGGAAAGTAGTTTTGGGCAAGTTTAACCATTTACTTGGATTTATAATATTAATGATATTGTTTCTTCCTAAACACCTACTGTGTGTACTGCCAGATGCCAAGGCTGTGTGAACAGTCGCTGGGGGTGTAACTGGTGTATTCATCAGCACATCTGTTCCCACGAACATACCTGCAGCCAAGGAGTCACCATCTACAACCATAATGTGAGTACATAGAGGGAGGGCTAAGGCTATTGATATGTTTAAGAGATGATTCAAAGTGGAAGATAGTTTAAAACCATGAAATGGGTTTGGTTGAGAATTGCACTGTGCTGTTGCTGTGTCATACACGTTCACCTTTGCATGTAAGGTCTGTTTTCAGTGTTTTCCTTAGTATGTCCTTCAGTATTTTTTTGTCTTTTATTTAGCCTCTGTTAAGTCGTTGCCTACCCTTCCGTTTTACCCTAATTTGTTATCCCTGCCTTTCACTTCCATTTTCAAGTTCAAACCTCCAACACCCACCATCCCACCACCCACCAGAAAATTGACCCCTTTACCTGCTACTGTCCCGGCTGCTGCTGCTGCTACTACAACTACAACAACCACAACAACACCGTCACCACCCACAGAGCCAGCTGCCACTACAATAGCAGTTGTCCCCTTAACAACTGCCATCACAGTGATAGAACTCACCACTGCTACCACTGCTATGTCCACTTTATCCCTTATCTTGGCTACAACTTCCCCCATTTCCAGCCTCTTTACACAGGCCACCACTACACAGGGGGAGGTGACCACAGCAGGTGGGTCCCTCTTTGACGTGGAGGTAGTGACTGATGGAGTGAGTGGCCCTACAACACCTGCTCAAGATGATGAGAAAGTTGGTGCTGATCTAGTGACTGCCACTGAATCCATAGATATTAGTGAAGAAACTCCTGAGTCTACAGTACCAAGCAGCACTATTAGCCTGGCAGACTCTAATCTGAGTCTTGGAGGGCTTCCTGGTGAGGCAATGAATTCTTCCACTAATGTGAGCTCAACCAACTCCAGTGAAGAAGGCCTTACAACAGTCTTTGCCACCAGTGGTGATAAGGAGGTTGTTACGCGGTTGGATAGGAATGACTCGGCCATGTGGATGAAGGACTGGGAGAAGCCAGAGAACGACACAGCGGGGGACATGGACACACAGCCTCTGTTTGCTACAAGATCGCCTATCAGAGGCACCAGTGAGAACTGGTTGACCCATAGCCACTCTCCAGACACTGTTATTGACCCTAACTCTGACCCTGCAGAGAACTACCAATCCGATACTTCAACTGGCTCTAATTTTCTGGTGAGTGGAGAAGCTACAGGAGCAGCCAGTGTAGAAATCACAAGCCACCATGAGAAACTGAGAATCCGGTATAACCCATTCAGGATGATTGAAGCCACAACCTTCAATTAGCAATAGTGATGGCAGGGTAATGCAATTACAAAATTAATAAGGGTGGTGGGGCTTCTACAATGGCTGTCAATATGTAGATGACAATGAAATGTGGACTACATCACAAACAACTGATGCATTACATCTATTAGACCTGACTTATGGATTGGAATAGAGAAATAAACCACTAACCTCGCAGGCCTATCAACTATGCTACACGCTTCATATCATTCCTATCTGTTCCCCATGTTTTATGTTTAAGTTTCATTAGTATTAATTTGTCTTTAAAAGAAAATGCTGGTTGTCTTTTTGTTGATTCATATGTGTATTTTCCCTTTATTATTTAGTTTCTAATGAGATGGCTTGTAGTAGTAGTAGTAAAGTCTATGTTTAGGATTTGTGCGTCATTAGTTGTGACTGGCCTTTCTTTGACTTGGGCCTTGATTTTAGATTTGAGTGGGAAGACCTTAGACTTTCCCACCTCTGCTTTTTAATATTCTGTATGGCCAAATGTATGTGGACACCCCCACTGCTGTTGAATTGTAGAACTTCTTAAAACGCATAATCTTTATGTGACCATCTGAAAGAACAATGACAAGAATCCTGAGAATGCACAGTCAGAACTGAAAAGTATGAAGGTGGCAGGACGGGTTTGCATCAGGAGAAGATTTCAATCTTACCACCATAGCAAACAATGACATCCACAACATTTAACAATTTTGTGAGAACGGTTTGATCTAAGCCTCATCTGTTTTTCCCTTGACAATGCCTCCATGCTCAAAGTTTGTTAAAATACTAGATCAAGATCAGCGTGGATGGAATTGAGGACCTGACCTTCAACCATCTTTGATCAATTGGAATGTTGGCTTTGAGCCAGGCCTAATTGTGGAACGTCAGTGCTCAACCTCACTAATGCAAAATCCATCCATCAGATATTCCAAAATCTACTTGGAGACATTTTGACTAAAACAGAAGTTGTCATAGATTTGACATGATCACAATCAAATGTTCAGTAACAGGTGTCCATAAACATATGTTTGGCCATTTAGAAGAGGATACAAAGATGTAGGTGTGTAAAATGGTGTGCCTTTATTTTGCTTGCCTTTATGTCCATATTTGTTTTATTGTAATGGTTAGTATTGTGTCATCAGGAGTGTCCATGTGTGGAGAATGTTCAGGGTTCATCTCTTCTTCCTGTCAACGTGGAGAGGAAGATCACTCTGGTTGGAGAACACCTAAATCTGTTTCAGGTAAGACGAGCAAGATCTTTGTAGTGTAGTGCTTTTACGAAAAATCTACAATAAAACAGCATTGACAGGAGGTGTTTTCATGTTTCATTTAATGTTTTCTGTTTCATTTTACTTTCCTTTATTTAGCAGCTAAGTATGCGGTATGTAAAGCTTTACCCCCCATGCTTGGTCTCCTTTTCAGTGCAACCGCAGTCACAAGTGTGAATTATTATATTGATAATTCAGTAGTGAAGCTCTCAATAACTGCCCAACATGTGTCATGAGAATTTGTGTTTGAAAATGTCCTCATACATGTAATGCACACAATCCAAAGAGTCTGCATGAATAATTGGTTTAGTCCAACTCACTCATTACTCATCACTACAATCTATAACATTGTAGCTACACACTCTGATGCTATCTGCTTCGACTTTGTCTACTGACACACAGTAAATTAGTAACTGCCTGAAAGACTGAAAACACTGTACATTCATATATTTCTCTCCACTCGTCTGTATGTTAGATTTTGTAATGTTGGCGACTACATATATGTGTTTGTTTGCTTATTCAGGATGAGGAGCTGGAATATGAATGTGTGCTGCACATTGAGAATATGTCAGTGGTGGTGGATGCCTTTGTGGAGCCAGATGCCAAACAGCCATCAGTCTTCTTGATCACTTGCCAACTACACAAGGTCTGAAAATATCTCAATCTGGTGGTTAATCGGCGTCTCCTTACACTCTGCAAGTCCATCAGTTATTGTTATGTCACTTTGAAGTACAGGCCTACTCTGTTTAGTGCTTACAAGGCAGCTTATTTATTTATATTAAGTGCTATTTTATAGTTTTTATACTCCTTCATTCCAAATCAACTGGCTCACATAACTGTAAATCTAGGTTACATTACTGCAAATCAATAGACTAAGAAAGGTCACAACCACCACCGTATTACACCAATAAACCTGTGGCACGTTATGTTTAAAAATCAATAAACTGCCATCTCTTGATTGTGTACTTTTGTGTTTACATGAGTGTGTTCTATTAAGCCTCACAGTCACTGCAGTTAATATGACACTTAACTGCTCTGAGCGTGGCTTTGAATAACATCGACTCATAGACTATATCGTGCGGAGGACTCATGCTGTTTTGACTGATAATTGCTGTTTTTGTTTCAGTATGCTTACTCTGCCTTCATGGAGGAATACCAAGCCATGATCAACGTGAGAAGAAAAAACAACTTCCTCATAGACAGTGCTGAGGATCTGTATGGTGAGGGTGGTTTCTACCGTGACTTGTGTTTATACCGTTACTGTGGATGCAAGAGACAACAAGTTATAAATATTTTATTCATTGATTTCCCCTTTTCTCTTTGGCTCCAGTGACTTTGTTTAACTGCTCAGTGGGAAGATCAGACTGCAGCCGCTGTCGTACAGCTGACCCCAAATACGGCTGTGTGTGGTGCGGTGGTGCTTCCAGCTCTCGCTGTGTTTATCAGGACTCCTGCAGTGATGAAATCAAACCCACCTGCCCTGCACCCGTCATTCAATTTGTAAGATGTTTTGCGCTCACCAAGGAGGTTATATCAAGCATACTGTAGTATGCTGACATAGTTTGTTATAATACCACCACTTACCAAAGAAAATAATAATTTCTCTCACCATATTAGTTTGTAACAAGGTTAATTTATAAGACAAGATAAGATAGAACTTTATTTATCCCGAGGGAAATGGTGGAAGTGCTATCCCATGCTATTTTAGGTACTGTCTCTTTAAGGCCCCCTCCCCAAAAGCCTGCTTTGTTCTGATTAGTCAACTGTAACATGCTTTCCAAACACTCACTCCAATAAAAAAAAGCAATAAAACGTGAGGGTTAGGGTGTAGGGTATTTGGTTTGTTCAACAGCTTTCAATTAATGAAGGTGTGTTTCTTTTGACCTTGATTAATACCAACTCACTGCTTTTATCACACTATAAAAAGGGGGAAATTAACAAAACATGCCTATAAATCAGTATTATTGCTGTCCTTCCATTTCAGTTGGATCCGGTGTCTGGTCCCGTAGAGGGCGGAACAGTAGTGACCATTTCTGGCTCTAACCTTGGCCAGAGAGCTGAAGACATCCAGAACTCTGTCACAGTTGCTGGAGTCCCCTGCAGTGTCATCCACAGCAGATATGAAGTCTCCTCAAGGCAAGACTCTGGTACTCAAACAGCTAAGATATTGAGTTAACTGATTTCCTTCTTTACTAACTGTCCATATTTTATGTCTCTTGTCTTCCAGGATAGTGTGCGAGACCACAAGCAGTGGAGGAGAGAAGAGTGGGCAGGCCTCAGTCAAAGTAAGGGGAGGAGGACTTGGACTATCTGCTCAGACCTTCAGCTTCCAGGTAAATGCAATAATAACATACAGCAGCACTATCAACACAACTGCTCAGGTACTCAAGGATTTTACAACTATGCAGATTACAATGTGTTTAAAAGAAGACTTCTCAATAGCTTTTGCTACCAATCCAATGGCGTGTTTCTCCCTGAAATAGATTCCATTACATAAACCAGCAATCCCTCTGGGGTGTGGACCAAAACATCCATGCTGACACGGGAGCATGTGATATTAATCCAAACTAAGCTTGAATGCTGCATCTTGAGACAGATCAGGATGTGAACAGGAAGTGTGGAAAATCATGACTTAAACAGACATCAAATCCAGATGATGTTGTTGTCCATGTTTGTTTATTCTGGAGAAAAGTGAATTCCCCAAATGAATGTCTGACCACTCAAAGAAATAACAGTGCCCACATGTCTTTGGTGCGTACAGGAGGCTCAACACGAAACTCTGCTCTGGAAAGGAAACTGAATCAAACCGCCGCTTTATTTAAATTAGAGTTAAAGTGCTCTCGGTTTTTACAAGGGCATTAATTAATTAACCCAAGTGACTAGCAAATTAATTGTGTTATGTGGCTGGCTTTGAGAGAACCCTCTGGTGTATCCCACAGTGCTCTGGTGTGTATTTTATCTTGCCAATATATCACCAGCTCAGCATCGGAGTATTGATTTTCTTTGTTTTCTCTCCTCTTGTGCATCTTTGCATCCTCCGGGCCTTCCTCTCCTTATTGTCTCTCCATCACCAGGATCCTGTGCTAAGCAGTATCTTCCCTTTAAGAGGACCCAAGGCGGGGGGCTCGGCTCTGAGCATTAGAGGCCAGAGACTGAGGACTGGACACCCCAGTGAAGTCAGTGTGCTGATTGGAGGAGTGCCATGTGTGGTGTAGGTTCTTTTTATATTTTGTATTATAAGAATACAAAAATATACTTAAACTTCCACTTCCACCTTCCAGCAAAGCCAGTAAATGACGAACAAGAAAATTGTCATTTTCAAAAGTCAATAATTTTTTCTCTAATTTCTAGAAAAACAGTTTGTGGCTAAGAATTGATTCCAGAATAAAATAGGAGAATTATAACCTTCTAGAAAGTATCAAATTTCCAGATTTGCCTTTTTAAACTTTCTAAAAAATGAACTGAAAAACTACATATTTAAGATTTCCAAGGTCTTTAAAATTGTTTCATCAGACCATTTGTATGTTAAAAAGATGATTCCCTCATCCTGTTCTCAGGCTAAACATCCAAGAGAATGAGATCAGCTGTTTGACCAGAGGCAGCAACAGAACAGGAGAACATGGCATCACAGTGCGATTTGGTGGGGCAGAACGCCACCTACAGGGAACGGTGTATCATTACACCCCCAACCCCAACATCACTTCAGCTGCTCCTTCCAAAAGCTTCCTTAGGTTAGTGACAGTGTCAACACATGTGGCTGGGGTCCAGATGCTGGCCAACGATGGGCGAGGTCTTGTTGTCGACATATCGCATCAGACATGATCATCAAATCTTAAACCAATGTGCTTTTCATTGTCGTGTATAACACAAACGCATTTAATGTGAATTTCATAATGAAAGCTGACTGAAGCTGACAGCCTTTTGTTAATATTACGTCTTCACCTTCTTCTGCAGGGGGGGCAGAATAATCGGAGTCTCTGGTCGAAACCTGGATGTGGTCCAAGAGCCGAAAATAAGAGTCACCCTCAGTCCGCCTGATATGCTCCCTCCCAGGAGGAAGAGGAGCATGGGCAGGAGGAAAGAAGACAACCTAGGCAGAGATCAGGGTCTGCAGGGTCCACAGAAGAGACTGAGGAGGATTGTACCAGAGGCGGACTGCCCTGGGAATACACTCTGTCATGTCAAACAGGTATGTCTAGGAACCACTATGAATACTATCAAACCTCTTCTTATTTGGCAATTTAATGAACATCCTCTTCTTTACTCTCTCCAGTACGAATCTCGCTGCAAAGTGAGCAACTCCTCCCTGATCTTGTGTCCGACCCCAGCTGTGGGTCCAGAGGCCAGGAGGGCCAGGGTCAAAGTTCAGTTCCTGCTGGACAGCCTCCATTTCGACTTCAGCACTGTAGGAACTGGAGCTTTCAGTTATGAACCCAACCCGGTGCTGTACCCACTGAACCAGAATGACCCCAGCAAACCTTATCACCACAAACCTGGCAGCATCATATCTGTAGAGGTGGGAGTGAATAATGTATTGTTCCATATACATAGAGCTGAAAGGGATTAAATGCTGCACACACTCACGCACAACTCCACAGTACAAATCATGCTGTAAATGTTTCCTTTCTAGGGGGAGAATCTGGATCTAGCCATCTACAAGGAGGAGGTGGTGGCTCTGATTGGGGAGGGTGTGTGTGCAGTGAAGACTCTGACCCACAACCACTTATACTGTGAACCACCAGCTCATCAGCCATCGGTCATGGCCAGCAGGAAGCTGGATGGTGTGGACAGTCTGCCTGAGTTTACAGTGAGTAAATGGCTCCTGTGGTCAGGGTATTATGGGCACGGCGATCTAGCACCAAATTTCGACATGGAGGGACATCATTCCAACCACAACTACAAAAGTATTCTCTGAATTAAACCCATACTGTGGTCCTGGTTATTTCCCTCTATAATAATGTCTACAATTGTCATTTCCAGGTTCAAATGGGGAACCTGAACTTCTCCCTGGGCAGAGTGCAGTATGACAGCCAGGCCTTGGCCACGTTTCCTCTGGAGGCTCAGGTTGGGGTTGGAGTGGGAGCCTCCATAGTGGCTCTGATTGTGCTCATCATCGTGCTTATATACAGGTAAACACATGATCGCCGATACCAATAGAAACTTGGTAAAGACATCAAACAACTCATATGCAGTACATAGCAACAAACAAAACAGTTGTGTATGAATAAATGCAGTGATTCACCGTATCATGGTTACAAAAATAAAACTCGCATTACTGCTTGCTTGGTTTTGAAAACATCACATCTATTACATATTTAAGGATATAATCACACCACCAAAACGTGAGTAGAGCAAATACTGACACATACTATATGTCTGCAGTTATTGTTAGCACTTCTGTCTCCTCTATGTATTGATGGATGTATTTTTTTTCGACTCTTAATTTTGTCTCTCAAACAATGTTGTTTGTAGGAGGAAGAGCAAACAGGCCATGAGGGACTATAAAAAGGTCCAGATCCAGTTGGAGAACCTGGAGACTAGTGTGAGGGACCGCTGTAAGAAAGAGTTTACAGGTACTGTACCTTACTCACTCTAAAAAGAAGAGCAAACCACACTATGTGCCAAAATAATCATAATGTCTGAAGAGAATTATACTTTTCATGTACAAATTGTGCTGCAGGTCAACACTTCCTAATTTACCTCCCTTTCTCCTCTTTCATCCCATTTTCCTTCCCGCAGACCTGATGACAGAGATGATGGACATGTCTAGTGATTTGGTCGGCTCGGGGATTCCCTTTCTGGATTACAGGGCATATGCAGAGCGCATATTCTTCCCTGGCCACCAGGAGTCGCCATTGAGACGAGACTTGGATGTCCCCGAGAGTCGCAGGCAGACTGTGGAGCAGGGGCTGGTTCAGCTCTCTAATCTGCTCAACAGTAAACTCTTTCTCACCAAGGTCAGATTTCAGAGTTGTTGGTGTGTGAGTGTGAAATCTTGATGTCAGATTTACTAGGTGGAAAGTGTTTTTGTTGCATCTTCTTTTCTTCTTGTTTTATGTGCAATTATTTGTTATACTAGTATGTCTTTCTCCAAACCAATCTCACACATGAAACACTGAGAAACACCTTTCAGCACACTGCAGTCTTGTATAACAGCATGACTTTCTGTTGCCACAATTACCATCAATCACAATCAAAACCTCTCTGATGCATTGTCAACAAAGACTCAACATTATCAGCATGGGATTCATAGTCTTGTCTACTTCTATACTGTCTAATATTGTGTATTTGTACTTCTCCTTCAGTTTATTCACACTCTGGAGGTGCAGCGGACATTTTCCCCCAGGGACCGAGCCTATGTTGCTTCTCTGTTGACCGTAGCCTTGCATGGTAAACTGGAGTACTTCACAGACATCCTTAAGACTCTGCTTAATGATCTGGTGGAACAGTATGTGGCTAAGAACCCCAAACTCATGCTCAGGAGGTGAGGAGAAGTTTGCAAAGTTAGTTTATCAAGTTATCAGTGAACAATGGCCTTCATCCATACTTTAATTGATTGCTTGTTTGTGTACTTTACTTTGCTTGATTCCAGAACTGAATCAGTGGTTGAGAAGCTCCTAACAAACTGGATGTCCATTTGTCTTTACACCTTTCTGAGGGTACGTAGTTCAATATACCATCAGATATACAGGTCACTGATACACTGAGGTCATCCAGTATCAGAGACCAAAAAATTGAATCTGAAGTCGATGTTCAAATGTTTCTCATTATGCTCTTTAATTCAAATATCACACTGAACAGGGAAAACTAGCTCAGGCTGTGATGGTTCAGTCTTGTGGATATTTTTGACATCATGTGCAGTACTACTACTCGACACAGGATGGCGCACCACTATAAGAAGTAGTTTAGACTGTGTGTCACAAACCTTTTGATGTGTGAAGAATGATGTTTTTACCATTACTTGGATGCCTGCTTGTTTGTTTTCTGCATGATATTTCAAAAATTAAGGCGCTTCCAATTATAATTTGTAAACAGATGGGACATTGAGTTGTTACTATTTTAAGGCAGATCTGGATAATGATACATATTCAGGATTTTAACTTTTTTTACAGTGTTCATACAGTTTTCTTGCATTTTCGTCCAATTCTCAAAAGCAGAGATATTGCTCCCAGATATTGATCCATATCTAATTTGTTTCTATCATAGCAGAAACTACTTGTCGGCATGCTAAGTATAAATAATAAACTGTACATCTCTTTATTAAATTCTGTTGTCTTACAGCATAAGTAATGTTTCATATGTATGCTTGGCCAGGAATCAGCAGGGGAGTCATTCTACATGCTATTTAGAGCCATAAAGCACCAGGTAGACAAAGGCCCTGTGGACGCTGTGACGGGAAAAGCCAAATACACACTGAATGACAACCGGCTGCTACGAGAGGATGTGGAGTACCGCACGCTGGTTAGAACACACACAGACATACAGTGTATTGACACAGCCACACATGTTGCAGTCAGTGTTGGCGGCAGTGCCTCAGGTAGCTTGCTTGAGTTAGTGTGTGTGTTTAAAACATTCATGCAACCCTGGAACTCTGTTGTGTATTTTCTTTCTTACTAAAGAATTTGACTTTCATACAGATCTTAAATTAATTTTTGGTTGCCAGCGATCAGATCAAGAACATTTATTCTACGCAATCTTTAATAAAATTAAATAAATATAACACATACAATTGACAAAATTGACAAATGCATGACCACCCACTCACATTCCATATATAGGTCTATTTTTGTGTCGATGTAGAATGTATCTCTTATAATATGTCAGAGCTGATTCAAGAACTAAGTAAAAAGTACAGGCCCAGTTATTATTGACTTTGTTATGATTGAACGGTGAGCTGCCACCATGTTTGAGAGTATTTGGAATTTTTTCACACAGATAAGATCAAAATGAGTCCACTTTTTACATCCAGCTTTGATGTACCTGATTCTCATCCTTCTGTGCATCCACGCAGACCCTCAATGTGGTGATGCCGACTGTGACTGCCAGTGGAGGAGCCACCACTCAGACTGTCCCTGCCAAGGTCCTGGATTGTGACACCATCACACAAGTGAAGGAGAAACTTCTGGAACAAGCTTCGAAGGGGACCTCCTGTTCCCTAAGGCCACAAATTGATTCATTACACCTTGGTAAATCCGTGGTTTTTCAAAGATCACGATTGTTTCAGCATCGGACTACAGTGTTATGAGCCCTGATAGTGAGCTTTGATTACATTAACCTCTGGAATCATTTCTGTTTGGTTGAAATCACATTCTAAACAACTATCCCTTATTTAGAACTGCTGAATTATTTTATAATTGTATTGCCTCTGCCAGTAATCAATAGACTAAAGTACTAAATATGCGATTTGTAGTGCGCCTCAAGTGTATCAGTACAGTGTCACCGTTGTAACATTGAAAGTCATTCATTATCATGCAGTTGTACAGAATGACATCTCTTATACATCTGAATTTCTTCTCCAGAGTGGCGAGCAGGTGTTGCAGGTCACCTTATCCTATCAGATGAAGACCTGACATCAGTAGTACAAGGCTCGTGGAAGCGTCTCAACACACTACAACACTACAAGGTCAGGGCTTGTCACACACATTCATAAATTTTGTGTGCTTAAAGCTGTTCGCCAACAAAAGATGAAGTGGAAGTTGTGATCCAATTGTGCAATGCAGGTCCCTGATGGTGCAACGGTTGCCCTCGTTGCCAGGAATTCCAAACATCATCTACATGACAGCCATGATTACATGCCTGGAGAGAGTGAGTCTCGTGCACGTTCTGTGACACACATACACACTCTAATGCATCACAGTACATATTGTTTATCCAGAGTTCACTGAGTTCACTGTTTGATGGTGGTGTATAGATTTGGATGAGACAATGAGTGAGATTCTCAGTTTTCTAGCTGTTGCTGTTCTCTTCACAGAGACCCCTATGCTGGATGACGGGGATGAAGGTGGCGTGAGGCTTTGGCATTTGGTGAAAGCCAACGAGGAGGCCGAGCTGCCCAAACACAGGAGAGGAAGTATGAGGGAGAGGGGAGGTGAGAGAGCCAAGGCCATCCCTGAGATCTACCTCACACGACTGCTCTCCATGAAGGTAACAGATGTGATGTGGATGGCACTCAGCACTAATGCTTGCACTCTCCACTTTGAGATGGTTTTTCATTTATACACAAACCTCGCCACACACACAAAACCACATTCTTTCCTTAAACTCATGCAGAAAGTGCACACAGCATCTTGAATTCAGGTGAATGCAGATATCCTCCCTGGAGATGGTCTAGGATGGAAACACAGACCGCACAGTATTAAAAAGTGAAAAGAGTATAAAGTAATTCCACAGCCAGTAAGCCCCTCTGGTCAGATGGTACGAACATGGCAGACAAGCCTTCTTGATTCTTTTTATGAACACAGTGTTATACAATGTGGAATGTAGTAACTATTTAAATGTTCTTTTTATCTTTTTCCAAATTTGCTTTATAGGACTCTTTATTACTCTTTATCAAGCTTAGACGTTGGTAAAACGTGACCAGTAGGCCAGATTTTGACTTTTTTAGGATCCATCATAAAAACTAATGGTTTAAACCACATTTTTAGGTTTCGTTTGAAACCTAGATGCTAATTATTAAGCCTTTACCCCTTCTGTTTGGAATTTCAGTACATATTATGCTAATAACTTGTATAACATAGAGGCCTCAACTATGTCCACAATGCCTGTAAACTTCAAACCGTCAATGTTTCATGTCTTTTTGTACGTCTGCAGAATATTTAAACAATATTTTCATGTTGAGTAGTTATACTGTATAATGCAAGCCTGATGGTGTATTTACCCGTCTACCTCACTTACTCTGGTCTCTCTCAGGGCACACTGCAGAAGTTTGTGGATGATTTATTCACTGCGATCCTGAGCACCAGTCGTCCCGTTCCTCTGGCTGTCAAATACTTTTTCGACTTGCTGGATGAGCAAGCGCTGCAGCACAACATCGCAGACCCCGAGACCATTCACATCTGGAAGACAAACAGGTAACTGGCCAGCAAAATCCTCCCAAAATGTTGTCATGTTTGGACGTCATGTTTGGACGTCATGTCTTGTACCTTTCCTTCAAACTGTGGCTCGGAATTCAGAATGGGTCACAGGCCAAGTTCTGCTGGGTTGCCATGTGAGAAAAGTTATAGATGTACTTTAAGTTTTAAGAATCCCGGGCATCAGCATCATACCGAAGCAAAACAAACAGACAACACAACAGACCATGGTACAGTATAATATCTCTTGACTTTGTTTGACTCGACCCAGAAAGGCCCTGAAAACAAAATATATTTGTCAAGGTAAGAAACCAATAGTACACCAGTACTTTTACTCCCAGAACTTTATGGAATTCCCCATGGTTGTAATTGGATGCTTTGGAAAATAAATCCTTGTGCGATTATTTAATTTGTTTGTCTCAGTCTAAAAGCTTATGTTACCATGTAATAGAAGGATATTGGTTACAGAAAGAGGGTGTCAGAAAATCCTACATACAATACTTGGCATATTATTGTATTTATTGAGTCTCAGCATTGTATTTGTGTGTCCATTCCCTTGTCTGCAGTTTGCCGCTGCGGTTCTGGATCAATATCCTGAAGAATCCACAGTTCATCTTTGACGTTCAGACCTCGGATCATGTGGATGCTGTCCTGTCCGTCATCGCTCAGACCTTTATGGATTCCTGCACCATTGCCGACCACAAACTGGGACGGGTGAGCCAGCAGGAATCATACATCCACATAATGAATGCTGTACAGATTGTCATTGCCAAATCAAATGTCCTGTGAGATCTTTGCTAGTCATTGATCTAGATCAGGTTTTATAATGCATGTAAAACCGAAGATCGCACCAAAATGAGCCCACAAGCTGTGTGTTGTTCTGAATGCTTAGTCAAATCAAATCAGCTGAGTTTTATTTCTGCCCATTTCTTGTGCTATTGAGAACACATGTATTCCATTTGTCTCCCTTGCTCAGGACTCTCCCATCAACAAGTTGTTGTATGCCAGAGACATCCCGCGCTACAAACAGATGGTGGAGAGGTAAAAATATGGCAGCCAGTTCCCCCGGTGACCCCGGGCATTAAAACCACTCTGGAAAGCAGAGAAGGGTGGGGGGGGGGGCCTAAAACAATCTGTCAGTGCCAGACTGAGCCTGCAAGGCGTCCATGCATGGATGGTCTGAAAGCAGACTGCTACACTTACCACTGTCTGCTGCACATTAAACCCAGCAGATTACACCAGTGATATATTAGAGGTCAACAAAGCAAAAAACTTATGTAACAAATAGGCCTGTTTTATTGAAGTCATATTGCTCTTATTTCAATGATAAATGATGGCTGCAACTAGATGTGCAGCCATACATATCCTCTTTATCTATTTATGATTATTTGTGCAACATTACTGTGTAAATGAAGTTTACTATCATTCTCTGGCACTGACAAACTATAGTTTCATTCTGTTTGACCCTCGAAATGCAAAGCACTTTAACTCTAACAGCAGTCTGCACTCACGGACATCATTTACTCAAAGATAATAATACTTGCATATGTGCATATCCATCAAATTATTATTGTAAACAGAGAAATACACACGATAGTTATATCCACCAATGAGGTTATGTGTGTGATCCTATTTAAAGTGATATTACTAGTGCTAAACATTTTTGCTGTACGCATGAACCACCTATGAAATTAGAAGATGAGATTAGAAGTTGTTTAACATGACAAATCGTATCATATTCTATGATTGTTCATGATTGGTTGTGTATTATGTATAATTAGTAATATATCCGGATTCACGTAATGAATAATCATTTCAAATCATTAAACAAAATTAGTTTGACTCCAGTTAGTTATAAATCCATCTTGCGCTCATGGGAAAAACTTTTCATTCAATTTACAGCACATACATAATTAAATTCCAGATTCTATATGTAGGAGTTGTAAGATGAGAGCATCATAGAAAATAATAGAATGAATATCTGCTATCAAGGACTTTAAAATTCATCTCCCTCTTCTCTCTTTGGTCCTCTCTCCAGGTACTACACAGACATCCGTCAGACCATCTCTGCCAGTGACCAGGAAATGAACTCTGCTTTAGCAGAACTCTCCCGAGTATGTGACCCATTTGTGTTTTCCCATTTTCCTTTTAGACAATACATGGTGAATGATGTGAGATATGCGGGTCCTCTGTCTGTAATTTCCTAATGTAACGCATCTTCACTGTCCTTTTCTCAATGTTTCAATACAGAATTATGCCGCAGAGGTCAACTGCCTCGTGGCCCTTCATGAGCTGTACAAGTACATCAACAAATATTATGATCAAGTAAGTGAATTAACATGTTAGATGGATTTCTGTTGTGTTAAAATGCATTTCTACTCTCGGCTGCATGCGCAAAACCATTCAATCCTGAGACAGCTGTACTAAAGAATGCAGTGCTATAAATATTGTATCACAGGTTGTAGAAAAAAAAGACTTTGCTAGAAATAAAACATTAAAATCTTTTATAAAACATTATTTTTCATACAGACTACATGTCTGTGGTAAATGGGTTCCGGCACCTGAAACCTGGACAGGAAGAGCTGACACACGCTGTCCACCAAGCAGCATTCAGGTGTGATGATATGATTATTTCTAACTTCTAAACCTCTCTCCTGGTAGATTATCACAGCTTTGGAAGAGGACCCCACCGCCCAGAAGATGCAGCTGGGCTACAGGCTTCAACAAATTGCTGCTGCTGTAGAAAACAAAGTCACTGACCTATGACCCCAAAGACCGGATGTATTTGACCTTCAGAGAGGACAAAACCGAGAAATGGCCTTGGCTCTTGGGAAACAAAACAGTGATTTACCAAAAGGTTTCTTGTAGGGCAAATGTGAAGTTTGGATGTCGGTACTTACTGTGGTACTTAATGCGACATTTTGCTGTCATGGCAACAGACTCATTGGCTGAAGGGAGAAGCAATGTCAGGAAGATTTCTGACATTGGCCATGTTTCCTGTCTCCAAGAAAGTAAGACTCACAGGTCTAATATCAGCAGAGAGAGGACTCTGATCTTAGAGGGGAAAACAGAGAGAAAATGTGAAATCAAGCACATCGTAGGACAAAAGCTTCCCTACAACTTTTCTGTGGACTTTTCACAGCAGGATTTCCCACTTATTTCAAACTAAAGGGAGGCCCCGATTTCATTTGTCTTCTAGCTCTTGAAGATTACACACAACATTCCTGCACCAAGTACGGCTACGCTTATTGGTCTTTAGCTGAGGGATGGATAGTACAGACGAGTGCTGGATGGGAAAACGGTGAAAGAGGAAGAGAAGGGAAAAGGAGTGGAAATCTTTTTACACGTCTTACTTTAGGTGGAGATGGATACTTATGCTGTCTATGTGCTGTGGAGGCCTGAATACTCATCACTGTTAACTCTGCTTTTGCTCCCTTAAATCATTCATTTAAGTCTTATTATATTGAAGCGAAAGAGTAAGTGTTTGATTTCCAGGAGCTCTTTTCTTCACTGGTTGTCAGTTTACTGTAATTAGATATTGCCTTCATCTTAGTTTAAACTGAACAGCAGTGTTTCATATGTATATGTGTTTTATGCATTGATTTTATTGCGTTGATGACCCAGCACATGAATGCTCTCTGAACTTGTGATCCTTTTATAGTGACCTGTCGTGTCAGCGAATGTCCCTTTTCCAAATATAACATTCTGCAAATGCTGATATTGACTTTTTGCCAAAAGTACAGTGTGTCTACAGTGCCTAGAACTGAGTCACAAAGCAATCCGTCCCAATACCAAAAACCATAATTGTAAAATATCCTAAATGCATCAAAGCTGGTCAAACATGTAGCATTATTCAACTCTACACTCATTAATGCTTATGGAGGATAAATCCTGACTTTTTAAGAAATAAATCAATCGGTGTGGTCAAGTGAATTGAGAAATAAAAATAATTGCATAGTAAGTAAGCAGTAAATCCCACATGCTCTATATTTTACTCTCTTAGCAGAACTTATTTTTCCATCAGTAAAATACTAATAAAATTTTTTTTTTGCTTCAAATATCAATCAGTAAATTATGAAGTCCACTCTATTTAAAATAAAATAAAAAATTATTATTTGACTATTTATTAATTCATTAATTTATTTCCTTAAGAGTCATGTTTGCTCCTCCTTCACTGCCTGACATTCTTGCGGTCACATGACTGCAGTGGTGTCACATTTTACATCTGTTAGTTTTACTATTCTTATCGCTTTCAGGCGGAAGTTCATTGGAGAAACAGCTTCCTCTAGTGGGCACCCGTCAGAGCGGACTCTATTTCTCATTAATTTTCTTACTAAACAAATACAGTTTGTAAATACAAAACCATTCCGAAAACGAACACGGCCTTATTTGAAGCTTATTTGGCATTTATGCGATGTTAAATTGGATTTTGGTGCTTGAGAACTTTCTTTTCTCGCATATCTCTAAAGATTTAAGCTACAGTCGTCGTGATCATGAGACAGATGTTCCTATCTTACCACTTGCTTTCTGATGCCATATGTGATATTTTATTGTTAGTTGTAGTTTTTATCCAATTTAATTTATTATTTATTTATTTTATTGCCTATCTTGTTGATACAAATCAATGGTTATGAACCCCAGGTGTCCTCGATTTGAAATCATCAAACACACTTTTGGTGTCTATTTTGATTATCTTAACTGCTCTCACATTTGTTGTGTGATACCAGACTGTCTGAGGCAAAATCAAATTCAATCAGCTGTCTTTACATCCCCAGGTCAACGTGACCCAGTTCCATTTCCTTTGGGGGGCAAGGCGGAATGTATGTATTAATTCAGTTCTGTGCCACAAAATGGATATTTTCATGATGACGCCAAGCAATATCTTGATGCATCTTTCTCATGAAACGACAGTGCCATTTGCACTTCACCAATGAAATGAAGAAGAAAGTCCTGCCTAAACATTTCTGGGGCTCAAATACAAACCTTTGTCATTTCATGGGTGATTTCTATGGACTCACATGTGGCACTTTGGATGCATTTTGCATTTTGAACATATAAACAGCACACAGATCCCTTTTAGACCATACTCCTACACAGACACCTGATAAGTAATGGAAATCTGCCAATGCGACTGTCATGTCAGCACACAGATTGGACTGTCCTTTGCTATTCCGACTTGCTTGCATGTGATAATGTGACGGTCTTCTTCTTCGGCCGCACAGAAATGAACACTGCTGCACAAGCTACAGCAAGTGCACTAACCCTACTTCTCTGCCTTAAAATATTAGTCATTGCAGGCCTTTAAAAGTGCTTCATAAAATGGCTAGTGTAATAATAGACAGTAATCATTTCTGTCTCACTTGTGTCCATTGGGCTGTTTTGTTTACCTCCATCTCTGAAAATGAACCCTGGTTTGTGCGTGCAGGTTGTTTCAGGTCTGTGTAAACATGTATCAGATATGGGCCACTTAAATTGTATATAGACAAAAACTGAGAATTGGATTTGGTGACCTGTAGTGTAACTGAAACCCTAGAAGTTGACATTATTTCAATCTCTTTTTGCATTAAGAAGTGAGGATGTTTTGATTGTGTAACATTTTTGCAAGCAGTGACCTTGTACAGTAAAAACTGTTAACATCATTCTTTGCCATGAACCTTAGTATTTGTGGCTTACTTGTGTATGCAAAGCCTCTGTTCCAATGTTTTACTATTTTCCTGTACATACATACTGTTCTTTAGGAATCATGACTTTAGTTTTCTCTAATCAACTGATAGGATAAACCTAACAGCAACTTGATGTGATGCAATAAAGTGGTCCCAATGTGAACTTAAGTCTGATTTTATTTTGCCATGAAACCTGAACATTTTATGAACTATGCTCACCAATCCAAAGACGTTTCAAAATAACATCGAACCATATATTGACTTTACTAACCGTTTACTCAACATATTTCTGATAATATAATATAAACAATATAACAATAGTTTAGAATTTTCCATTACCGTGTGCAATTACTCTATCTAGTGGCAATTGTGTTTTACTGCCCACAATAAGTGTGCTATCTTGCCTCCTGTTGACCGCCCACAGTACTGTAAGTGTCCTTTGTCCTTTTGAGTTTGTAACTTCCTTCACAAGATGGAACCGTAATTTGCTCCATTGACTGACTTTAAAATCTTTAAATCTCTGGTGGTCATTCAAACATGCTTAAGAGAAACAAGGCCCAAATGGAGCAAACAAGATTAGAAGCTCTACTGTTGGATGAAACCCACGTGATTGGTCTGTTTTCTTTCAGTCAGCTGTTGAATGCAGTGCTCATTTTGTAGATTGTCTGGTTTGAAACAGTACTGTCCCACCTGTTGGTGGCGTTGCCTTATCACAAGTATCAACCAGTGATAAAGAGAGGTGTCTACAAAGTTATGTCACAGGTAATAATATTTATTTACCAGTAAACAGTCCATTTTCCTTTGTTGACACTGATGGTGCGCTGATTCGTTATCAGATAACAAATTTACTGCTTAATGTCATCAAACAGCCAGGCTGAAATTCCATCTTCTCTTTCAGTGGCCCATAAATTGGGGACTATGGAAAACCTGTCACACACACAACTGGTTTACTATGCATGTGTCTCCAGCTGAGGCTTTGACAACTTGATTGAGGAGGATTCAAATGCAATGAAAAGATATGGGAGTTAGGTAAGACTAGACAGAAGTTATTATAAGAATCATGCAAATAACGATACGTTGCCTTCTCATCTGCCATTTATGAGGTGACAACTGCCACCCTTTCAAACCGTTTGAGTGTGTTCAGCGGTTAGAGTGGACACAGCATCGCTCTGCTGTTTTAATTTAGCAGCAGTATCACAGCAAATGAATTCAGGTCACGTTTCAATCTTTGGTAGGGGAAAGGGTCGGCCCAGATAAGCCAAACTAAAGGTCGGGGTGAGTGTGCGCGCATGTTTTGGCATGTGTATATATAAATATGTATACATGCGTGTGCATATGAACCGTAGTCATTGAGCCTTGACGTTATCGTTCTTCCTTCCAGGTCAGTGACCAACTCTTCAACTCAAGTCCAGCCACGCTGAAAACAGCATTTGCAGCTTTCAATAATGTATGAATGCAGCAATCAGATGATGGCATGTGATGATGACCCATACATGGCATGATAAATATTATAAATTGCAGCATTTCACACTATAAGTGCTTCTTTACAGCTCACTGAAAGTAGAAAATAGTAACAACCAGCAGCTTTATAGCTTAAGGCTGGACACAGTACAGTATAGGATACAGTACAATGCAGGAAGAATGGCAGGGCATACAGAGTACAAGACGACATGATCTAACACACTTGAATCTGAAAATAAGTGTGATGATAACTTGATACACATACACTTACTTCTCTCACTTAGGTTCAGGTTTGTCCTGTTCTATTGCATTGTGACTAGGTACAGAGTTGGTTGAACAATGAATGATCACAATATAACTTGCAATGTTGTGAGGCATTTTAAATCGGTTCCAAGCATTGTTTTTATTTAATACCTACACTACAGTACAAGTAATGTAAACCAGCAGCCATGCACTGCTCGGCTGCCCTAAGGAGAAGAGAAGAAGAAATGGTTTTAATTATAGTAATGCTCTGATGATGATAGAACTTGGTTTATTTGTCATTATATAAAAGTCAGCATCAAATTAATTTGTTCTTCCCTGGGACATGCTCCACCCTTTAGGTTTAGTCCAAATTAATTCAGAGGATGAATGTATATTTACTCTTACACTACAGTATATGCCTGTAATGGAAAGTATACATATATATGTACAGTATATGGTTGTCTGGGCTTTGAATAGAAGCGCCCCGATAAAGAGCGACAACATGTAGTCTGTCATTCACGCTAGGCCTTGATATCTGAAAGCAAAGCACACATACACACACACACACACACGTTCACTCTCACAATTTTTTCTTTCACCTCCCATCTCTCTCTCTATCCCGTTCAATGGCTTGGCGGTAACAGCCATGTCATCAGGTTGCTGTGTCAAAGACGGAGTATTAACAGCACAGTGTTGGCAACAGAAAGCAGAAAATCTGACTATGGAAAGTGTCCATGTGCCATCAAGTGCACATGAATGCTTGCAGACACATACACACACACGCGCACCTACACAAGCTGAGACATAGTGATGAATGCCAAACGCAAAACGTGCACGTGTCTATTGTGGTTCTGCCAACCTCGAGTTCATTAACACTTGGTATGTTTGAATAATACATATATTTAATTATTTCTTAATAACATTTATAAATAATCTATCAAACCACAGATGTATATCTGCAGACTGCAGATCTACACACTGTAACCATTTTCTGAATTCCCACCTGGGATCTGCACAGAGGCGCTGAGCTCAATGTGCCTCACTAATGAACACTTTAATGATTGTGGGAGCGGAATGGATCTCTCCCCCTTTGTCTGACCTTGACTCTCATGGCTTTAGTGTGACACTGTGTATCATGTTGGAATGGGGATCCAATTCACACAGCAGTTTTAGCAATCCTTTACACTAAGGTCAAACACCCAGAAAAAAAGATCAACAGCTGTCACCTTCTCCCTCCCCCCTCTTTGCTCTGCCTGTTGCCCTCACGCGACATTCCTCTCCACTATAACACTCTCTTCGCTCTCAACCTCTGATCAGCACTCCCTTACAGTGACAGAGATTGAGACATCGAGGACTCGGTAGAGACGGAGAGCTCAGAGAGTGAGAGAGAGGCTCAGACGTGGTGTGAGTAAAGAAAATAGACCTGTGTGTTAACAGGTAAGGCCTGACAGGCAGTGAGTTAGGAGGCTGTAGGGGGGTTTCCATGTTTAGACCCTGCTGACTACTGCTGCTGCCATTCCCAGTGTCCTGAGATTTACTGGATACGCACCCTGCCTCCAAACCGCTCACGTTGAAGGTACTACACTGCTGCAGACTCACCCTGCTATCACCATATTACTCTTAATGATAAAACTTTGATTTCTGCGGACATACCAATTTCTGCCATTTTTCTACAAGACACCAGCTCTCGTGAAACTCTCCTTATTATTGCTCTGCAGGCAGCATCTGCTGAACCACAATGCAAAGGAGTCCCTGTTTGGAATACACAGCTGCTCATCATGCGTGAGTAGAGCACTTTGTTTCATCTTTGTTTATGATTTAAGTGCATAAATCATTGCATTAAGTTACTCACCTGACAATGCTGAAACATTATGAATTTTCACAGAGAACTGGTAGGAAGGTTCCTTTTTTGTTATTGTTTTGCTGGATTCCCTCAATGTCATGCAAATATTGCATTTACTTTCAATGCAACTTTGTAGTCTTGCTTGAAGTAAAATGATAAATTTTTCATGACCAGTACAGAAAGCAAGGCAGCATGATTTTAGGCTATCATGGAACTGACCTACATAGTAGTTTATAGGCTTTAGACAGTTTTACTACAGAGTCAAATTGCACTTCATCATCCCTCTTAATTGCATGAATACAGTTTACATATAGAACACTGTCAATGTTCGGGTGCATAATGAGAATGTGCAGCTCATATGTCTACAATTTATTTTCTTAATGTATTACTTGACCAAACTGATATCACATCGCACAAACATATTGTGAAATGATTTACAGCTGTCGTAAATAGTGCAACTTCCGATGTCCTCCACTCTTAGCCTTCAGGCAGTGGAACAAGTTTCCGTCTATGGGAAATTCTAAAAGTAGTGCAACTCTCTTCTCGGCTGCCCCCAGCAACTCACCACTGACAAACACACACACAAGACACATGCACACGCGCACACACTCTTACACAGTTGGTGCAGTAAAGCATGAATATATGCTGTTATTGTGATCTCATTGCTTTCATATGCCTGTGTGTTTGTGTCTATGTAGATGCACCCTCACATGTGTACTTGTGTTACAGGAGTAAAGCTGGGTCGTCTCATAGTTTAGAAGCGCTAGGATGCCACGAGCAGCTGGATCCCAAGGACAACCGGGACTGTGAAGACCCCAGGGAATACTGCTATGGTATGCCAGAGTGTTGTGATTAATTCTTTCATCTGAGTTTGTGCCATTGAACTTCTCCAAGTGCAAGCAGCAACAATGCAGACTTTCCTTGCATCAGTGTGCTCAGATTTTGCCTTTATTTTTGAATGTGGGGACATAGACACAATACTATAGGCCCTTTTTTATTAAACTTTACATTACAGTCACAGCTGTATGAATTGCATGTAGCAGCTGGGCAGCTGTGACACAGATTTTACCATGAGGGGTCGCAGTACCACATTTATCCTTAAGTGACTGTATTTACAGCGAATCAACAGGGGATGAACCGGAAAGCGTTTTCAAGTGACAGAATAAGGTCAAGTGTGAGCCTTCATTTGATCCGTCACCTTGTGAACACTGCTCTGACCATCGTAAGAGCAGCTGTTTGATCTAACTAGTCTGGATGAGGCTTAACCTCTGTGATAGAATCCAATTGCAGAACACACTCTCAACACATACTGGCCTGTGACCTGCAATTGCAAAGACATGCTTCTCACACTCATCCCTCGCATCTCTCACTTCTCATCTCGTCGCAGGCGAGTATCTTTCGCTAACACACTATTCTGACCTCGGTCGTTCCTTCTTCTTCCATCTTTACCTACTTTCTTTGACAGTCTCTGCATGTATCTCCTGAAACCAGCTTGGCACAGTCATAAATCACCTACCTGCTCATATCATGTTCCGTTTTAATGGAAGTCGAGATTCAATTTCAAGATCTCTGATGATGTCGAGGAGATCTATGTCATTATGATTGAATGGGAACAGACACGGGCTTAGGCATCATCGTTTTTCATGTCCCAGTGGCAGATTTAACTGTATTACTCACTACAGATGTGTTGTAGCTTGGAGGGATTCAGAAATAGCTCTGGTGACAGATTTTCAGTCTTCTGGGACCGCCGGATGAAACATTTATCCAGTAAAAATAGTTTGCATTGTAGTCTTTTAGCTTGTGTATAATTTCATTATTGTACGGTCTGTAATATTTGATTTTAAGTAATTTATGATATATTGAATATATTTGATCATATGACTATTCATAAAATTAATAAAAGATGACTTTAGAAATTAATTTAAAGAATATTGCAATCATCCTTTCATTTCTCAGTGTACTATTCCAGTGTGTTTCTTTCCTCAGGTGGATATCACCCGGTCCAGATTGGTGACACCCTCAACAGGAGGTATAAGGTGGTCTCTAAGCAGGGTTGGGGCTATTTCTCCACTGTCTGGCTCTGTCAAGACCTCAGGTAGGTTTGATAATACAAAATACATCATTGTTTGATGGGTTCAATTGGTTGGGGGGGACTACATCAGGTTCATACATTTCTTATGTTACTCCCTTCCCCACAGCTGTACTGCAGTGGAATTCAAACCATGAAGCGCCAGGCAAACAATAAATTAATCTGGGTTAGGGTTAACTTTTTTTTTATTATTATTATATTGTTTAATAAATTTAGATTCTGGACTGGGAGTTAATTTTGAAAACTACTGTTCAAAAATGCAATGCCTTTTTTTTCATGGACTATGTGTATTGCATTGTTTTTAAATTGCAAAGTGTAGCAAAACAAATACAATACACAACAGAATCAAATGACTTAACATATCAGGTATGGATATGAAACCAACCACCACAAGTTTACAGTTAGAATTTCCATCAATTGAAATAGTTTCAAGTTTCATAGTCATCTGTGCAATGTGTAACACAGTTTGAAAGCCACTTAGTCAACATGTCCTGTGTAAAAAACATATACAGGTTTTATATCATCTCATTATAAGATTATGATCAATTAAATACATTTCATTACATACATGATTTATTACATGATACCAGTGCTGCATTTCTTTGAAATAACTACAAAATGAACAACTCTATGGTATAAAAGTCTATTAATTATTGATGGTTTCACAACAGAGAGCAAGACTGCCATGTCCTGCAGTGTCAGTGGAGTTGATGTGTGTGTGTGTGTGTGTGTGTGTGTGTGTGTGTGTGTGTGTGTGTGTGTGTGTGTGTGTGTGTGTGTGTGTGTGTGTGTGTGTGCAGGCTGGGTCGGCGTGTTGCTGTGAAGGTGCTAAAGAGTGGAGCTGGATTCGCCCAGGCAGGACAGGATGAACTGGCACTCCTACGATGTGTTAGTGACTTATTTGCTCTTCCTCCTCTCTGAGTTGCTCCTTCTGTCCCATAATGCTTTGTTTTCTTTATATAAATGGATACATAAACACACAGAATATACTGCACCTCTATCCCATAAAGAAAAACATACAGTATGTGTTTGAATTTATAGCTAATGTATACAGCCTGTCTGGATGAGCTGATTATGTTTGACCCATAACAAAAAAAAGATAACATGCCCGTCTTGATAATTCAGTATAAGTTGATGTCTTAAATGTATAACACTGTTATTTTATATGGTTTGTCAAAATGGATACAACTTCACCCCCTTGTCTCCATTTGCCATCCTTGTTTTTTTTCTTTTTCCTTTTCCCTCTTCACAGTATCTTCTTGTTTCTCTCTCATCAGGCCACTGGTCCTAAAACACGACATCCCTCCAGTCAAAGGATAGTTCAGCTGTTAGATGAGTTCCAACTGGCTGGGGTCAACGGGGTCCGTATCCTTTTGTCAGACGCCATTTATTCAAACACACCTAGAGTTGATGGCATATAATGTGTGTGTATCTCCAAATCCCATTGAAACACATCAGCATTGTTAAATAACTGAATGTACATTTAATGTGTTTGTCCTCCAAGGGCAATTTGTGGTGCAGCATTGTGTGAAAATACAATGATAATAAAGTCTTCTTCTTATTCATAAAACAAACATATAGTATATATAGAAATAGTTCTTAATGCCTGTTGGTTAGATATGTGCCTGGTCCTGGAGCTGTTGGGGCCTGACCTGAGGAGCTTCCAGCTGTACTTTGGGAATCCAGAACTGTCCAGGCTATGGGTCAAACAAATTCTTACTCAGGTAAAGTAAATTATGAAGACCATGTTTCATCAAGATTTATAATTTTCAGGCTCCCAAGCTCATGTACATGTTTATTTCTCGTTTAGGTTCTCGAGGGCCTTGACCACCTGCACTCTCGGTGTAAAATCATCCACGCTGACATCAAGCCAGAAAATATAATGCTTTGTATGGAGGAGCAATCACACAAACTGCCACTTGGGGGCAGCAGTCCCTCCTCTGCGCTGAATGAGAAGGAGTCCAGAGGCAGAGTTTGTTTTTTTATTTCTATATATGCTGAACATTGTGTGTTTCTACACAATAAAGACCAACTCACAAAAAGGATTTTTACTGCCATTGTCAGCCAGTTTGTGCAAATATAATTTCTTTATATTGGACCTTAAAATAATACATATTTTGTTGCTGTATCTTTCAGGAGAGCAGTTGGACCCACACAGTTTAAAAGACATTCAAGTGAAGATTGCTGACTTGGGCAGCTCCTGCTGGGTGGTCAGTCTCTTTCCCTGTTTTTTGCTTTTCTTTTATCCATTGCAGTCTATATAGAGAAATCCATTAAAATTCACACACTTCAACTGTTTTTTTCTGATTCATGTAAACTAACATTCTCTAAAGACAAAACTGTTTTTAACCCCTAATCGATGACCTTTGTACACCAAAAGATTATTTTGTAGAAACTCTGTCTGCTCCCTCTCTCTTTCCTCCTGTGCAGTACAAGCATTTCTGTGAGGAGATCCAGACCCGTCAGTATCGCTCTCTGGAGGTTTTATTGGGATCTGAGTACGGCCCACCTGCAGACATCTGGAGTGTGGCCTGCATGGTAAGGGATGAACCACATGATGACGACAGCATGATACATGATACCACAGCACAAGCATTCTTGAGGATCATCATTTGAATCCTTTTCCAGCTTCATGCATCTCCACATTTCTTCTTCTAAGATCCCATGGGTAATGGTCCACATGAACATATCTTTTTCTTGAAAGGAGAAGAGCATGACACCTCATTAAACTACCCCACATACCAATGTAGTTATGAGGTGGTACTTGTAAGCCAGAATTGGATCACAAGTTCACTTTTCCCTTGTTTTCACCTCTAGGCTTTTGAGTTGGTCACCGGCGACTCATTGTTTGGACCAAAAGCAAGAGACAACCTTTCCCTGGAGGAAGGTACAGCATGTCCTCACCCACAGCTATTGTCAGACATACTGTATCGTACGGTATATGTACGTGTCCTCACAATTGTTTGAATTGATCCACTTCAGACCACATAGCACAGATCATGGAGCTACTTGGTAAAATCCCACCAGATGTTGCCTTCTCTGGTAAATTCTCTGCAGAGTACTTCAATCGCAGGGGTGAGTAAGACAATTCCCTTATTGATCGATATTTCAAATCTGTTTTTAAGGTTTTATTTCAAATATGCATTGTTCTAATGCATTGTTTAAATGATTCCTAACTTCTCTGGAGAAATGTTTCCTCTGCATCCAAACACAGAAAGGACCAGCTTGGGGTTTGGGGGCTTGGGTGGTATTTAATTCTGAAATTGATTATATAGCTTCATTTTCAAAGCCAGGATGTGATTTAATCAATTAATATATTAACCCTTTATCAGGGTTAACCCTTTATCAATGATTAGATTAATGAGTAAGAAAATCTAAGTTGTAATTCAAATTCATGACCCATTACTTTTGAGTCATCGATGGCCCCATTAAGAGAACTTGCTGCACAGCTGAGGTGAATTTATATCTTTTCTTGCAAAAAAGAGGTGAAGGTCTTTCCAAAAATCCATCAGTAATCTGCATGAAATACTATTTGTTTCATGTATTGAAAAAAGTACAAAAAAGGTGAACTATATCAGTGCTGATCCTTGGCATGAAACTGAAGCAGAATAAAGTTATTCTAGTGTAAATGCCAGTGAAATTATTACACCCACACACACGCACAAGGTTCAGTAGAAGAAGACACACAAATAGCTTGAGCTAAATATATTAATATCTAACACAAGCTGTGGGCCTCCTTGTGTCATGCAGGTGACCTGCTTCGTGTGGGACCCCTGAGGTGCTGGAGCCTTTATGACATCCTGGTGGAGAAATACCACTTTCTGCTGGAGGAGGCCTCACTTTTCTCAGACTTTCTCCTTCACATGTTAGCTTATCATCCAGAGAGCAGAGCCTCTGCCGCTCAGTGCCTCTGCCACCCCTGGCTGACCTGCCTGACAACCTGAAGCCTCCATGCCGTCATTTCAATCTGTGAGCTTGAGATGATACTGTAGAAGTGCACTGAAAAAACTCTCAGAAAGAAGGCGATCACTCGTACAGATTTATTTGGACATATCTGTCTCTTTCTCTGATGAAGAGAGCAAGACACACTGCCGCTCTTTTGCAGAGCCACGCTGTGATTTCGGCTGATAAGAGGGGTGCAGTTTCACACATGGTGCTTTATGATATGATAGTAGACTGTTTGCCTGGTTCTACATGCTACAAGTCTAGCATTTTCATCCACCCTTTTTTGATTTTGATTTTCTTTCTGTGTTCTGTGTTTCATGTTTTCATGAAACACTTTATTTTTGTTGTGGTCCAGATTCCTGTAATATATAAAAACTTTCCAAGCACTTTTAGTCTACTGAGTTATTTCATAGTATAAATCAGCAATATTGTACGAAAGCATAGAGGGAAACATGAATGTTTAAATTGTGGGACACAATAGATTATTTAATTGCATTGTTTTCCATCCATTCCATCCATTCTTTCCTTTTTACTTTATTGCACCATGCAGATAAATATGAAGACTCAGATAATAAAGTAAAAAAAAATCATTTTATTCTGTATCAAAGCCTTCAGAATGTGAATTTCAGATCATAAGACGTGATCATCGTGGAAAAGAACATAATTAAAGTTTCTCCTGCTACCACTTTCAATCAGCAGATGAATATGAATACAAAAGGAGCGATCATGCTACATACTGTACATTGCAGGTGTAACCTTTTCTGACTCAACGTTTGAATTATTACCAAAAATAATGCCAATCTGAGCATTAGAAAAGGCATACTCCATCGTCCCAGTAGGAAAATAAGCATCAGTTTGGGATCTGATTTGTCACTGTCATCTTATTACAAAGCATGTTATGTATACAGTATATCTGAAAATGGACAATACAAGACATCACTGTGCAAGAAAAGCTGTAGTTAGACTGGTATTTGCTGTATATACTAAATAATCAAGTCCTGTATTCAAGCATGTCATCCTATCCAGCTGTACGCTCTGCACTCCACCTGCGGGTTTTCCTTGTAAACGACCGCATAACCACATTCTGTCCTCACACGACGGCACTTCTTGGGCCAGGATGTGGGCTTCATTGGCCTGTATGTATGGAGGAATATCATGGTTAGAAAGCTTTCTTCCTGGAATGATTTGTTAAAAGATAGAGGAGAGGAATAACAATGAATGGAACATTCTACTTACGCAAAGCAGAAGAAACCCAACTCATGACAGTAACATTTGTCACAACCTCGGCGGAAAGTATCTCCTGGTTTGTAATACTTGTCTTTATGTGAGCAGATGCCTGTGGAAAGAAACGTGAAGGAATGAAAGTTAAATAGAGAAATCTCCTTCCTTTCCTCTCGCTACTCCTCTGGGACTATAAATGTCGGAGTTTGTACCAGGGCACATGAAACGCTGCAGTAAGAGGTCAGCACATTAGAGACTAAATCTAGCATCCACGCTGGCTTGTCCTCCTATTCCTGGAGGCAGTATAGGAACCATCCTCATGGGCCATGCCTGTCACCTTGTGAAGGCGATCAATAGGAATGTACTGATCTGCTCTGAAGAGCCCCAGGGAGCTGCTGCAAGGTCACGGATAGGATGCAGTTCTCGGTCAGGGGATGAGAGCAGTTTAATAGCTAAAGGTTCCATAAGTCATTCTGTAAGCGTTGATTTATGCTCACCGGGGAGAAACTGCAATAAAGGAGCAGTCGCAGAGCTGACGCGACAAAGGTGAAACACAACAGAACAAAACAGATTTTGAACAAAGTGAGTGTGTGTGTGTGTGAGAGAGAGAGAGAGAGAGAGAGAGAAAGAGTCAAAGAGATAGCTCCTACCTTTTTGATGGTAAACAGAAGCTTCTGAGGATCCATTGCTCAACAGAAGAATGAGAGACAAGTAAATAGTTAAAACCAGCAATAGTGACCGTCCGTGAACGCTATGTGTTTGATGTATCATCGCTGTAGACAGTCAGATTTCCTCAGAAAAGGAAAACAAAGCCGAAAATGTTTTTAAATGAATCGATATATATATCTATATTTCCGTCTGATAGCATCAAAATTGTTGAACACTGTTGTCAATGTTTAACACTATAACCAGAAGTCCACTGGCTTATCTAAGTTAACAATTCTAGAAGTGGTCCCTCTCATCTATTACAATCCAGTTCAGTCTTTGTGATGGCCTCATACACATCAGGTTGTACTTATAGTCACACACAAACTGGGCAGAGAGACGAAAGACGTCACCGTATGTTTAGTTCCCTGGATTGGTAGCCAGCCTCAGTATCCCCTCCAAAGTTTTGTTTCACACCGAGGTGTGTTTGGACTTTGGCTGCGCGTCCATGCGTCCCTAAATGTTACCTTTCGGGCTGCGCTTGGTGTGTGAGGCTGTGTGGGTGTAAGGACAGTCAGTGCTCTAATGAGACGGTCAATTGGTTTAGAGGTAGCGTCCAATTGACTGTAATGGTATATTTCCCTTTTGAGTTTCTTCTTGTTTTCCATTATTACTTCATGTATGTTTATATTTTCCCCTTTCTTCCTCTCTGTCACTCCTCCCCCGACACAAACACACATACACACATACGCACACACACAGACACACACACAGACACACACACACACTCAGATGCTGACTATTAAAACTGCACTGTGACTGCTGACATTGCCATAACATCGTTCTTTGTGCTGACATTGTCCTTTGTGTGTAGAAATCGGTTCAAGCATCACAGAAATACATAAATGCCTGTAACAGGATTTCCATAGGACATTTTGTGCTTTTTACTGTTCACATTATGTTGCAGTACGTTGAGCATGAGGATCGTTCATACCTTACGCATGTTCTCTGACATCTGGTAGAAAATCTCGGAACTATTTGAGGTCAAGGCCAGGAAATTCCCAGTTGTGATGACGGCTGTGTAATGTTAAACATACATATAGCAAATGTATACAAGAGCAGATGAAGGTCAGATTATTCACAAGCCTGACAGGAAAGCTGCTGTGTGTCTCTCTATTTTGGGTCACACACAACACTCAAAGACTGAGAACAGTGCCGATTAGGCTGGATGTGTGATTGACCACCTCAGTTAGTGGTCAGTCCCCTTCCTTCCAGACAGAAACCAGTCAGCTCAACACGCTCCGATGACAAAGGAAACAAACTAGACATCAAGAGACAAATGAAGTTACAGGGGGAGTGAGGTTTCTTGTAGAACCCACCACTGCCTCACTTTAGTCACATGAGGCAGTAGTATCTTTTCCAAGAACTCATGACTTGTAGGCCTGTCTGCAGGACAGGAAGCCGTAACCATTTTGGTTTTTAGTCCTAGACCATTTTCAGGAACTAACTGAGGCCAGGGGAGATCCTCTGTGATATGCTTAGGAAGTGGCAGGTGGAGCTTGCAAGAGTGCAGTATCAGTGGTTGGTCAATTCCTGCCATTTTCATATATCTATGTCCACCAAAACTCACAAACTGTGGAGCGTGAAAACCTACAGCACAAGCCAATGCAAATATTGTTTAGCTTATGAATTATATGAATGAAGAGGGAACTTCATTAACTTTTTCTTCATCAGTGTCAACCAGTAGCCGCAGTAGACATATGCTCTACTTAAGGTAGTAGATAAACACAGTGTGTATCACAGCGTGTGGTTGTAACAAGGCAGCCAATGGTTTCTACATGAGCTCAGCTGACTGTGGTAGGTTGGCAGTTGACAAATGATTGAGGTTCAGCAGTGTAACAGTGTGGTAGGTTTGGTAGGAGGACCACACAGACACCCAAACTAATGATGACCATGGTGTTTATGACAAGGTACGCATCCATAAGTCACCGACTTTTACTGCTACCGTCATTTCCCAACCCAAGCTGACCTACAACACACAGCACACAACTTTCTAGGTCACTGCCTGTAAATGTTCAACGTGCATTTTGCGCCATAATCAATTATTTATTGGATTTATAGAATGGCCATACATGCCTATTTACCATTTATGCCTGTTTAAACTCAATCTCATTGTATAGGCTATACCATAAATACTGTAAACATAAAGAATCTTATATTTTCATACTTATCTGGTATACCTATGTGTTAGTAATCCATACCAAGTATATGGTCCTTGCAAAATATATGTACTGTTTGTTTGTCTATCCTCTGACATCTCCTCCGCCATCATGGCATTCGTTTTGGTTTACATGTTTTTTAACCTGGGGAGTGTCTGTCATTTCAGATGATTTCCCAACTTTACCTGCATCTTTGAACGTTTCACTCAGCCACTGTTTATCGTTTTGGTCTTGCAGCACTTGTTGTAGACCACACTGGCACTGGCAAAGCAAATGTGGGCACCTCCAGGTGATATTTCAATGGTTGTGTTGAAGGCATAGAGCTGTATATTCCGTGAGAATGGATATTGGCTATTGTCTCAGCTTATTACTGATATTATGATAAGCTTAATTTATTTATAATATACAACTTTCTCTCTTTATATCTGGCAAATATTATATTCTTATATTTCCACATGCTGTAACTCACAGTATATGTTTACTTCTCTCTGGTGCAGAGGAATATACTGCAAATTGATACTGGATATTAGATTTCCATGAGGCCTGGGTCATGTGGCGCCCTAGTCAATCATCAATTTCCTTCTATTTCAGTGGTAGGATTAGAAATCCCAGACAGTGATGCTTTTAATGTTTTCTAAGTAGTACTTTCTCTGGTAGTTGTGGTAACTAATAGCTTTGCTGCTTAACAATTACAGATGGAAGACGCACAACTTCAGTAACTAAACATACAGTAGTTGGCTAAACATAGTAAAAGTTGTTGATATCGGTAAGCCAACTTCCTATATCTTTGTAAATGCATTTTGGTTTGAGAAGAGCAGACCACACAGAGAATGTCACCACTGTGGACTCACTGGTGCAGTTTACAGGTTTAACAAGCTGTGGATTTGGAAGTCAGCCTCAGACAATGCCGCCCTCTCAGCAGGCATCAGTTGTGGCCCTGATGTGATATTTCTGGTTGTCTTAGTAGTAAAAGTAAAGCAGACTTCACTTTGCTGCTAATTGAATACATATTTCCATTTCGGTTATAGCTAAGCACACCAATGATTGACACTGACATAGACGTGAGCTTCTGTGTATTCTGTAGATATACAATTCTGTGAGTGCGATGACCATGTTACTTGTTTCAAATCCAATGACTGATTCATTAAGATGTTTTTGAATGTAAAATATCTTTATTCGACCTTCTCAAAATGTGTTTCAATGACAGAAATTGTCCTCATGGTGAGTTGGAATACTATTCACAAATAGGAATTAATTAGACATTATAATAATCAAATCAAAATCAGCATGTCATCATAATCCATGAAAAGCGACAGCCTTGTTTTCAGTCCCTGTCCACTTGACCACTATCAAGCAACTTTAGAAATAGACTTTATACATTTTTGGGTGTTGAAATTTCAACAAGCAGTCATCCATTAGAGTGAGTCAGAATTTTAGAGATGTCAAGTCTGACGTGACAGAACAACAATCATCATACATCATACCAAAATACACTGAAAAGAAACTATAACAAAGGAAAGACAAAGGAAAATGTGTTGACTTTCCATGTCAACACATGTTAGCTAATGGAAATTTTGGCAACATCTGATCTCTAGGTGTAACAGAAATTCAACTATTATCATAATAAAAGTCACTGGACATTATTCATCTTGACCCCATCCCGCCCAACCCCGACATTACATCTTCATACATGATATTGCATGATAAATCCATGATGAAATCATTGACAATTAAATGACATTTACATCATCAACAAACAATTGTTTGCTGCTAGAGACTGTAAATAACTTCTCAACGACTGTATACATTTATTCGCTTCTGATTCAACATCAGCTCTTTCGACGACTCAGAAATTGAAGATTGAGGTGAATTCAGCTTCACTGGTTTTGAATACAATCCAATTGCAAACTACTAAAAAAGTGTAAATACGTAAATCAATACGGGATGTCTTACTGTCCAAATATCAAAACCTCTGCTCTCTAAAAATCAAGTTAAATAATTTGGGATATATACGATTCTTGGCTATTCAACTAGAAACTGAATTGACCTCAACTCTGCAGTAACACCCAACGTGCTTCAGAGCTCAGTATGTAGTCTTTAGTAGAAAAAAACCTACAGTGTCACTACTTATTTTGCTGGTTCTGCACCACATCTGAATTAAATCAAGAGTTCTTAGAGGCACCTGGAGTGGTACAAATATGTGCTCATCGGGGTTAAGGTATTGTCAGTTCATTGTTAAGGTATTATTCAGTTCATCGTCAAGTCCTCAGGAACAGAGTACCTAGAAAGGAGACCAGACCAATCCTCACACAGGGATCTTTTTGTAAAATATGTCCTGGGCCCATGGTAGAATTCCCAAATGACGGATGGACACTATGGGATCACTGTAGATATCTAAATCACAATATGTATGTGAGACATAACTGTATACTTAATGCAAATATTTTGATATAAAAATGACCATGCTGATGTCCCAGCAGATGCGCTGATGTCCTAACGTTGTTATGTCAACTCTAACTGTTTATCCTATTTTTTCAGTGTGTGTCATTCAAGGATGAAACTCAATGAAAAGTTTCTCGAATGAGGGCCAAGTGTTTCTAGACTAATATGACTGATCGATGTAGGCCAAGGGCACATTTTTAAACCAGGTCTGTTTAGAGCCTGCATGGACAGCATCATTAGATTCAGCATAAGGGCTGTTTTCATATTGTCTTAAAGGCCCAATCTGGAAATGACAACCTGTGCCATTCTTTGTCTCTCTGCGAGATTATGTGAATTGTCAACATGACTTGCCAGGGAAGCTGTGGAGCAACATGCCATTTAACCCTCTGGAGTCTAATACACTGTTCATATCAAACAATGTCTCAAAATCATTTAATGATAACAGGATGCGATCACAAAAGGAATGTTTGGTCTACTGAATTTTTACAAATATTATTTTTGAGTCCAAAATGATTCTATAGTGACGTTTTAAAGAACATTTTTTTTGCGGTGGGGGCTGTGTATAAGAATTTTTATTCTTTATTTTTATTAAATCAAGACAATATAGTCATTCTGTTCCTTTATTGTGACTTCAGAGGGTTAGGTAATGACCACATCCCAAAAGCAAACATCAAGCCATTGCAGTTATTCTGTCCACTTTTGTCTTATTCTATCATTTCTATAATGAGCCTTTAATACAGTACGGTATATACAGCTTCCTGAGAGTTAGCTAGCTACCATTCTATAAAACACACTGTACATCTAGCTATCTGCTCATTTGATGTATTGTATAGGGATGCACCAATAATGCATTCCTCTATAAGATGCCAATACCAGCCTTGTATATCACAACATAACCACAACACCAAGATTCATGTGTAACATATAAAATTCTTTTATCATTGTCAGACATTGGAAATTTGACAATATTTCAACTCTGACAACCCCAAAACATTAACAATATATTGTGTATTGTTTTGTAAAAATGGTGCAACCTCATGTGGAGTCATTTATTGTTTAACTGTTAATATTTTCAATTATTAAGTGTTTGGAGTACATCCCAAATATAGTGTAACTTGGATTTAATATAATGCAGTATAGCTTCTCCTTCTCTAGACATAATTTCCAAATAGTTTTTTGCAATATAGACTTTCCTTCAGATGTCAGAGGCTAACAGCTGTCTCATAGAACACTGATCCCCTAGTGTGGTTACATTGCTAAGTGAAATGAAATTCACTTCTCATATGAAACATTTATGTTGTGCTTTTCATTACACAACAAATGTTATTCCCATGATTACTGTCATTCCATGTTCATGACAGCCTGAAGTGCTGCTCTGAGAGAGATAAGGGCCCCATGGTGCTCTGGAATACAGCATACTCTCCTTTACAGTGCAACTACAGCATGCCACCCAGTACCTTTACGTGCACAGTATACTCCAATGTTTGTTGTCCATAGGGCAACTCCACCTATACACAGTAAGCCTTAGACATGGATCGGATTAAAAGCAATTCTCATTTGCTGAGCATACTTGTTGCCTAATTATGTTCTGAGAGGATGAACGTCAGGCGATGAAATGCGCACTATGGAGCATTTACATGCTTCAGTAAATGGATTTACAATCACATAATCTTGGTCTGTTACAAGGGGTACAACAACATTGATTTATGTTGTTTTTAAAAAAATCTTCTTACTGCCTTAATCAGAGTAGAATCAACGTTTTATCATGCATGTAAACATACTGACTGACTGATCAATATCATTCTGATACCAGTATTAAAGGACATTCCTTACTATGCTAATGCATACAAATATGATATGTTTCTCCAATCAGAATAAAGAATGTCAAGTACTGAAATGTCTTCAATGTATGAATAGAAAGCAGACAGGAGACATTTCTGTCTAGCTCCTTGGTTATCATACTAAGCCATGAAGTCAATGGGTTAGCCAATCATGGTTCTTTTGATTGAACTACAAGAACATTTATATTTTGATCACTGTCATCAACATGTCAGCCACCATGTATGTTATGGGTGTTATGATTACAGCCAATGGCACTGACGTCATTGTCTCAGGTGCTACATTTAGTTACATTGTTAGGGCAACAATTATGGTGGTTTGTTGGTGTTGCTACATCTATAATTCCTCAATTTATGAGCCTGGGTTAATATAGAATCGATATCTAACAAGGCTGCAGAAATGTATCAGACAATATACTGTCATGGCTAAAGCCCCATTTACTACTTGCATTAAATTGCAACGTGTATCCAGGACACAAGCATATGATAAAGACAAATCCATGCTGATGCAAAGCGTAAATGTGCACAGCATGTAATTTGACTTGCCAGACCACATTTGTGAGCGGTCCTGTATCGTAATTGGATCTCAGTCACAACCACCCTGTTTTCAATGCAAACCATACAACTTGGTATTGTTTTTTTAAGAGAGAGCGTTACAAAGAGTTAGTTTGGATATCTTGAAGGTCCAATCACAACACAGGAAGAATACAAATACGACAGCGCTTTTGAATGCAAGGTGTAAATTGGGTCAAATAGCCATATCAGTGTGTAATTTTGAAACAGCTTCATTTTCTTAAATATAAGCAATTATGTTTACTACCTATTTGCCACTTTGTTGTCCCTATAACTACTGTGTATAACAAAGCTTCTTCCCATTGCCTAGAAAAAGACAAATACAGTAAGTGACATCATCTTGTGACAATGCAGCACTTGGGGCTTCCCTCTGAGAGAAGGCCAACTCATACAGCCATATTCACACAGTTAAAAGACATCTGTTCAGTAAAGTGATCGTTGCATTGAAATTGGATCAATAAACTTAAGTAAACTACACACCAGAGAAGGGCTTTGTCAGTTATTACGATCAATTGATCTCTGACACAAACCATGATTTCTTAATCTGAGTTGTGCAGCTGCTATCTACTTTACCAATGTGAGCTGTGAGAATAAATCTTTGGGTGGATAAAAACATTAGGACTTTTATTTTGAAATTAGGATGATGTAAGCGCAAGTGACACTGGGGTTAATTCATGAAACAGAGCGCCAGATGCGAATAAAGCCATGAACCATGCTCCTTCATTCATAATCATCTGTTACCAGCCTCTTTACTTCTGTATCTCTTCATTTACATGTGGCTATGCATAAAACTCACCATCCTGCAAATACATGTTGATGTTAAATAAGTTAGATTTTACTCTGACACCAGAAGCAGGTGTAATTTGTTATGGTTGCATGAGCAATGGAGTACCAGTGTGCTAATTAACCCAGTGAAAGTCATCATAGCGCTGACTTCCGTGCCGTTGTGTCGTCACTGCAACGCGTGTTTTCATGAATTATACCCATTGTCTTTAAGCTCAGAAATATTTGTTTTAACATTGTTAAAAACAATTTCGGTCATACATGATTCCTTTGATTCACAGCACTCTGCTTCTCCGTCGAATATGAAACACAACATCCATTTTATTCGCTTCTTCCAATAAAATGAGCATGTTTCAGTGAGGAGCCATATCAACACAATGGATTTGCACATTAACTCCAATGCTCTTTTGGCACAAGGAATACTGAAACCAAGGGTAGAAATACTACTTGAATGCATTAGAGTCAGATGAGGTTTTGTTGTCAGCTGTTTGTCAGCAGTAATGCTATTTACATTGTTCAGTATGTACAGTAGAGATTCTCCCAGAGATGTTAAGTTCTGTAAAGCTGCAATGGGGGTACCTCCTTTATAATCATCACATTTGAAGTCCTTAGATGAAGAGCCATACAAGTCCCTGTTGAATAGTTTTGAATGTATAATGTACTTGCCACTGTGTTGAGAGTCTCGACTCTATCACTGTGGTAGGAGTGCCAATGTTCTTGAAGATACACAACCTCTGCTTTCCAAAGCTATGGATGCACACAACACACAAACTCAAAGTCTTTAAATAACATTTTAAATAAATTGAAAAATCATAATAGGCATATGGTTATTCATCTTAAGGGTTGAATTTCTCACACAAGTCAAGACTTTAAATACAATATCTTTTTTAAATAAAGGTATTTCTTGAGAAAGTCAGGTGTTAAATTCACTGTACAGCCTTGTAGATTTCTTTTGTTTTCAAAATATAGTTTATCCCAGTGTGGTTCTTTTCATTTTTTTGTTGTTTTTTGTTTATGTTATCGAATGCTATACACTAGGTGTCTGCATTGAGATTGGGGTGATATCCTGATCATTGGAGAGAAGAGGAGAGAAGAAGAGGACAAGAGAGAGAGAGAGATGGAGAAGAGGAGAGGAGAAAAGAGAGAAGAGAAGAGAAGAGAAGAGAAGAGAAGAGAAGAGAAGAGAAGAGAAGAGAAGAGAAGAGAAGAGAACTTGTCCAGTGCCATCATCGCCCTCAGTGAAGACGCTGCACTCCGTATCTCGGCTCCCTTCTATCCCGAACTTCAATCTGCAGAAAACATGTACGATTTTTACAGTTAGGGAAGGAATGAATTACAAGTCACAACTCTTCATTAACAATAGAGCACAATATTGAGCAAGCATGTTCCTTAAGCATTAAATGCCTTTGAAATGTATTAAGTCAACTTACCCTTGACACAGCAAAATCTGCAAGGGCAAAAAGAACACAAATGTTGGTATATGAACTGTGAAGCAACATCAGAAATATTGGTGCAAAATAAAACAAATATGCTTAAGTATCAACGAGATCAGTGGTTACGATTGAAAGTAAGGCTTTGATTGGTTAGCTTATCTAATTATGTCCATTTTTCATGCAGTTCTTTCATTGTAAATTGTGTGCTACTGCTGTCAAAACTGGTCATATATGAATCTCTCATTTCATCTGTTATCCTTATTACTGCCCTACTTTACTAGCAAATATTTCCCTTCAATTTTTCACCTTTGTCAGTTTGTTATGGGTCAAACTTTCTGACTTTGCTCATTGCCCACAAACTCTTAATTGTCATCATCAACAGAAAGCAAACCTTATGATGTGATAAAGATGTTTCCCCAACTTTGTACAGCGCCCTCTACAGCCACAAAAGCATTTATGTTTTAACATACTGAAAAGAACATTGGAGTAATTAGAGCATGGAGCGTTCCATTATGATTGTGTCCCTCATTTGAATATGATTTGAAAATTGTATTCAAATGATATATTGGACAAATGATTGTAATACAGGATACATTCTTTGTAATATTAGAGAAAGTTCTTATCATCTTTTTCTATCTCCATCTTTGCAGGCAAACTCTTGGGCATTAGAACAGTAAATGCTTTCGTGCACTGGCTGTAGGTGAGGTCACAGTATTGTGGGTAAGATGAAGAAGCTAAAAGGACATTTGTTATGGAAAAACAGAAACAATAAAGACATTAGACACACAAACAATGATGCATTAGATGCGTTGAATGTGTAAAATCTCTGAGACCGTCAGTGAGGTTAATCAGATAAGAACAGAAAGATACACCCACACTCTGGAATATCTCCAGTTACCATGGAAACCATCATAGAGATAGACTGTCAGAGCAGTGAGACATCTTATGTCACAATTCGTTGTCCCTCGACACTCTTTTTATCTCTTCCTCCCTCCTTTACTATTAGGTTCTATCTTTATCTCTCTTAACCTCTCTCTCTCTCTCTCTCTCTCTCTCTCTCTCTCTCTCTCTCTCTCTTTCTGTCTGTCTAGTATTTGTGTATCTGTCCTGACTCTGTCATGTCAGATCTCATCCATACTGTCTCTTTCTCACTCTCTCCATTTCTTTGGCTACTGTTGTACTTTGACAATAGAGTCAAATCAAAGATAAACTTTTAGTGTAATGCACAGTTTGCACCGTTTACTCCCGTCCCTCTATCCTTTTATCACCTTTCCTCGCCTCTCCACCATCCTACTCTTCTCCCTTTCCCTTTTCATACAGCTGAAACGATGCAACTGAACTGATCTGATGCAACATATTGCAAACTGTCAGAAACACTCTGGAGGACTCCCTCCCACTCTCACATGCAGCACTGGAAGCAGTTTGCCTGGAATTTCACAGATCAGGTTAAAGTGCATTCACCTCTGAATTGTGCAAATATTGATCTAAATTGAGCAAATATTGATCACCTGATTTGTATTTTAGATAGAATAGAATATAAAAAGTTATTCTTAAACTTTTTTTGTTGCCAGATGGTGAAAATTGTTGACTTCATTTTCAAGTTTGAGTTTATTGCTCATGGGGAGGACGATTCAGCATGCAGTCAGACTGTAGAGGGTACTGTGCAAAGACAGAGATGTTTCCATCCAACATTTGTCATGCAAGTTCTGACGTGTCAAAATTAGCAAAGAAAAACAGTACGCTCGCTTGTAGTGGAAAAACTGAGTGATGTCATTTGACATCCCAGCTGTTTCCCTTCTGGATGTAGCTGCAACAAGAAAATATAAGAAACAGGCGACAGTGGACTGAAGATGAAATCAAAACTTTTCTGAATGTCATATGTGATGATAAACAAACCAAAGAAAGCACAATATTAGACGGAAAACAGAAGCAGAATTCCAGCATTTACCAAAGCTGCTCTGTTTGGCTTTGCACAGCACCTTCTACAGCCTTTACACTGACACTTACCAAACAACTGACTTTGATGACTATAATCAGTCGTGCCCCTTTAATTTACAGGGGAAACCCCTCAAATGGACATTTGACCACCTACCTTTTGGAATAGGGCTTACAGTATGTATATGTACAGAATGCTAGGATTAATTTATCAACAACTTATTCACAATTGCCACCTGGATGTGTGTATTGCTGTAATAAAGGAACTCTTTCCAATGACTAAACTTACTTACTTCAGACTTGTGAAGTGAAGTGAAGCATGCATGACTGTGATTTCAGATCGAAATCTTAACTTTTCATACATTTCCTTAACCTGGTTACCTGAGGAATTATAACTGAGCAGCAATAAGTCTTTTAATAGGCAATTAATTAATTCCTTAGTAAGTTATGTCGTGTTTTTTTCAGAATGCAGTAATATATCGAGTGCAAATATGCATTACCTCTGGAGTGATTTGATCTGTTCTTTGTCCTTTATACCCAAAGGACAAAGAAAAAAGGGAAAAAGGGGAAAAAAAAGGGAAATTCATCTCAGCTGGCCAATGGCGAATTTTGTAATAAGGCCAACGTATTGAAAATATCATCAAAACTGTAATATTTAGGCTACTACTCCGTTTTAAGACACCGAGTTCATATGGTCCTTTGTTACCTTTGTTATCTGTCTGCAGGTCATCCAGATAGAAGTCCGTCTGCCGGTTGCCCAGGACAAAGGCCAGGAAGGAGAGGATGAGGGCATCCAGAATGCCCATAATGGCCAGCATATAGGCCCAGCGTACAGAGCAGTCACCTAGGGAATATTTCCCCGCCTGCTCCCCGCACATGTCCCGGATCACCTCGGCATCCCATCCATCAGGGAAGATCATGCAACCCAGCACCAGGCACACTCCTGCAGGAGAACATAGAGGAGGAAGAAGAGGAGGTGAGAAACAAGGTCATAGAAAATAAAGTTGGGGATTGTTGAGAGGGATATACGTATGTGCATTTAAGACAGATTCTTAGACAGTTTAACATATAACAGCTTTACTTTCTTGGAAGAAAATGGGACTCTATGATGCAACATATGCACACAAAGGCTCAGATACACACCAACAAATCCACCTGAAGGAGATTCATATATGGGTACATGCAGTTTTGATGCTACCACAAAAACGGCAATCTATACTTTGCACCTCTGCTCGTTCATCAAAGTGAACATCACTAGGGAGCTGATTGTGCCGTATTTCCTCACTCAGCAGCTCTGTTTAAATAGCATTCAGCCGGTGCCTAAAGGGGCTATAAGTAAAGCAATGGGGTCTGCTGGGAGATGGCAAACATTGGCAGACGTCACACCCAATCTGCATTCAAGACCATACACTGCATTCTCCACGGGCAACAACGTTTGTGATACACATGGAAAGTCACTCATTTAGCAAACTCTGTGATGATTATGCTTTAGTCCAATACATGATTAAAAGATGCAACGCCTGAACCTCAAATGGTGTGTGTGTCTGTGTGAAATACCTATTCTTCAGACTTCCGTGTTCTTTTGGGACTCTTATTTGTTATGATCCACTTCTACTCTGCCTTGCAGCAGCAACACTGTGTACACTAATTGAATTTTATGTTGCTTAGTGTAAAATCGTTTTACTCTGGTGCTGCATTCAAGTACAGTTTTAAGCATTCAACTTTCTGCTGTTTAGAAGAAACTAGAGCACCCTTAGTCCACTGCATTGATCATGTTCATCATCTACTACTACTACTAATAATAATAATAATCACAATAATAATAGACCATTCTGTGTAAAGATGTTGCATCTCTAAAATTATTTCTTTTCAGTAGTTTTTGTTGACTTGAACTTTTCTAATTTCTTTTTTTGTTTCTCCAATTTATGATTCACAGAAGTCTCATTCTTTTCAATGAATGTGTTTATTTATTACTCTTATTCCCTTATTTGTGACATTGATCAAAACATTGAAAGGGGACATTAGGTTTATTTGACAGTGTAAAATATAAAATATTACAGGGAATTTATGGAAAACATTGTTAAAGCTGCTAAATTCAAGGTTCACATCTATAGAAATGCACCCAATAAGAGAAGATAAGTCCTTTACTTCATGTTGACTTCAATGTGTGATGCACCAGATGACATCACACCAGTGATGTACAAGAATAGCAAGAGGGTATCTGGACAGATTGCGTCTTGTTGGGACTGGCCAATCAGATTGGCTTTCAGGTAGCCAGATCTCAAATGACCCAAATTTTAATTTTGGAGTTTCACTGCAGTGGTAATCCTAAACCATTCCAGAGGTTATTGTGTGTGTGGTATCTGAAGCAGATGTGTCTAAGTTACTGAATTAAAGTGAAGACCATTAGTCATATGTTTGAACTCTGTCACATTAGTGCTTCCCTCTGAAGACCTTCTATCTAACCTATTAAACATCCATCACTTGAAAATGGTGGGTGGTGAACTCGAAGCGGCAATACACAAGCGAGGATATGAGATTAGTCACCGCCTCTGTGTGTAAAGCAGAACACCATGCAACTACGAGGAGTCTTATTTCAAGCTGCGACACACTCTGTTTGAAATTTGTGACCGCTCCTTCTGACAAAATGATTGCAGACATAATGAGCGAATATAATGAGATCGAGTTTAATGAATATAATACAGTAAGTAATGAAAGAATGGAAGAGCAATGGAAGCAATCATCATGGGAAATCATCATGTTTATGGCTCTTTTTATGACCTTTGCATGCAAGATATTAACACAGAGGAAAAATGATCAAATGAACTGAGTAATGAGCATCAGGTATCATGTTTTATGGGTTTTTGATGAATGTGTCTGCTTCTAGCAAGAGACTAAGAAGTTATTGAATGTGGGCTTTTTAAAAACAGGGTTACGATGCCACTTTGATAGATGGGAAATTGATAACACTGACGAGCCACATATGGTGGCCACTTATCTGGAATTATACCACGTTGTGACATTTGTGAACTACTTCAGATCGCAGTTGAACTGATTGATGGCTTGTTTGTGAGTGTGCTGGGACTCTGGGTTGCTCTGGTTAACAGGTTTGGTAAACAGTCTATGTACATGTGAAAACACTTAGTCACAAAATAAATTCACTCAAGAACTGTGCTGCAGTGCAATTGACTTGTGTTGTATCGGTATTTAACTTGAGCTTTTCAATTTTCAGACTAATGAGGATTTGAGGGATTCCATTGAAATGATCACTTAGTCTCTGACTTTGTTCAACACGTTGTGTAAAACGCCATTACAGTCTAATTTACAGAAAGTTGTAAATCACTGCACTGGGATTTGAATACCTAATTTGAATATTGCTTTCTTTTTTCTATATAAAAATCTTCTTTTGTAATGTGAAATTACACTAGTTGGATTTCCTATTGACCTGAATTTTGCAGTTAAAGTTGCAAACTGGAGGGAAAGAAACCCTGACATATTGCATAAAAAAAAGGTTTTCACACTATCTTGAGGTAGATTTTGTGGTAAGGTGATAAAGAGGTCAATCCCCAAATTATAAAGAAAATAGATCATCAATCAATGGTGACCTCGTCCTAGGACACCATGACTAGTGGAAGAGGAGACAGAGATTTTCTTGAATTTAATCAGATGAAAATAAGTTACAGCCAAGAATCTTTTAAGAGTTTTGAGTGGGAATGTGGTGAACAGCCAATTCTCTCTTTACAGCCCAAGCATTATGTAATGATTATTAATTCCCGAGAGCTACTCTATCGCAGAAAGACATCTAACAGGACAGGAAAACCAAGCCTTATTTCCGAACATCATTTCCTTAAAGCTGCCAATTCACATCTGAATTTGTCTATTTGTTTAAAAAATTGCTTGCATTTGGTGCAAAACAGGATGACTTCTAACTGCAGTGGCACAAACATGGTGTCACCGTGCTCTCTTCTGTTCTCTAACCACCTTGTGGCCACCAGTGAGCTAAAAATAACTCCCACCTCCCTGCAAACCCACGAAAAAGCTCTTTGAAGTTGCTGGGGGTTTTCCTCTCCCTCCCTCCCTCCCTCCCTCCCTCCCTCCGCCTCCTCTCCGAATACTGCATTCTGTACTTGCAAGGGGGGGAAAAAAACTTCAAAGGCAGCAGGCGGAGAGGGATCGAACACAGAGGGAGGACAGGAGGGGGAAGAAAGGTAAGGAGAGCTGAGGAGGATGAATGAAGGAAGGAGTATCAGTTTGTTTCTTCACTTTTCCTCACCTCTCACCTTGATCGCTTCATTTCGTTTGACGGAACGCCAACTGTCACAGCAAATCAAACTACTGAAGACGTTTTGAAAATGTGGCGCCAGGCCACTTCGTGTTCCAACCACTTCAAAATAGGACTTATTTATAGAATGAAATGATATTTCTAAGATCATTATGTAACAACTTCTCATACGCACAAGTCTACACAGCCAAAAAAAGTTATATAATGCTTCTAATAATATCACGATGATGCCAAATATACTTTAAGAGTGTGTGAGGTGTCAGCTGTGGTGTTACTCCAGTTTGCCTCTGTGTGTTTAATGTGTACACACACACACCTCGCTATCTAAACTCCACGGACACTAATCATATTGTGTATGTATGAGTCATACACACGGACACATATGTGCACACACTGCTTAATGATGCATCCACACACACATTTAAATGACCTTGACTCAGTAGTATTCAAATAAGGTCCCAGTGTTGCTGCTGTGACAAATGAGAGGGAGAACTGTGGTTCAAAAGCAAAAAAAAGATTAATTCATGCCAGTGGTGACGTCATAATTGTGTTTGCTTGTAACATGACCAAGCTGATACTATGAAAAAATGAAAACAAATAATCTGAGTAAAATGGTTATTAAGTATCTTGAATCTTTTTGGATTTTCTTTTTTCTCTTCATATGTCGTCATAGTGCACAATTTGTGTCAGTGATTGCCAGTTGTGATTTGCTCCATCATCGCTGTTGTGTTCTTTCTTTCTTTAAAATGCCGCGCTTCCCCACTCAGCTCTTACAGCCAAACACATGCAATGTCGAAGGCCAACACAGAGCAGCAGAGTGGAAAGGTGTGAACATGAGTGCATTAAGAGATCAGCATGTCCTGTGTGTAATGTAATAAAGCTATATGAGGTCTGCTCCTCCCTCTGCCGCCGTGCGTTGACCTTGGCCCGCTGTCCTCCATCTATCTAATGGACGGCCTCGTGACTGATAGACGGAGCTTTTATCGGAGTCAGGATGGACTGTGAGTGTGTGTTTGTCGCTGAGAGGGCACTTTACACACAAGCTTTGCATTCCTCCTCTTTATTTCTTTTTTTAGAATCTTTTTCCTTAATTCAGTCATTCTGTGTAATTTTACTTCAGATTTTTTGGTACAAATATAGTTGAATCATGGCCAGGCCCAATAGCTGTCTTTGAAGGTGACATCCAATTATCTGCCCAGTCTACAATTATACCATCGGACAGCTGGATGGATCTCTGGATGCCTGAATTGAAAAAATATAAATATATTTTTAAATATTTTATTTTGAAATTGAACACATAAAACAAAATCAGATCCAGACACAAACAAAAACCAAAAATAATAATAAAATAAAATAAAATCATATCCCGAACCCTAGATCAAGACAAGAAGACCTACTTAGGATGGGAAAAATAGAAAAGGTAAAAATGTGACTTCATAGCAGCAATGCTCATAGATTGTACATAAGTCAATTTCTTAAACTGACATTTTGAGAGAAAGATCTCAGATCATGGACTCATTTTGTGCATGTCTATATAAAAGTTAACTAAGTTTCAATTCTGGTGATTTTGATAGGAAAAAGCTTATTTTGAGCAAAACTGGCAAAATGTTTTTGTTCAGTCCAACCACCCACATTCTGACATGTCAACAGAGCTGTGCAGTGTGAGTTGAAAATACATCAATCACTTAGTGTTTGTCTGGCTTTACTTCGCCACTTTTCTAGGCCAGTCTGGGGTTTTGACCCTCTATGCAATCGTTCTCTTTTTTTCTCTCTCCTATACTGTCTGTCTGTCTTGCTGATGTCCATGTCTCTTACTGGCCCATGGAGGACGTTTCAGGCATGTGCCCTGAATTTGGAGAGAGGACTGCTTAGCATACAGAGGCTTACCAATAACCACACAATGTATCACCACATGAGTCCAAGCTTAATTTTTCACAGTAAGACGTGAAGCAGTTTTATGATATAGTCAGAGATCAGAGAGCGCTCCCCTCTGGCAATCCATCTAATTCATCATTAGAGGCAGAGTCTCTCACTGAACCAGGGCAGATAGTGAAACGACACTGCACTCAGTCTAATGACAGGGGCTCTTCTTTTGTTTTACCTCCTCAACATGTAGATTCCCTTTGTGTGTTGGCAATGTCTTCTTTCATAACCAAACTAAAATTCCAGGGGTTGCACGGAAGCTTGCAGCTAAACTATAAATATTTATGATCAAAGTTAAATTTAACTATCAAACAAGTTTTTATTCCTTTTAGCAATTTGAAGTGCATGCATCCGTTTAAAAATTTAGAGGGCATTTTGAAATTTACCTTTGAAAAATACGATGGATTTCTTGTTTTAGAACGTGAAAAGGGGCTTTAAATGGACTGTATCTTGTTTTCACTCAGTGTGCACAGCAGTGTTCCAGCAAATGATGTGGATGCAGCTTTCTCAGAGTAACAGAACTAGATCATGCAATTACAAATCAGTTGATTCAGGCATGTTGACGTCTATGGGCAGATTGTCATCATACTGAAATTACACAGCATTCAATATTCTGGGAATTCCGTCCTTTTCTGCGTCAGGTCAGATGAGCCATTGGATAATTGACTTCATGCTAATGGAGTGTGTAGTTTTGTATTGTATCATCATTCGAATTCATCATCTATTATTATGTAAAGACTTCACATTTTGGCAGTGCCTGGTCATATTATTCACAGGATTGTATCAGTGATAAGTTGCTGTTCACTGATGTTCACACATATTTCCCACAAAACAACTCAACATAACACACTGGTATGGGAAATATTCCCAGAGGAATTTCCCTGTCATTGGAAGAAGCTCAAACAAATACCTCAAATCTAATGTGTGAATAGCTATTTCATTTAATGGACCATAGGGAACACTAATATCATTATGTTAAAGAGGAAATGATGTATCAATCTGTCATCACATTTGTTGTTATGATCACTATTAGATTGATTCCTCTTCTTGTAAGCTTGATATGCAGCATAGAGAGAAGAGTGAAGCCTATTGAAGTACAGGTGAGTACAGAGACGGTTAAACACAGATGAAGACCAAACTGCACAAAGCATTCATGTAGAGCACAATACAGAGGGAATTTCCCCCTCTTCTGTCTCGCTCATTTTTATTATGCTGTATGTGACGTTGCTTCGGGGGCCTCTCTCTCTCTATTGCTCATCCACACACACACACACACACACACACACACACTGATCAACAATGTTCAGAAGGGTCAAAGAAATCCATTATTTAGTTCTCTGGATATTTTTAGAGAAACACCCCGGTGACTTTGGAATTATTTATTAAGCGCTTGATAATTAAAACATGTACGTTTGGTTGGGAAAAGCCGTCCGGAAATCTCAGAGAGGGAGGGGGGGAGAGAGATAGAGTGAGGGAGAAAAGTAGAGAGAGAGAGAGAGAGAGAGGGAAAGAGGGAGAGAGAAAGGCAGGGATATCCCCAGGGGAAACTCTCTCTCTCTCTGTAGTTCTATATTTAACTCGTCCGCTGCACCATCTATTCAGCTCCAACTGGAAGCACACGCATATATGTATATGCAATGGCACAACACGTATGCACATGTGTCAACGCACCAACACACACTCATACATGCACGCAGCGTTAACACATTTACTACTGCTGCAAAAACGTAGAAACCACTCTGGTTAATAATTCAGCTCTCAGACCATCATATACACATTTACTCTGTCTTACATGCTCACGTGAACATATGTGTGTGTGTGTTTGCATGGTTACAACACACATACACAGTGTGCATGTCATAAACATGCACACACTCATTCATTTGCTTTTGCACTCCCTGCCTCCCTCTCTCTCTCTCTCTCTCTCTCTCTCTCTCTCTCTCTCTCTCTCTCTCTCTCTCTCTCTCTCTCTCTCACACACACACACTCTCTCTTTCTATTGTTTTCTCACTGCATTAAGCCACATGCACACTTGACAAAGATCAAAGAACAAAGCAAATGTGTGAGGCACAGAGGGACGTTAAAGGGATTCACCCCTTGGTTGCTTGCCTGTGTTTGTGAAAGAGGCAGAGAGAGAGAGAGAGAGAGAGAGAGAGAGATAGAAAGAGACTGCAAAGGATGAGGAAGAGGGGGACTGCCTCCAGTGCTGGTTCGATAAAAGCAACAGAAGAGGCTGCCTACGTTCTGGTGACCAGCAGGGGGCCCCATAACAAGGATTTATTTATGTTATGCTGATTATGACCCCAATACAAATACAAATAACATACCACATGATTTACCTGAAATAATTAAATTGGTGGTTTGATTTCTAATATTTGATTGATATTCGTATATTATTTTGGAGTGCGGATTTTATTTCAGTTTCCTTGAGATAATGTTGCTGAATGCAGACGGGGTGATGGCGTTGGGGTGGAAAGTAAGTGGTGATTATTCAAATCTACTCAAGGCCTCTAAAATACAAGGGACCTCCTGACTAGAACTCACAAAATAGCAGCTGCTCTACTACAACAAGAACTTGGAAATTAAGAATATTGCATCTTAGGTCATAGGTGAGTGAGTATCCATAATAAAATAGTGCTGCATTATGTGTGTGATGAAGCCTATTCTGTCTAGAATATTTAGAAAATGTGTTAAATTTGACAGCATCTTAAGAACATCAAAAAGAATGTATTATTCGGTTGAGGCAAGTCATGGTTAAATGTGTTGATGCCTTTGAACACCCAACTAATTAAATGTCAAGAAGCGCGAGCGTGTAAAAGAGTAACCGGTTAAACGTTAGTGAACCTTTGTAATTTCAGCCCTTTCAACTTCTATTAAGCTTCAAATGACAGCCAGCTACCCCTGACATTTCAGATATCATTCCTTGGTACAGTCAGTATTAATTTTTCCTCCAAGCTGTTCAGGCCCTGAGGCAGCAAAGAACCCCCCCCCCATATCCATGCTGCTCCCTCTGCCAGGCTTCTCAGTTGGGATGAGGTTTGTGGTGTCGGTGTGCCTTGCATTCCTCTCCTCCACACTCTTTGTCCCAAAGGCTTTGCAGTACAACCAGGTGCATATTGTGAATCCTGCGACATGTCGCAATATTTTCATTGGAGAGTTGTGGTTTCCCCTGTGGTGTTATTCCAACAAAATATTCTGAATATATCTGCACACTCTCATATTTGGTAGGGGCGCAACACAAATGCCCCTCCATTTATGACTATGTGTGTCCCTACAGCTCTTACTCTAAGGTGCCCTTTCATGCAGCAGGGTGCCTCTACAAGCCACACCTACAAATGTGTAGTCATGGAACAAGACAACTGGTCTAAATTAGGAGTTTTTGAATAGCCAGCTGGACTAAGATGTGTCTTTCAGGCTAAAAGTGCATTGATTTCATGTTTTCATGTTCGATTATAATTTCAAATCTAAGCAGTCTCAAAGCAATGCGCTTGTCTTAATCGAAAACCAATTTGGAAATCTGCTTTGTTAGCCCTGTAAATAAACAAAATTAAGATCACCTGGAATTGCTAATCAAAGCTTCGAATCCCAATTTTATGGGATTTATGATGGCTGAGCTACTGACCCAACCGCTGAGATTACGTTTACTTTGGCGTCTACAGCAGCAGAATATATTTAAATGCCTGGGATATTTATTCATAAACGTCTCCACAATCACACTTGCTCAGATGCTCACAAGGTCCTTTACAGACACGTGCACACACACACGCGCGCACACACACACACACACACACACACACACACACACACACACACACACACACACACACACACACACACACACACACACACACGCCCCATGAGCAACCAGGCACTGACAGGTCGTTTGTCCCGGGACAGTTTCTCTCCTGTGTCATGGCCCGTGTCCTGCTTAGTTCTATTTAATATTGCAACAGACAGGGTCAGACATGAACGAGGGATGGAGGCAAGAGCTAATGGAGGAAAGGAGGCATCACCAGGCTGGAAAGGCGACTGGGCCACTGACAGCAACTCGTTTTTCCAGCAAGCACGGACTTCAGAGATGGAAGAGAGTAAAGATGGAAAGGTACAGGGAGAGGAAATGATGATTTATATGGCAAAGCTACAGACAAACAGCAAACCTCTTCCTTCAGTAAGATGCAAAAAAACAAGGAAGTTAAAACTCAAGCTGTCCCAGTTTTTCCTCAAGAGGCTCAAATTAAAGAAAAGGTGCAACAAGCGAAACTGTCCACAGCCCTCATGTACATTTGGGAAATCCAGCCTTCGTCTTCCTCTTTTTGTCCAAAGAAAAATGCTGCTTGGTCCAGTGTTAAGTACAAAATGACCACATTATTCACTTTCCCATGGTGGTGTGACATAACTGGGGGAAAATTGGAGCAAAGTTACCTATTAGCAGCAGTTGGTGGTTGACTAATGGCCTGGTATAGCCCACTTTAGCTGGATGTTGTCTGTATCTTACACTGCTACCCCCGTTATTACCTAGTTTAAGCCTCCAGCATAACAATTTATCACACATTGGCTCAGTTTTCATCAACTTGTTGTCGACTGTAGCTTTGTTGCTGCTGTCTCTCCTTAAATCCAGCTTTCGCACTGCAGGACTTCCACATCAATTCAGCAGCAGAACAGCAGCCACGTAAAAATATGATAAACCATAGATACTTTTATTCGTAGAAAGTGGATTTTCTTTTGTCTATTCTGCAGACTGAGTTGGGTTTAAAGGGGGATTCCAGTGATTTTATACGGTCAGCTCAGGTCATTGTTTTGCAGGATCACTGTTCAGGAGCTTCCATGTTAGATGTTGGAGAGGAGAAAATATTCCCATACAACCATGCCGTTGATTTTCCCTCATTCATGAATGTTACTGGCCTCTTTAAGCATTTGTCTTGACAGAGGCGTTACTACTGTATTTCCTCATTTGCATGCTGGGTAAGCTATTCACAACTCACTGCAGTGTGAAAAAAGAAAAACTTGTTTTGCAGTTCCGTTGAAAATTTCCCTGCTTTGAAATCTGAGAGAAAAGGATTGTTTTGGTGTTTTTGGTTGGGATCTGTTTCACAATATGAAAATCTGGGTGCTGGTTTAAACTGTATTTGTCACATTTGGTGTTAGTGATCACGAAACATGATAATCACTTAATCAGCTTATTTAGAGCGGGTTCTGATCTGATCTCCTCACATTCAAGTGGCAAAGCACCTCCTGTTCACGCTTTAACCTCTGCACTCTGTCACACACAGCACACACACTCCCCATGTGCCAGGACTCCCTGTGGTGTCTGCTTGCTCTTATACCGGAACGATTAAGCCTGTGTGTAAAACATGCCGCAGGTCATTAACATGCCCATTTTCACTGGCTACCCCTGATGTCATGCAAGTAATTTTTCCATACTTTTCTGCCATAAATACACAGAGAAAGAGTTGTTTTTACTTGTTTTTACTGAATGATGCCCCAAAAGACCATTAAACTGAAAGAGTAAATCATTCCTTCCTTATGTCCTGTAGCTTTGCCAGCATGTAAACAGTAGTAAGCTTTTATCAGGTCACTATTGGCTCATTTGGCCTCAGTAGTAACTGCTCCTGCTTCATTAATAAGAGTTATGATATTCCAGTCCTACTCAAGTGCATTAACCTTGGACACTTCAGCATACATAATGGCCACATTTGGCCCATTTTCAGCACCTGAATGCCAAAACACAGTGTGTCAGTGCTGTGCCAAGAGGCCGGCACTGCAAGGCTCTGACTTACATGCTATGCTTTTTCTCCTCACGCAAAATGTATTTAACCTGTATTTAACCTGTATCTAACCTGTATTCAACCTGTGTTGAATCAATTAGGAATGAATATATCTCAGAAAATTATGACCATCCTCATCCTCATCCTCTTCATCATCACCATCATCATTATCATCATTGTTCTCAAAATAAAAGTTTGGAGAATAAACATTGTCAGAAATGTAGTAATTTGATGCGTGTTATTTGATTTCAGAGCATTTATGTTTGGTGTTGTAAATGGCCTTGGAAAACACAAGCCTCCCAGAATTCTGAGAAAGTTGTTTTTTCCTATGTAAACATGCAAACTTCACTTTATTCATTTTCATTGAGTGAACAGTTCTGTTTTTTTTTTTTTCCTTTATTCCAGCAGCACACAGGCAGGCCATCATGATCAGGGCCCCAGCAGCTCCCTAATTGTCATTCTTGGTCCATCTGGCCTAAATTTAGGCCATCTTTGGTTCAAATTGGCCCTTACTGTATTTGCTGTGGTACATTCTGTCACTGTGCGGTGCCAGGAGACCTGCTGCTGCACCCAGCAGGGCAGAGTGGATGATTAAACGATCATCTCCAAGGTGGTGAACACCATTAGGCTGTCTGCCAAACCTATTAGAGAAGTCACCTCTACAGCATCATACACACCCCTGGAAGGACAGTAGAATCTTCAGAAGTTTCGTTAACACAAAATAGAGGTAATGCCTATCTTAAAACGTGAATAAAATGTTTTATGACAGCTTGTTGTTTGCTTAGGTGGAAAGAGTAACAAGAACATCCTTGTATAGTGGCAGCAGTTTTCTCTACTTTGATTTAAGAAATGTACCATAAACATCCACTTGCAGATGCACAAATACCTCATCTAAACTGTTCTGAGAGTACAGCAAGATTTACACAAACAAGAGCTTTAACTTCCTATAAGAAAATACAGAAGGAGCTACTAATATACAAAATAGTTCATCATTCATTGAACGTTACAATGTGATCTGTGAATTAAAATGTACTTCTTCCAATTACAAGTATGTCAGAACACCAACTACCTCCCTACTTAATAGGAGGGTGCTGGTATTGATAGCTGAGAGGGAGCTGAGGTGTTTCAGCAGAGTCATCACATTCACAATGATTTTGCAACATTTATGAACAGCAATGCATCATTCTTCTCAACATCTATGTGCTCAGCAATGGAGGCAAACCCTCACACTGACAAGATTTGAGATTAGTGTGTTCTTCCAGGGATTCAGACTCTCAACAGTGTTTCGCTTGGCTCGATTTCTGCCAACTCAGGAAGATCCACGCGAGAGTAAAATCTGTGGCGCTGCTATTCTGTCTAATTCACAATGATTGTAGATGCACCAAAATCCCTTCGCTACACTTGGCAGAGCAGAGGACAGAGTGGGCAAATGGGGATGAGAAAAAGAACAATACAGAAAGAAAGAAAAAGTGCTGATCCGCCCCACCCCCCAAGCCCTCCCTCACACTCAGTGTGCTGACTGTTTCAGTTCAGAAACGGACGCCCACGCTATTCTGCCTGGCCTATTTATCACATTGATCAGCTTATAAAGAAAACAGATATACACAGGAGGCTTGTGAGATGTGTGCATTATGAGAGACACTAAGATTGTCAGCACCTTTTGCAAGCTGCAAAGGACACTCTTACATGTCTGGTAAACGTGGCTATCTGACTCATTTGGCCTGTGTGGGTGAGACTGTTCTGTCCTCCCTTTTCTAATTAAGCAGAATAATCTTCCATTTTGGGACAGAGCAAAGAGAGCGATGGTTATTGAAAAATGAACACACTTGAAGACAATATTCCTGTGTAGGTTCTGTCTTTATCTTGTAGGAAGCATTCATAATAAACATCATGATTAAACCATAGATGAAAAGAGTAGAAGATGTGACTGACTAACTACTATCCGAACCGAACTGTGCGGTGTTATTGTAATTGAACAACCACGTGTCCTTAAACTTGTGATTCCCTCCCTCTCCCCCTTACTGAAGCTACTAACTGGCCAGTGAAGGCAGCAGGTGCCATGTCCTCAGTATGTGTAACACTAAATCATTTCTACAAACTGTAATCTCTTCACAAACAGCAATCCAGAATAATAAAAACAATGAAACAGAAAGCAAAAGCAGCCCTATGTCGGGTCGTTGTTGCAGCAGACCTCCGCTGCTTTAGTCTGTATGATCTGAAAGGGGTAGATGAATATAAAATGCATTTCATCTGCATAAACCTACGAGCCTTCTGCTTTCTTTGGAGAAGCGGTGGTGTATCCCTGGAATACTGATGTTAACAGGATATGTCCATGTCTTATTGCTTTCAATGCATTTCAACAGCATGACTAATTGCTTCCGCTGTCTCAACGTAGAGTTGTGCTGTTGCAGAAGTGGTAAATCTGTACAATGCTCTTAATTAACTGTAACAAGACAAGGCCTATAACTTTAGACTACAGCATATTGATTTCAGTACAGACAAACAGACAGCACAGCTTTATACAAATGCTTTTAAAACACAGGAGCTAGAAACTGATATTCAAACAACATTCCCCTGAAATCATTCATAGCTGACATTAACACCAACTACAACACCCAACACATAAATCCTTTGCGGGTTTAAACAAATCCCTGTGTTTTTTACACATGTTTTTGTAAAATTGGCAACTGGGCAGCATGGCTCTCTATCTGTCTTATGTTCCTGTGCTGATTTTGATGGAAATGCATCTGAAATTATGTCAAACTTGTCTATGCAGCAATGACAGGTGGGAATGCTGAACTTCAACTACATATATGAATACATAAGGCACACTAAATGAATTCAGACCCGTGGACGTAGCATATATCGATGTTTGTTGTCTTGCAAATCCGAAATGAATGGATTGATTGGTGGGTTTTACCTGAGTAGGGCCTGGACGAAGCTGTACACACTATGTATGTTTGCCTGCAAGACAGGTATGGAGCTTCTACTATAAATGGCACCACGAGTACATACACACACACACACACACACACACACACACACACACACACACACACACACACACACACACACATATGCAGTACCTACCGCACAACAGCTGCATCCAGGCGCAGGTCTTGTAAACGGTGGAGGTGTTGCAGAAGAAGAAGAGGGCCATGCAGGCGATGCAGCTGAGTGTCAGCACCATGGAGAGCAGCACAAAGACCGAGGCCGCCTTGAAGGCTCCGGACGGTATTGAGCTGAAGTCAGAGAAGCTGCCCACGCAGGTGAACTCCCGGCTGGGCGACGGCCCCGTGCCCACGCAGTGGTGGAAGAGGCCGAAGTAGCCGGCCTGCGGCGTGTTGACGCTGTCGCCGATCCAGTACGGCTGGATGAACACCACCACGTTGACGATGGCGAAGCAGATGGTGAATATCGCCCACAGAACGCCGATGGCGCGGGAGTTGCGCATGTAATTGTCATGGTAGATCTTGGAGGCTTCTTGGGAAGGCAACATGTTTGGTCGTTTTTGTGTGTTCCACCCCCGTTCCCCTCCTCTTTATAATCAAGAAAATATATGATCTTCAAAGAAATCACAGCCACCTAACCAACACGGTCACACTCCGGCTTTTGTCTTTTTTAGGTTCTATAAATCAAAGCTTTCATGTGTGTAAAAAAACAAAACAGCCAATATTCCCCCCGCTTTGGCTGATGCTGATGATGTGTCTGTTACAGGCTATTACACGGGCCTACATAACCATATAGGGTCAAAAATGTAACATGTAAATATTGATATGACACCACATCACTATACATGATAGAACTGATGAGGAGATGCTACATTGAAGCGATACAAATCAAAAGCCCGTATACTTCAATCACTAATGAATAAATGACCAATACCAGTGATGCCACATTGCTGTCTAAGGCTCCTTGGGGTTACACCAGAAAGGAAATAAAAACAAATCCCATCAAAATAGGATTATCACAGTCGTCGGGCGTGGGGGGTCGGGGAGGGGTGAGGGAGGGGGGGACAGGGGGGGCAGGGGGGTTAAAGCTGTTTCTCCCTCTCATCCATCAGTGCGACGCTCTATACCTTAATAATAACGACGATCCGTGATATCAGCCGCGTCTTGTTGCCTGTATAGCGCCAGCGGTCGGACCCCGTTTTTTTTTACCTTCCCAGGCATCCGCGGGGTTCTCCCCTTCCTCTATCTCGGTTTTAATGGAGACGTCCACGCAGCGTGTGGAAATCAAACCGGTGGTGGGGGGTGAAAGACCAGAGAGCAGCTTCCAGCCGAGCCCTTTGTCAAATTTCAACAGTCCTCTCTCGTAAATCCGAGATCCTCCACCGCCTCGACTCCATTATCATCATGGTTTTTGTTGTAGCTTATATCCAGTGTGTCTCCCTCTCTCTCTCTCTCTCTCTCTCTCTCTCTCTCTCGCTCTCCCTCTCTCTCTCTCTCTCTCTCTCTCTCTCTCTCTCTCTCTCTCTCTCTCTCTCTCTCTCTCTCTCGCCCCCCCCTCTCTCTCTCTCTCTCTCTCTCTCTCTCTCCCTCTCTCTCTCTCTCTCTCTCTGCGCGTACCCCCGGAAGATGCTGATGTTGTACTGATGACAACGATTGAGCGCGTTCACGTACGCGGGCACAGCAGCATCACCACCTCCACCTCCACCACCAGCAAGAGGAGGAGGAGGAGGAGGGAGAATAATTTGCATCAAAGCGCGTCACCGCCTGTGTTCACCTCCAATTTGAAATGAGACACAACACATTTCTTTCCCATTTGAATGGATCGTGAGCATAATGAACTTTCACTGGATGAACATTTTGTTCCACTGTTGGAGGATTTCTGTTGGAGGATTTCTGCGAAAATCTTGAGTAAGTTTAAGGGGAAAAAAATAGGAAAATCAGAAGAAGTTGGATGGTGCACAATTACTCATGTTTACACACAATTTACAATCAATGGTGAAGTAAACAATCTGATGAACTGGATCTGATAAAGAATTGAGCTCAGACATGAATTGCATTGTGTGAAACATGTATGTGTGTAGCATGTATATGTATACAAAACTGCATGAAAATGTAAAAAGCATGTATTTGGAAGTGGAATTTCTCAACTCTGAGACAATAAAGGTATTCTTTCTTTCCTTAGTATCAAGCTATCTGGTCATAAGTAACTTAATAAGTCTAAATCTAATACCAGCTTTATTTTCATTACGTAAGGAATTACATGCTACACTAATAAATACTTTCTAATAAAATGTGCATACAGACTTGTTGTAGGTGTATGTAAAGTTGAACAAATGTTTGGATGAGTAGATTGTGGAGAGTGGCGAGATGTATTCCCCTCTGTATTCCTCATATAGATGAACAAAATGAATTGTTGCAGCCTTTCTGGACCACAATCAGCTCAAATTTCCCAACATGGAACATGTCACAATAAGAAACTTTAAAAACAAAATTGCCTTCTATTTAGAAGTCAAAAGTAAATTTTCAAATTAATACAAAAGTGAGTTGGAGGCTACAGCTGACTTCAACAGAAGAGGAAAACTCTGTGCCAACTTCACAATAGGCTGTCCCTCCCCAGACCCTTTAAAGACTCCACTTATGTCTGGAAGCGAAGTCACCAGAGGCCACAGCGTCGGTTTGTGCACCAAGCGTGTTTTGGACAATGAAGACCACAGAAGAGCAAAGGAAGAATACAAAACAAACCCCCTCTAATGGTACAGAATCAGTTTGGTTTTAGCTTAACTAACTCCTCTTGTAGTGGTTGTAATTGCAACGCAGCCTGTGGTGACCAAACGCAGTGTACAAAACAGTGTCCACTTCTTTATTCACATGTTGCCTTTGCTATTACAGGCTTCACGCTCTGTCCATTAAAAGCTCGGCTACTCTGGGGAGAGATACATCTGCCCTCCAGATAGCATGTTCATGTAAAACTAGGCCAAGACAAGATGCTCTGTGATCGAGTGTTCCGTGTTTTTTAGAGGTAGAACTGCAAGTCGATGGTTGCACAAGATATTTACTACAAATCGTTTTAGCAATTATTTTCTATTCAAACACAATCAACAGGCATGAGTGGCCTTGGGTGATTTTCCTCTAATGGCTCATGTTTTTCTTCCTCCACATTCTGCAGGATCAACACTGGTTCAATCAATAATATGATTTGTTCATTCATTCAGTCACATCTCTCTTCATAATGTATGTAGCACATCCGGATCCTGTCCAAACAACATGTATGTCTACCACCCTCTTCCACATCAGCACTCAGACTCTCTCTTCATCCCCCAAGGCCTACTGTCATCCGCTTGCAGCAGCAGAGGAGTTGACAAGCTGCGTACGTATATGTGTGTTTTCTGAACGTGCATGTGCCTTTCCCTGTCCCCCACATGTGCAAAATAAGCTTGCATGTGTGACGGCGTTGTGTGCAAGCTTGTGTGTTAAAATTGGCAGTGTGAGAGGACGGGGATGCAGTGTGACTGTGTAGTGAGGACGTGTCACCAGTGGAATAAAATGGACTTGTACACAACTGGGGTCCGACTCTTGAGGGAGGAGAGGAGAGGTGTGTGCAAAGAGAGAGTGCAAGAGACAGAGAGAGAGAGAGAGAGAGAGAGAAGGACCAAGAGACCTTTGTTTGGTTGTTTCACTGTAAATGCCTGCATGAGAATGTGTGTACGTGCTGTTGTTGATTTAAGGACAATATGTCAGCTTCATGAATAGGAAGTGTGTGTGTGTGTGTGTGTGTGTGTGTGTGTGTGTGTGTGTATACTCGTGCCTCTACCACTTCTAATCATATTCAAGTAATACTGTATCATACCGATGCAGCCGGCATACTGGCTGACCGCTGCAGCTTGTCTTAGGTTGCCATCTAGCAGAGATAGAAAGAATTGCGTGTGTAATAGTCAACAACACTTGTCACTTCTCTTTCTTTAGTTTGTGTGATGAAAAGTACAAATTAAGATCCTGGATAAATCATATATCTTCTTCGTTGATTAGTTAGGAATATTTGATTGTATTTGAATGTACTGATACTTGAACAGTATGACTATTTGCATTGCAGTATGTCAAACATCACATTATTGCCTGTATCCATAGAACTATTTTGCCTACAGCCTCTTTTCATTGCAATGACAGTGGTAATAGATATCTATTATGGTTATTTTGGTATGTTTGTTTGGTTATGTGTCCCCATTTTAAACATTACAATAATCTTAAACCAACATCTCTAAGAAATAATTGAGTTGCAACACTATACTTTAAACACTAGAGGAGAGCATTTCATCAAACCTGTTTCAGTGAGAGTAAAGACTGTTCCAACATAGATCCAGCCATTGATCTATCCATACATCCATCCATATAGTACTAGTATGTTTTCCCGGGAGCTGGATTGTATCTCAGCAATCATTGCGTGAGAGGAAAGAGACAACCTGGACAAATAACCTGTCTATCACTGGATTAACTCACACACACAATCAAGGATGAAGTCACTCACCGACAGCTTGGTAGAGTTTCCAGATCACCTAACCCACCGGAGTGCCAGGAAACTCCACACATTGATTTCCAATACAGATTTTCAGCCCAGTGAAGCATGAACTTGTACCCTTCAGGATGATTCTACATGCATATTACTCTGCTCCAAAGTGTCACTGAGCTCGTTAAAATAAAAGGGGAAAATTGACATTTGGATATTCAGCTCCAAAGTATCTTTCAGTGTTAATGAGTAGGGTGACATTTATTTGGGGTTGAAAAGTGTTGATTAAATTGCTCGAGTGCTCATGCATGGATATTGCTCTGGAGGACGGCTGGTCAGGACTCTCCAAAGTGCTAAATTAACTCTAATGAAGGTAAATTGATGTGGCATTGTGCTGTATTTCACACTCTCACCATTAAAATAGCGCTGGGGATCTTGCTGTATATTTCTCACTACCCTGGTTTAAATGTGAGGCAGTGACAAGAACGCATGAATAATAGCTCAGGGATTCTGGGTTGATTGACATGCTGTCTTTAATTAAGTAATGACCACAATGGGAAAATACTGCACTATTTTGTATAAGTCCCATATTCACAATTCTACTTCAGTAAAAATAGATGCACTGTACATAAGCAGTCAACGTGTCTAATTAGTGATGAGCTGGTAAATATCAATGCATCAGGAATTATCATCATTTCAAACTCAAAACAAGAAGTAAGATATAATGTATTATAAGCAAATGATTATAGTGATATAAGCCTATTCCACAATAATCACCAGCTGACAAACATGGTGGTATGGTGGTATAATTAAAGTTGTTGCCACAGTTACTGAATGCCACAATTTACCAAATAGAAGTTTGTAACCACAGGTGTTTTGAGTGAAGTAATGGAACATGTGGAATGAATTAATAAGGGATACAAAGTGTTGTATTCCTTTGGATTTTGCAGGGCTTTCTGGTAAGAGACTTTATGCACTATGAATGATAAAATATACAGCAATATTTTGAGTTTATTGTCATGTAGAATGCAAACTGTCTATCAAATATGCTGTCACATCATTTTCAAAGGCATACAGCTATCAACTGAGCTGGAAAACTGCTTGAGGGAATTGGAAATGACAACATTCTTCAAGCAGGGACACACAAACACACACTAAAGCCCTTGACATTTAATTCATCTCCAAAATATCTGTAACTTGTACTAACTTTGGGTTTTTAATGAGGGTTTCTGCTCTGATTCTTGGTTTTACACTCGTACCTTCGTGCTTTGGCTGTAGCCCCCGTGTGTGTGTGTGTGTGTGTGTGTGTGTGTTCACTTTCACACAAATGACTCAGAGAAGCATAAAATTAAATAGCCACCAAAGGGTATTGTATCTACACATGCTGTCTTTTCTTTAATTCATTTTCCACTGCATGCATTTGATTGCTTTCACCAGTGTGTCACAGTCCTATATTATCGACTTCATTTCAGACTCTGTGCCTTGTTTCTTTTACTGTAATTTATGTATTTGTGGGTTGACATGCATATTTGTGTGTGTTTGTGGGTAGATATGAATATTTGATCTCTGAAGAGTCTAATTCAGCCCCTCTCAGATGTGCTTATCACACCCTAATCAGAGAGAATTGCGAACATGGCATAACTGATCTCCAAAGGGACACAGCCACATGCAGCTCTGCAAAATCTCCAACAAAGAGCTGAAATGAACACCAAGAAACGTCTAATTTGCTACGGGGAATTAAAATGTTTGAGGAGACTTCCAAAGAAAGTTAGTCGGGACTAATGAACATCTGCTCAGGAATCTTACAGTTATCAGGTCACACGTCTTTCATTTTAATGCGCACAGCTTAGTTCTCTGTCATGTTAGCAGCTTCTGTGTAGTATGGCATGAAATATGATCGAATATTATGAAATAAGAACATTATTTGAATGTGCATGTCATGTAAATAATTTTAAAGATGTAATACAAGATTTATTGTTGCTTTTAAAGACAAAACATGGCTTTGAATAGCTATTTAAAAGCTATTTCTCTGTCTATAAATCCTCCCCTCCATGGTGCAGGTGCCCTGATCTGACCGGTAACAAGGTCTGGATGCTTCTCTCCCACTCCAGCTCCACCAATCATGCTCTTACTCACAACAAAGCTGCTGGACCGAAGAGCTGCTGGGGAATGAATCTGGGTTGCTGCTGTTTTAACGGAAACTTCTAGAACAGCACTCTAAGTGGCTCACCACACACTCCATGTAATGGACTTAGTTCAAGAACCAGTAAAAACCCATTGAGTGGAAAAAATTATAAATTATTCAACAAACCGAGGGCAGTTTCTCATGATTCTGGAGCTGCATCAAACATATTTTGGAGTTCCTCCGTGCTCTTTCTTGGTTCTAGTCATTCAGCAGTGAACAGCAGATGAGAGCTGAAGCAGGTTTTTTTCTTGCCTGAGTCATCGTGTATCACAGCTCCAGTCTGAGGATGTTTCCATGATGTGGGATGAGAGGGCAGACATGTTGAATAATTAGTTTCTAGAGGAGGAAGCTCAATGCACTGGAGGATTAAACAAATGTCTGCAAAAAAAAATCTGTAATCTAAGAATGAAGGTTTGCAGCATTTGTTTTGGAGTTTTCTGCCATTTTTGCTTTCTTTCTTTTTTTTTTTTACAAGTTCTATGACAGCTCTTTCACGCAACACCGCAGAATGGAAACTAAAAAGGATTTCTACTTCTTGGATAATTAGGTGTCAATCCAAACACAGCCACAGCCACAGCCACAGCCACACACACACACACACACACACAAACACACACACACACACACACACACACACACACACACACACACACACACACACACACACACATTCCAGACTACTGTCCAGTTATCATCCTACCATTCTTCCTCCAAGCAGAGTGGGAGAACTACTCTTCCTTCCTTCCTTCCTTCCTTCCTTCCTTCCTTCCTTCTTTTATTCCTTCCTTCCTCACTTCCTTCCTTTGTTCTTTTATTTCTTTCATTTGTTCCTTCCTTCCTTCCTTCCTTCCTTGCTCTCTCTCTCTCTCTCTCTCTCTCTCTCTCTCTCTCTCTCTCTCTCTCTCTCTCTCTCTCTCACACACACACACACAAACACACACAATTTCTTCTCCTCTCTCTCTGCTCTTCACCAAAAACCCTCATTTCTCTGTCCCTCCCTTTCTCTTACTGTTATTTTCTTTGGCCCATAAATAATTTCTATTTCTGCTTGATCAGGTGCAGAATTGACTGACTCTGCACACACAAACACAAACACAAACTCTCACACACACACACACACACACACACACACACACACACACACACACACACACACCACAAAACACAACACAACACGCCACAACCACACACATAGGAAAAGCATCTATTTGTCATCATTGGTGTGTGACAAGATCGTGAGAAAACTGATTCAGCCATACTGACTTATTACCTGTTGACCAAACCATGGAGGAATCTATTTTGGACAGGTAATGATTCAAGTCAGTGTTCTAGAGCAGAGAGGCAAGAATGCAACTCTTTACAAAGCCAAGCCGACTGTTGTTTCATACAGAGGAGCCAGAATAACAGCCATCGTCTGCCAAAGGGGGGAATTAACTTCCCTGTCTGCTTCTGTGACCTCAGAGTCTTCATGTTATTCATAAATCTGCAAAGATGCCTGGGTCTTCTGCTCTGCCCTAAAACCACATTAAATACTAATGAGACAAGGCCTTATGGTCACTCCTAAATCTAGATGAAAGAACAAAACACTTTGCAGCCAGTATATCACACAGCGTAATACGCAGTGTGTCACAAAATGTGCTGAGAGCGTGAATGTGTGCTGAAGGGGGTGGATCGGATTGATTTTAATGAAGCCATGGCCTTTTTTTGAGTGACATCCTCAGGATAAAATTGATATTTTTAGCCCTAATGCAGGTAAGGTTTTACACATAGCAACATCCCCAGGATCGTGCATCTCAGTGAGGTGATTTGATACCTTGGCATAGATTAGATGAGTTTCTCTTGTTTGCGATCTGGTGTCTGTGAAAGTGGTAATTTACAGAATTTTCATATTACACTGTTTGTAAAGATCTCTTTACCTTTTATTTTCCTCATTTCACACCATTGCCCCACATTAAGAGATTAAGTCTAATGTGTTAAATTGAAATCTTAAAGGTTAAATCAAATCTTAAATCTTTAACATGTTATTATAAAAGTGATTAGTGATTTATGATTATTATTTATTGTAGAGGTTTTTCACATTTTTAAGCTTTTTACTGATCTTTTGCACAGAGAAGGACAATCAATTTAGCTGTGCATACAGTAACAATAAAGATATATCTTCTATCTATCAAAGCTCTAGGGGATGAGTGAAAACTGGCTTAACAAATTATATAAAAGGGATAGATTGTTTTGTTTATGTAAAGATGAATACAACCCTCTGGCATTTACCTAATTTAGAATAATTAGTTCAAAATATTCCGACATTTGTGATTTCTTTCTCTGTGGTTTCTTTGAAGCGAGAAGGGAAAAAATCTGCAACATTAACTTCTACTGTGACTCATTAGTGATGCATTGGTTTGGGCCGAGTACAAATGCATTGATTCCTGCTACAGTTCAAGCCAAACCAAAGCCGGCATGTGATCCAGTGGCCACGTGTTTCTTTCAGGCAGTGAACCCAAGGAACACTGCCATGGAACTAACAGCGAGTTTAATGCTTCAGAGACTCAATGTCAGATGTGACATCGCTAATGGACTGTGCCGTAAAGAATTTATAAGAGGAAGTGAGAATTAAGTCTGAGAGAGAATGAAACATACATGATAATTGCAGTGGGGGAAATACAAGTGGTTTTATGGATGTGAATCAGAATGAAATGACTGTGATTTCAGTGTCACGGCCCCATTTGTCCATCAAATGCTGTTATTACAAGGAAAACGGTCAATCCACAACTCAATGTGCTGGGCTGAGAGGTGATGACCATCCAAACTCTTCACCTATTCCAAATACCAACAGTTATAGAGATGTTGTTGTCATATTGGAACTGACACTCCAGTGCTGAGTGGTTGATGTGTTAAAACCCTCAGAGCCCAAAGGGGAAAAACATTTCTTTTACACTGTGCACATATTTCCTCTTCTCCTGCATATTGCAATATAGTAGGTTATTTTTGCAGGAGATCTGCAGTCATAAATCTATAAAATTGGCAGTACATTATTCAGTTCGACTTGATTTAGCAGGCTGGAAACTGAGACTGAAGACAGAAGTAGAATGATATCAATTGACGTTAAACTCAAATAAAATGAAAGTTAACAGAAATGTAACAGTATATGTATTTGTATTGTGACTTCACACTCAATAAACACACCTCAAATGTGTCTCCACAGAAATGATTGAACTGGATCTTCCTACATGTCAAACTTACCCTTTTTCTACTTCTCATGTCTCAATGCATATGAATGTTCTAGTTAAATGTCTAAATGTGTGTCTCTCTATCTATCTATCCACCTTCTGGTTGTCCATCATGGGATCAATACTCCTGTGTTATGGGGTAGCAGGCTGGTGTTTCTTTGTTTGTCTGTCTGCCATTACAGCGATAACTCAAAGCATTTGTCCGATCGAGATAAAACTCACAGCACAAGGTCAAAGACACAGTTTTCCTCATAAGTAGCATCATACTTTTGAAGATAGTGAAAAATGTCAAACATGTAAAAACCCATGACTAACACCTGGCTTCCCCCCAGAGAAGAATCTGCACCATAACACCTCTTGCAGCTCAAACAGGCCCGGTGGCGTTTGTTGAATTCATTCCATCACTCTTTATTCTTGTTTGTACCACTGTACATCTTTCCATATTTACAATTACATTTCTAAAAAGAAACTATTTCTGTAGGAGCTTAGATCTCTGAGTGGGATGACGAGGTCACCGTGGGAGGCTTTCAGCTGTGTGTCATGACGCTTTCAAGAGTGCTGATTAATGCTCAATTACTTTGTAGCTCTTCCAGATTCACAGCCCTCGACATCTCATTACACCATGACAGGTTGTTTCTTGTGTTTAGCTAATAGACCGTGAGTGTGTGAGTTCAATGTTTTGATAACTTAGCTGTAGTGAATATTCCAATATACTTTCATAATGTACCTCTCCATCTTGCTGTTATAGGGCAAATGAGTGGAGTTAGGGTGTATTAGAGGAGGGGGGGGAGAGTGAGAGGACAGGAATAGTTTACAGCGCAATCTTAGAGCTTTTATAGTCTAATTGGTTTTTCAGTGAATGTAATTTTAAGGTGTGTGTCCGGTTATTGCTCACCACTGGAGTTATTGAGTGATTCAGCCCTGTTCCACCACTTTTCCAAATGATGAGCAAATAACTGTGTTGTTAAATCACATCTTCAGCTATCGAAGCAATATGTGCACACCATTTTGGTTGGTTGCCATTAGCCATCTTCACTCTGAAGGCTAAACTTTCTTTGTTAGTCTTGGCTTTCATTTGTGCCCTTGAAACACTAAAAATCCATCATTTAGCAGGACCTTTGTTCTGTGAATATCTTGACATTTTAACCAAACCTGTAAACTACAAGCAAAGCCAGGAAAATGACATTTCCAATTTGTTTTTGGCCTTGTTAGATGCTTACACTTGGCCTTCACATCCATTCACATCCACCAGCTACTCTTTGGGAATTCCAAAGTTATAGAATCCCTCCTACTTATTCTGGGTCGGCCCCGTGGTCTCCTTCCGGTTGGAGGTTCCCGCTTGAAGGCGGCCAGCTGGGCCTCCTGATTAGATGCCTGAACCACCTCAGCTGGCTCCTTTCAATATAAAGAAGAAACCGTTCTCCTCCTAAGCTCCCTCCTCATGTCCACCCTCCAGAGGAAACTCACTTCAACTGCTTATGTTTGTGATCCCACAACTCATGACCACACAGCTGAGAGTTGGAACATCAGCTGTGATCCAATTTCTATAGTGATAAGACCTGTTCAAACCCACCATGAATGTGGTTATTTAACTGTATATTTATATTTGTGTTTAGGCCAACTGCTTCGACATGAAACAGAATTATGATGTCATCTTTTTGACAGGTCTCAGAAGTACTGAGCAAAGTAAAGAAATGTCATCTTTGAAGAAGAGGCGAGTGCTACTCTTGTGGGGGCACACTCATCTGCTTGGCACTTATCCCTGCAGTTTGTAGTCTGCTGGCAGAGTTTTATAGAGCTGGGTGAGAAAACATCGGCAGAAGAAAAGAGTCCTCCGGAGAGTGATGTGCCAAGAAACACCTTTCATATTGGCAAGGATGCAGATTCACTTTTATTTTAGATCAACAAACTTAAATCTTTCTTAAAAAAAAAAAACACAATCTGGGCATGTAACACAGCCTCTCTAAATAGAGAAAGAAAACGCACGTCATGGGTTTTAAAGGAGCGCTGTTACTTCTTGACCTTACTTATCTTCATATTTGCATTAACAACTCAGAGTAGTGGACTGGGTGGGATACAGGAGTGGAATTATGAATGATGTCACCATTGTTAATGACATACAGTAGTTGACGAAAAAGGTAGAAATGCACAAGAGAGTGCTGCTTTAAGTAAACACGAAGGCAATATTTGTTTTTAAAAGTGTCAAAGACAGCAGAGGATAATTAAGAGTTTGGGAGAGATCTCAGTTTGCTTCTGGTTGTGGTTAATTAGATTTCAGGATGTTTTCTGTCAGTGATTTTCAATTTTCAAAGGGAATGAAATAAAAGAACAAACAAATGATGAAAAAAACGAGGGAATATGAGTTTTATTTGAACACGGCATTTGTTCCATACACACAGATACCTGTCAGTGGGAGGAGAGAGAGAGAGAGAGAGAGAGAGGACGGGAGAGACGTGTTGTTCCTGCTGCTGTGCGCCCCCAGTTGGCTGCGCTCTCCTCCTCCTCTTCCTCCTCCTCCTCCTCTTCCCTCCTCCTCTTCCTCCTCGGGCACCGGACACGCACTGGCGGGGCGCGCACCGTGGACGCACGAAGGATGAATGAACTTTAGATCTGCCTCACAACTTTCCCTGCCTCCGTCTCTCTCTCTCCCTCCCTCTCTCTAACTCTCTCCATCCCCCCGCTCTCTCTCTCTCTTTCTCTTTCTCTCGCTACTCCTTCGATTTCACTCTTCTTCATCTTCTTCTTCTTGGTACGAAAAGCAGGAGCTCGGCTATGGATGTACGGCTGCCATCAACCCCACGCTGTGTATGACCACATTCATGTTTTTGTCTCGGCGGATACACGTCGGCGTCGTGGGTCGAGATGATGGCATCAATAGGGGAATTTGATCCTCTCAACACCAGAGTCCCCGCAACTAAAATAGAAGTTACCGTTTCATGCCGGTAAGGTCACAACCCCACATGAACCAGATCCGCTTGAACGCGCGTAAAGTGATTGTTGTTGAAATGTGTGTCCGGTGTGTGTGTGTGTGTGTGTGTGTGGAGCGCACAGTGTTAACCAGCACTTCAGACTGGACGCGGCGTAATTCTCCCTCTCCCTGTGTGTGTGTGTGTGTGTGTGTGTATTTGTGGGTCTAACTAACCTACTTGTGGCCATCCACGTTACGTGTCACATCACATTTATTATTAAGGTTTAATTTCATTCTTCGTTTCTTTGAAGTGTTTTATAGACGTCACGGCATGTACAATAAATGGATGGATTGTGTCTATCGTAGATTAAGCGAATATATGTTTATGTTTTCATGTTTGCGTGTATTTATATACGTCAATATCATTATGAAGTCATTTCAATTGATATCAAAATTGAACTGAATAGGTCTTTATTTATGTGCAGGAATATCCCATTTAAAATTGCACCATTCTTAAAAAGATGTCCATTATATATTATATATGTTAATGTTAAACCAAATCTGATTTTGCTATTTAAAAATATGTTCCTCAGGCAGAATACTGTATGTCTCTCTCTCTTGCTTTTTTTCTCCATCCCCTCTGAAAAAATTAAATAAATAAATTACCCCCCAAAACACACATACACACACAGGTGAAATCGGTAGACGCCTGCTCCCATCCATGACATCTTCCTCTTTGATGCCCAACCATAGTTAATCCCTGCAGCTTTCTCTAGTGATCAAAAATCCTATAGCGTTTTGATTTTTCACTTTAGATCTATTAGACCAACCAATGACCCAGTATATTGATATTGATATTCATAGTCACGCATGGGCGATTATTGATGCTGCAGTTAACTTGTGCGTGGTAAACAGCAGGGCCGAGCTGCAGGGCTACATTTTCTACCGATTCTCATCTGGCGAGCAGTTTGGGTTGACTGGTTGACTGACCAACTTACCGACTGACTGAGCAGTAAAAATCAGACTGGCAGACTGTCTCTGTGCTGACTGTCTTTCCTATCTGGTCCTGAATAATAGATGGATGTTGCCCCTGTGTTGTCCCTCCTGACATTAGGCAGACTTGAAGTGTCCAGACACCTGACTTACACTGACTTAAGCCAGGAGACATAACAGATATGAGTGATATGTCCTGGGATTTGATCTTTCCTATGTAGGAATGTCTACAAGGGACTGGAAACGGGGGTGCCATGACATTAATTCAGGGTGGTTGTTTTTACGGCATCATTTTGGAGCTCATTTAGAACTTCCCCTTATTCAAAGCTCAGACTGAGCCAAATCCTTTAGATAATCACAGTGCAAAGAACAAAAGCGACAAAAATAGAACTGAAAAAACGTTGAGCAAGAGTGTTGCCTTAAACAAAAATACATACACAACAGAAAAGATCCATTTTACCTATAATGCTTTGCATTTTCACAGGAGTCTTCTGGATGTGGACACATTCTCCAAATCTGATCCTGGTATGTACTAAACCTTTAAGTTTATGATGAAATCAATCACTGAATTCACTGAAGAATCACATTCAAAGCCAATACAAATACCTATATTCTTGTATAAACATGTCTGCAGAATGCCACTGATACTGTATTGACAGTAGATGACACAGGGAGAAAATGCATCAAGACAGGATTACCGAGTGCTTTTTTAACCATTTTGCCCAGCAGGACATCTGATGATTCTGATTCTGATTCTGATGATTATGACTTTCTGCATGTTTTGGGCAGCGGTCTTAGCATTGTTTCCTTTCAGCATGAAGACAAAAGTAAGATCTGAAGAATGGTGATCTATTCCCCACTGGGATGTGCATTAGTAAATAGCCGAGAAGGTCAGAGCTATCAATGGGTGACAACACTGTTAATAAAATACAGCAGTGAGCAGGAACAGGAGTAGGGGAGAATAAAGAATAAGGACAAAGCAAAGCAGGGAATGGAGAGTCAAGGTTGGGGTAGAGGGCAAGCAGTGGGTTTGGCAGGAGCAGATTTAGGGGCAGCAGCTTGATGCTGAGAAGAAAGTAAAGTAAGGAGAATAGAAGAAGGAAAATGTCAGAGAAGGAAATCTTTAAAATCCACTAGTACTGGAGTGATGTCCTTTGATAATGGCCACATTCAGCGTTCAGACCTGGAAGACTTGCATTTGACTTACAGTGTGCGTATGGCATTACTGAAGTACTCATTTCTGATATAAAGACAGTCAAAAGTCTAAAAGTGTCTAAAAATGTTCAACGGAACAAACAACATACTAAAAAAGATCTAGCATCATTCCAATCAATCGTCTATCAAACTAGAATGTGCTCAATTTCATCACAAATGTCCTTTTGATATTTATTTGCTGTGTGGAATGGCATTTGGCTGGACAGTGTCACTAAATCATACACCAAATTGTGTGTCAAGGGGTAAGGTTTGACTTGATGGCCTTAGACAAACGGACAGATCAACATATTGATTTGCAGTGAATCTCTACGGGGCCATGATGTGCCATGGGACTCTGCAGTCTTGTCACCAGAGGTCTGCGTGGGATAGATTTTTGAATCCACACATATCCACTCCCCACAAAAATGAGTCAAAATGTTCTCCTTCGCCAACCTGCATTTTTAGGTTTTATATTGCTCTCACCTGGAGAGATAAGTTGTTTCTGTTCTCCCACTCCCACACATACATTCTGTGACTTTCCATACGCTCCCGCATCCAACTATGAAAAGGCCTAGTTTGCACTGTTGCCTCATCACAGGAAGCTTCTGGGTTTGAATCCCTGTGCTGGTCCGTGTGCTGGTCCCTGTCCTGCCATTCCTTTGACCAAAACACCGGGCTGTAGCGCTCTAATGATTAGATGGGATCAAAGGCCAAGGATGAATTTCCCCACGGGGATCAATTAAGAGCAAACTATAACTCCATGAGCGTGGAAGAAAACTGAACAAAATCAAAGGTGGTGCTCCCAAGGTGATGCTACAGAGGCTGGACTGTCCCAGTTTCTTTACAAAGGGCCAGTGGCAGACAAAGGTATGGGAGGCAAGCGAGGGACATTGAGACTCTTCCATTCATGTTAGGATTAATTCATTAACCCTTGTGCTGTGTGATTCAGTCTCTGTTGCCATTATTAAAAGTAATAAAACGTCTCTGCCACTGAAAATAAGATATGGAAGATCAAACCTTATCCCAACGAGCACATTGTAACAAATGTAACTGTGTTGCAGGAGCTTTTAAATATTCATTTAAGTGGTGTGAAAGCATAAAACGTTTAATTGAGTCCCTTGTGATATAAAGTGAAGAAATAGAGCAGGAGAAGCATTAAACTTTAACGGGCACAAAGAGATAAATTACAGGAAATAATATATATGTGGTTGACATACATACATTCTGAATAATAAAATAACAGATTGAATAACCCAGTAAAATTACTAATTACTAAATAAAAATACAACAGACTTTGAGATCGGTTCAATCTAAGAGATTATTATATTATATATTATATATTATATATTATATATGAGATTGTTGGCCTAGGGGAACAATTTAGAAGGATTTTCAATACAGTTGTTGGAGGTGTCACACGGCACAAGACAACCCAACCATTAAATTAAAGAAGTATTTGCAGTGTGGCTGTCTTACAATGATAATAATTCAAAAATATGCTACGGGGGAAGTAAATGTATTTATATGTACACAGAAAGTAAAGACAATACAGATACCATGGGGAAAGAAAATAAGATCTGTCCTGAACCTAGGATCCCTTAATGCCCTCGTTCCGGTTTCAGCCACCACAAATGGATAAGCAGCCACTCAACAGAGCAGCAGTGTTGTTTTCTTCAGAGCATTGGGGCTCAACGTTCTTGGATGTTACTCCAAATCAGTGACACCGCGCTGAGCTCTAAATTTGGTGCACAGCTTGGAGAGCACAGCTGTCCAGTTCGTCACTGCATGGTGTCTCTACTGGGGAAGTAACGACTGTGACTGGACACACATACGGTATGAGGGAGGGCTGTGGCGGTATTAGGGTCCAACCCGTGCAGACAGTACAGGGGAAAGTACTGCACCATCCTTTCCTCCAACCAAAAACCATATATTGATTGATATTAAGATTGAAAAAGAAGCCTTTGTTCTACTCTGAAAGATGCACACAATTAGTTTGAAAGGGTGTGTTTGTGAAATGGCTGCAATGCCTTCAAGTGCTAAGGAAAGTAATACACACATTGATCTCCTTCTACTCTTTTGGCTTACTCGTTTGCAGCAGCGCCACTGTACATAGTGAGTGAATACAGGCAATCTTAGATACCATCTCCGGAAAAAGCCCACACTGTTGTAATTGGCCTACCATGAAAATAGTGGATTATGGCCAAACACTCCTTCACAAGCCTTGCGCTAATTAAGAACAATGTTTTACAGGGGATTTTAAGAGCTATGGGTTTTTTGTCTTGGATGCATTTCCTTTGGCACACATGCTTTGTAACTTTGATAATGTTCAAGACAAACTTCTGCTGAATTGGTCATCAACCCCTCAGCTTTCTGTTACTGAGATGTCGACTGTTGAGTTTCAGTTGTTGATATATGAGAGGAAGACTGTAAAATGACTGCAGCCTGCAATAGGAAGGAAACTATTACCTTTGTTGGTGCTCCACAAGAGAGAGGCGGTAGACCCACTAAATCACTGGAACGTTATTTTTCCACTTCATATGTCAATGGTTTAATCAAATTACACCCACAATCAGGTCATTAATGTCGCTAGATTGAGAGCGTTTTTTTTTTTATATACTGTACAGTCAAGTTGGTTAAGGGTGAGCTCAGCCGTCATGCTCTATTACAATCAATTCATTCTGACTCATATTCAGAAAATTACAAATGAAACAGGCGATAATAGCAACACACACATCCACGTGCTCTTAATATCAATATTCACTAAGCCCGAAGCCAATTTATATTACCAGACAAGTAGAGCAATGATAAATGGCTGACAGATAACGACAAGTTCTTTTGATTTGACTTGTTAGATAAACATAATGAATTATTAGACAGGAATCTCCAGATACACAAAGGGAACATCACAGACATTTCTCACAGCAGCGCACTGACTTGTCATAACAGGAAAAACAGGTGTAACTTAAGTTTAATGATGGATCTGTTCCATTTAGTCACGCCAGCGAGCAAGCGTGCACAATGCAAGATCCCTGGTACTGGTACACCTAAATGGAATGCACCCAATGGTAATGTCATCAATGATGCGAGGTCAGACTTCATGATTATAGCTACAATTTTCCAGTCTCAGACAAACTTCTCTGATCTGAGACAACCCAGATCAGAGCCCTGCGGCTGCTTGTGCCTATCCGAACACTTCAGTGCCTCATCCTGAGGCATCTTTGAGGCTTCCTGCTCTCAATGACATTTCTAAGCATGTTTGAAGTTACTGGCATGAAATCAGAAACTCTTTTCTCGTTTGAGCAGATCAATGAATCGGCAATGAGCAATAGCCAATAGCAGCGTGAGAGGAGATGGAACACGGTCACTATGATACGGAACTTCACTGTGATTATGAGAAAATGTGAGATATTCAAGGATGAAATACTGAACATGCAGCACATTGCATACTTGTGTGTATGAAAGAGGGTCATCACTCAAAACATTTGCGTATTCAATGATTTATGTCGATTTCAATATAATGATGGGGTTTATAAAACAACAAAAATGTATTACCTTAATCAGAGTGTAATCAATTTACACGTGCATGTAAACATGTTGATTAACTTTTAAAGTTTTAACTTCTTGCATGCAGTCATGGTTGTCTTCACTCATCACATCAGGTTTCTTGATTGGTTCCAGATGTTGATCAGCTCCTCTTGTAATTTGTTGCACTTTGTTTGCACTGTGCTGTGTCGTGTCTGCACCAGGGCAATGCTGAGACGTAAGATTACAGAACGTCAAGTAATTTGAGAGGTTCGATGGTGATTTCTGATGTTGTTTAGTCTGAGCGGCGGCAGAAAGCTGCAAAACTGGTACCATCACCATTTTATTGATATTGATTAGAATAGTGGTCGAAATTGCGCTTACAAGGGGAAGCATTCTGTTGGAGGCAGTGGCTCAGTGGGTAGGGCTCCCTTTTGGGAACCGGAGGGTCGCCGGTTCGAGCCCCTGCCGAGGTGCCCCTGAGCAAGGCACCGAACCCTCAATTGCTCCCCCCTCTGCGAAGGGTGGTAATGTAAGTCACTTTGGATAAAAGCGTCTGCCAAATGATCTTAATGTAATGTATGTAATGTTGATCCATGAAATCAGTTGTCTGACAGGTATGAGGTGTGGAAAGAATACAGCAACATCACATTATTATTCTGATTCACTGTGAATACCAGCGACAGTGAAGCCAAATCACAGATGCACAAAGAAAGAGACATCAACCAATAACAACAGCATTCTCATGGCTGGATAATACCAAACTTGCATTTTCTGTAGTGCACAATCCATATCTGTATTTGTACACAGTATCTGCAAAATCTATGGAGTTGGAGATGGCTGAAAAATAGAGCACCTCAAAGATATTGTATGAAATTCAGGACGACTATCAAATCGCCTAGAGCTGTGATGGTGAGATTGCATGTGATGTAACAGTCCTCTGAGATTTCAAGCGATCAAAGATAGCCATAAATGACATGCACAGTCCAGGGACCATGAGAGATAAAAAAACAGCTATAGAAACACAGAGCTACATATGTGTACACACACACACACACACACACACACACACACACACACACACACACACACACACACGTACACATAGTGTGTGAGAAAAGAAAGTAACAAAATACAAAGCTTTGATGGGGTTTCATATCAGATCATGCATTGAAACACTGTATTGTTGCTGACACTTGAGGTAGCCTTAGCTGTGTCTATGCATTGATTTTCCTCGATGCTCAATCTAAAATGAAGGGTTTTCCTCCTCTGTTTCCATCTTTAGAGTTTTAGTGATCGCCCACACGACGGTTTTGAGCCAATTTGTGTGTGTGTATATGCATCTGCTTACACTTTACGTCTCATAGCTTCGTGGAGCAATCTGCCAAGATACCAAAGCAAGGCTCTGTACTTCTCCTTGTCTAATTTATTGATGACTCAGAATTTGTCCTTGAGGATGTAATACCACGCTGCCTGGTCATAGTGTAAATTAAATTTCAGTCTCTGTTCCCTCCACCATCAAATTACCTGATGCCTTTCTTTATCTGGCCACACAATCTGAGAATGTTATATAATGTAGCAATCAATCTGTGTTGTTGGCTCCCACAAAAAGATGAGAAACTGCAGAGTGTTATTTTATTCATGGTTCAGGTGTGCATGAATAAAAAGGAAACCAGAGTGCAAATGTGAGGTTTGCAGTTTTAAACATGAAGATCTGCGCAGGGACTCAGAAATGGTGCTACTCCTCTTTGCAAAGTGAGGTTTCCCGATTTTTAGGGGTAATTCTACTTTACGCGTCAACAGTGCTGCAGGCAGCATGGATGTCTGTGCAGATGACCTCCTTGCTGAAGGAGGAGGAGTAGCTGAAGAGCACTTGCAAAAACAGATGTCTCTGTTTTCATGGTAAAAAATGGTAAATGGTAAAAAAAAAAGAAAACTAAAACCTTATTGTGCATTCCCAGTAACATCAATCAAACTGATGATTGGTTGAAATAAAAATGAAAAAAAAATCCATTTGACCTGGGATCCAGAATAGAAACTTGACTAAAATGTGAAATCATCCAGACTGTGGGAACAGATGGACACATGTGCTGGCAAAGACAGTTATGTGAGGGCAATTAACAAACTGAAAGAAGTAGTGAAGCAGTCTCAACGCTACCGTTTTGAGTTTGAGCACAGAAATGCGGAGTGCACAGAACATTGCACATCTGCATTGTGTTTTCTTCTGTGAAAGGATGGAGCATCCGATCTTTTCCGCTTTGGTTTATACTCTAATTTAACTTAATCTGCAAAAATGTGGAGGTAGAGGTAGAAGCCAGGACAAAATGGAAAGAAGGTGAGTGACGTGGTGTACAGAAGGTGTCTGCATACTCTACAAAACTGTGTATGTTTGCCATCAATGTATGTACACTGTACACACTGTGAGCCATATTGCTTTTGTTGTACAATCCAGCCTTTAGTCCTTCTCATTATCTTGCATGTTGCCATTAGCTCTAGTCATTTTAGCGTTTACATCTATGACACTTTAATCTTTTTGATTACCTTTAGCTTGTAATAATGTTACTCTGACGTCAACTGAAGCACCAGTCAAGGACTCAAAAGTTATGTAAGCCATGGCTCTGTGTGCTGTCATTCAGGGCTTGAGAGTAGGTGTCATTCTTTTCAAATGTCTCATTTTGGAACAAAACCCCTTTCATGCACAGTGGTTTGCTCTGTTTTTAATCAGAGGAAGATTCCTCCGCCCATCTCACCATGTTATTCAGTCTGGTATCGGCTCAGTTTTAACATATTCCAGGCATGTGTGACCTCAGCCACAATGATGCTGCCCTTGGAGAGACATAAGAGCTCTTATGCATTTCCCCAAGTGAGTTAAATTCCCTCCCGTTTGAACCATGGACACTCTGAACCGAAATCTCCCCCTCATTTGGTCGAAGACAAACACATTAGTATGATAGTTCCTTTTGGATTCAGATAAAAATAATGGGATTCATGCAATATTTTTCTTTTCAATTCCAATTGCCATTGCTGCACTCGGTTCCATTTTTCATGCCACCTTTCTGCTCCCAGACTAAAGTGACCCTTTTGCACTTCAAATAGAGCAATTTCCAGTTCTAATCATTTCAGTTCCTAGACAAATTTGATAAATAAATTCTAAATTCAGAGGGACAGTGGATGGTTAATGTGGTGAGGGTTCAAAGGAAGAGGAGTTTCGAAATGGTCAAGCTCTTTTACTGTGTTCTCACACAATTCCTAAGGCTACACACCACATACAAGATTTATGCGGCTCTTCTATTATTTCTGCTCTCTCTCACCACTGGTTTTCCCACTCCTAAACCACTATCAAGCTCCCATATGAAACATCCCACTTGCCTTACATAACAGCATTTGGTGGTGGAGAACTGAACATTTTCATCAGCATGCATGAGTGTTTCAGTTCACTTTCGGAGGGCCGGCCACCAGTGAGAAATTAAAAGTAATTCCATGTAAATGAGTGTGCTCATGATTAGAACCTTTCCTGTCGAGAAGGCATTATGGTGTGTTTACTGAATGACATATAATTGGCACTTTGTGGGTTTTGCTGTATTGCCTGCTTGAGAATGCTGACTCATCACTGGGTAGGAGTCTTTAGAACGAGCAGGTGTGGTTTGGGTTCTGGCCCTCTTCCAAACACTTTAAGGGCTTGCTGTACTTTTAAAATGACTCATCTGGTCGCTTACATTCTCATATAGTGGGTGACCAGAATGTATTACTAAAGACTGCATTTTGTGAGCTTCAGTAACAAGGTATGGCGATTTAATATGAGTTTTAAAGTTAACACTTGCATTGGAAAATTGTAGAAATGTAACGTATAATTTCTGTTATGACACATTTGTGATGATAAAACACTGAAAAAAAGAAAAGAAGCGCTGTATGAAACAGATTTTATTTTACTCAAGGCATTTTGCCTTTTTCCACTTCACAGGTATTATGTTGACACGTTGAACTTCCAGAGGCAGGTCAATTATAACTCAATAATGCCTCAGTGGCTGGGGTGAATAAAGGGGAGGCCTGAGTCATGCTGTCTGTATAAAGGTCACCAGTCTCTACCCTGAGGACTCCTAATGGGATCTAAGGAAGGAGTGAGCACCCCTGTCAATTCAGAGATTCCTGGTCATCCATCCCACACCCATGATATTACATTTCCATTTACAGTAACTGAACCTAAGCTGATTCTCATTCAAACATTCAAATCTTTATAATAATAATAATGGGAGAAGACACAAGGAAGAGGGCTTGTTACTGAGGGGAATCTTCATCAGCTTTGCCAACCTGCTGGTATTACCTCCTACCCCTGTGATATGTCAATTGCGAGACGCAAAACCGCTTCAATTCACACCACAAAGTAACAACTACAGACTTTGTGACTGGAACAACACCACTTCCTCAAAATGACCTCAGTGTGGTGGCTTTTGTCTGCAACCTGTGCGAGCAAAACAATACATTTGGTGCAATTACCCAAGTCTGATGTAACCAGACTGAAACACATAGGAGTGGATAGTGGTAGGAGTGGATAGTGAAAGGAGTGAACATTGTTCATGCTCATAGCTAATATCTGCTCACCACTGATTGCAGTGTAAAAGCTTTGCAAATCAAGTTGACTTAGCTTTAAAATCCTGAACTTTTTTATTGCTTACAATGTTTTTCAGACACCAACATTTCCATTGGGTTTTATAAATTTGATTCTTCTTCTTCTTGTCCATCATTTCCAATGGACAAACTCTACAATGCTTACACTATACATCAGACCTAAAACTGGGTGGACCTGGTTACTTAATGCATCTCAGTGTGCTTCTATGTGGTGCTTTTTCACTGTGAGAGTTGGACAGGTAAGACAGAAAGTCTTCTTTCACCTTGCATTTCCCTCTATGTGCTCCCAGGTCTGTAATTTTGTCATACCTGCTCCTTTTAGTTTCAAGGATTGTGCACTAAGGGTTCCGGGCTTTTTAGCTTTATCCCTCACTGGGCAGCAGATCAACAGATTAGCGGGGATGAGTGCCCACTATGGCCCACCAAAATTGCTTCATGAGAGGTATGCCTGTGAGGCATTTCTGACAGGCTTTGCCCCGACAGCCTTCTTCTCCAGCCAACATCTTGTAGTCACGCCTGTCGTACTGAGCTGATTTTGTAAGGCAAGGCAGCTTTATTTGTATGGCACATTTCAAACACAAGGCAATGCAAGTGCTTTACATAGGCAGATAAAAAACGTGTGGAAGTTGAAAAACAAGCTAAAATAGAATTAGATAAGAGGAAATACAAGAATAAAAGCTATAGTGCAGGTCAAGAAATGAATAAATAATACTTGTTGGTGAAATAATGATGAATCTCGCCTGTGTTTTAGGTTGACACTTGTCCCATTCGATTTCACATCTTGAATCACAAGGGTTATTATTCTGACTGAAAATACAAGATTTTTCAATATAGGATCATGAAATGTTTATACTTTTACATCAACAACCTTCCACGTGAGGAAGTGGACAACTGGGAGTTTTACTACAGAGTGATACAATTCCGGAGAGGTTGTGGTCAAACCTCTTCAGAAAAGCTAAAATGTGTTTAACTCATATTTTTACAGAATCACATCACATACTTCAAAGAGAAACACGAGTCTATAGGTCCAAAGCCATGATCCACTCTGCTGGTCAGTGATGACTTCATTCTTATGAATGTCACAGATCGGCCAAACGACAGCCAATTGGAGCATCTCATAATGTTTTGGAAAGCTTAGAGGAACCAATGTCGATCAAGTCAGTGTAGGCGGGAGAGAGTAATATTCAAGCCAATTGATGGGTCACTTTGTCTGACAGACTGACAGATCAGAACATTGTCTCTTTGGAATGCTAAAACTTAGCTGCTAATGTTTTAACAATACTCTCCTGGATAGCATTGGGGGACAATTCGGCTTAAAACACAATAAGATTATTCCATGTTTGTTATTCCATTCCGGTGTTATGGCTATGTCAAAATTGAAATGCCACATTTTTTGTTTGTTGTTTGCGACGAGCTGGCTGGCCGCCCTGTAAATGTGTCCCCTGGCTGATTCTGCTTAGGGAGCTTGGAAATGAATTATGAAATAATCATGTTTAAACAGGAAGTAAAGTATTCAATGGCTGTTGTTTAAAAGTTAGTGTGTTTGGTGTAATGACATGGACACACAGAGGAGGTACCGACTAGTATTTATTACAACACATCCAGGCTTTTCTCTATGTTTTGATGGCACTGGGCTGGACATTTGGAGGTCGGAGTTTGGCTGTGTTGTTGAGGGAATCGTTTTATTGATTAGTTTGTTTGTTGTTGCGTGTGAGTTTGGAAGGGGGCGTCCGCCACAGGGGGCGCTTCTGCACCAACAATTAATGAAGGGCAGCGGCAAACAGTAAACTCTTCAGCCTTGATTTTAAAGAGCTGAGAGTTGAAGCAGACCTGCAGCTTTCTGAGAGTTTGTATTCCCCTTTCACACAGTTTCCTTCAAATTCTCTCCCAATTTCCATTTTCATCCCCCAATCCAACCTCTCATTTTATTTTCTGATCCTTCATTCGTCTTCCCTTTACCAGCATTCTCCTTTTCACTCCACTCCTGTTCCTCCCCCAGTCATCCCTCTCCACCTCCGCTACCCGGCCAGCTCTTTACTTCACCTCACAGCAAGCGGCTTGTGTCCTTAGCCTGTAAATAAGCCTGTGGCACGCTGTCTATTTCTGGATACTCTATGATTATGTTTTCCTGCATTGCAAATCCAGGAGCTCGGTGGCATGTTATCCTCGCTCTAAAACCTTTACACAGGTGACTGTTGCTGTCAGCCTGCTCGGCATTAGCTGGCCCAGTCAGAGGAGTGCATTCTACCTCTTTCTATTACATTCAACACACAGATGGGACAATGACATATCAAACTGTCAGCCCTTTTTAAGGCTCCAACAGACTGATATTTTTGTGTTGCCCCGGACAGAAATAAACAGAATCAGAGAATTTTATCATAGAATTGCGATGAAATGTTTGGTTGCTACTTCAAAAATGGTGCTCCTTGATTGCTGTTGTGTAGATTCATCAGACATTCATCGCACAAACAAAAAACAGCAATCTGTAATCTGCAATCTGTAAAGAACGATACAGATCCCTCTAGACCTCTCCCCTGAAAGCAAAGGACTGGAGACTCCAGCATTCGACAGCAATCTCTAAAGCTTTGTATCCCTCTCTCCGGACTTTAATATGATTTGTGTTTAATTCTGATTAATTCAGACACCCGCGCCCATCCTATTGCCAAACTGTGGTCCGGAGTTGGAGTTTCAGCCGTGTTTGGAGTGACAACAAATCGCCTTGTGATTACGCTGCTCCGTGCCCGAGCAGATGGGCTCTTCCTTACCCAGTCACTCTCCATAAAGCATGCAATCAGTTAGGTCCGCCGGACAAGGCAGACACCAGTGTGGCCTCAGCCCGGATTAGTCTGAGTCCGTCCAGTTGAGACGCTGTAACACTGCGCCCTTGGGGAAACATTTAGTTCCCAAGACATACTTTCTTTCGCTCAGATATAATAATTTGAGTTGTAGGCGTATAGAGAGTTTGATACAAGCTGATTCTACGCTTGCGGTGCTGTAAAATGTTGTATGATGACTGCAGTACATTCTTTGACTCAAATATTTCCTCTTTTTTCTGTAATATAACTGAAGGCCAACATTTTTATTATCACAGCATTGCTGTTGTACCGGCTACATCGATATTTATAGTTATTTCTCCTTCTATTGCCTCTAAGCAAGAAGGTTCCGGGTTCAAACCCCATGTGGGAACTCACCCGGTCTTTGCTTGTGTTACGTTTCAATGTTCGCCCCATCCTTGTATTTAGAATTAGAATGGTTCATATGCAGGGGAAGAATTTTAAAGCAAAAGCATACGATCAAAAAACTAACTAGAACAAAACAAATTGTGTCTAGTCTTGCTGGAGAGTATGTGCTTTAATAAGTGCCTTGCTTTTTAGTCTCTACGTTTGAAATTCACACAAAAAGGCTCTCAAATATCAATGCACATAACAGAAGTGTTTCACAGTGCTTTTTTGGGCATTTCGGGCCATTGCTTCTAAGTACTGAGTGATGAATATTATTCTTTCTCCAAGGAGTCTGCTTCAGCTCCGTATGCTCTCAGCTATCCCAGTTAACGCTAAGACAAAGAAAAGATAGTTTTTTCTGTAAAGATTGGGTTCCCAAGGTGGCCTGCCTCATGCCCTTTCTTTGTTATCTCCTCATCGTTAATTGCTCATTAGGACAAAAATGTGGTTTTAATCATCCACTAGTCCAGACAGACTGAAGTTCATTAAAGCTTATGTCCAAACCTGAGACAGACGCAGAGTGGCTGATGGTGGCCGTCCAGACATAAACAGCAATACTTGGCCAGTAATTAATACGCCCCATGAGAGACTTTTCTGGGCACTGTTTGCTTGGTTGGTTATGGATTGTGCATGCGGTGTGTTTGTCTTTGAGTGTGGACCTCACCATGACAAAACTATATACTTTTTTGGTTATAATTGGTCTGCTTCTGCAACCTCGCAAATTTGTGCAGAAACTGTCAAAGCAACATTTCACATTGAGCGACCAATGTAATGTTTTGACCCCAGATCTCCATGTGAGTTTGTAAACTGTAAACAACAAATAATGGCTTTTTTGGAGGAGCCATGCTGTAATTACTGCCACTCACTAAGGGTACTTTTATTTTGAAAACCTCTTTTGGCTCCTACACAACCAGTATGGTGGTTCCCAAGCAACATGTTTCATGTGGTGCAGAGGATAATAATTTGTTTAAAGAGAATTAATTTTTTGTAGAATAACCATGACTAATATAATTGTGATTTGATTACAATGGATTGGGCAAATAATGAAAAGCAATTCCGGCTTAACAATGGCAATGAAGTGTTACTTTATGGAAATATTGACTGTGCTTCAACCCCAATTAGATGTAATGCACATTGATTTTTGTGAGTCTTCTTCTTCTTCTTCTTCTTCTTCTTCTTCTTCTTCTTCTTCTTCTTCTTCTCCTTTTTCTATCAATATGTAATAAGATAAAGCAATTGTAAAGTTGTTACCACTTTCCCATAAAACATTACAGCAAAGCATGTTGTCACGTCTAACATTTTGTAACACTGGAGCCAGGATTCGGTTTAATAAATATGATTTGTCTCCTTCTTCTCCTCCAGTGGTTGTGCTGTATTTACAAGCTGTTGGGACTAAAGAGTGGAGGGAGGTAAGGGAAAACTTTTTTTCATATTTTTGTCAGCGTGTGTTTTAAATACACAGTTCCTTTCAGGACTCTTATATATCAGCCATTTACTCCAAGATGCATTTAAATGCCAATAATATTCTGTGTGGGCTAAGAATGGGGTTATTAAAATGAATTGCACAGGCAACTGAACCCCTGGAGAATACTGTCGTAGAGAAATTGGAAGTGTCAGATTCTCCTCTTGCCCACACAAGAGTAACGACTGAAATGGCCTCAGATAAGAAAAAAGCCTGACAAAGGCTTTTGATTTAATATTGGAAGATAAATAAATAACCATCTTGTTATTGCAGGTCAAATATAATAGAGAAGAGGAATTCACATAATGACTGGGCTGTGCTGGGAAAGTGATAGATGCCTTGTGGGACTCATTAAGTATGCACTGTCTGTTTGCTGTCTGTCACTCTGGTTTGTCATGTGACAAGCCATTCATTGCTGCTGCTTTAAATTCACCAATTTCTCCCTTCAAATCTTTCACACACTCAATCATGCTCATGTGCGTCAGACGGACAACCTCATTTTCCCTTTTTCCTTTCTCTACTTGGCCTTCAAAATGTATTTTTTAGTTATTTTCTTTTTTAGTCATCTCCTTTCTTTGATATGCCAGTGGGGGCTTTGCTGCTGCTGATCCGTTCACCTTAAGACTCCTCACATTTCTTTATTCCATGTAGCAGCGTTTAATCAAAAACACGGCATGAATTGCACTGCAATCAGCAGTGTAAACACATTGCTGCCAGCTGTACACATATTGACACCATGAGCACATAATTATATTTGAATGGAACCCTGACAAGCCTTTGTTTGCTGTTGACGCAATGTTTTACATCTTGGAAATATTTGACTTTGTATGAAAAGCTAAGTCACAATTTCCGACATGTCTAATGTTATGCTTCAATGGAAAGTGGCAACTGGTCCCTGATTGTCACAATTCTCACATTATCACGACATATTTGTAACAAACCTGTGACATCGCTGTTGTGTGATTTATAACTGTTCTCACTGGAGGCATCTTCTCCCTGTAACACTGGGAAACACAGTGAATATTTCCCCACTCCATCCACAAGCAAGGCAAAAAAGCCAAAATTAAGTCTCATGAAAATATGCTTGTGTCTTCCCTCTGTTAAGGCAGCTGAGATGGGGAGATTCTCTTTGATCTGTGCCAACCCAAAGAGAAGGGCCACATCTAGAATTATAGGTTGCAGGAATCAAATCTCCAAATCTTTGGAGATTGAATTTTGGCTTTGGCTTTATATGTTACGTGTGGTGTTTTAAGGTTTGAGTCAAATCTGGGAGATAAGCGCTTCATATTATCTTGAATGCCACACTGCAAGGCATCTTACTTGTTATACATATGCTGTATGTGCTTGAAACAGGCTCCTGGGACACATTGTTTACAACTGAATAAGTCAAAACCGTTGACAGTGTGCAAGGACTCCACATAGTAAATTAGCGCAGGACATTTAACTAGTAAACTAGTAAATTCAAATCTCCCACTTGCTCCCTCACACACACACACACACACACTTTCAAGCAAACAAACAACCACCAAACCGTGATTATGCGAAATACATTTACAAGCAAATCCAATTTCCAGTGCACTTGGCTAACTAAATAAGTAAAATGCCTTACAACTTTAAAAAATCAGCTGGCGTGTTTTATATTACTGCAGCTGTAGGTTTTCGTTATTAAACACATAGAACACGAACACAAAAACCAACATATTCTATATGTTTTGTTATATCAATTTGACAGTACGCTCTATAGTCACTGGCAAAGCTCTATACTTGTGAGTCATGTAAACTCTTTAGTCAATGTTGCAACACAGTGTGAATTTCCCCACTAATTGACTTGTATTTCTGCAAATAAGCATGTTACTTGACTATCACTGATGACTCATATTAGGGAGACATTACTCAAGTGGTAGTTATTATAAGTGGAGGTGGTTCGGTCCCCTTAATATCCTCAAGGTTATTTTTGCAGTGTAAACTTTGCTTGTTATTGATCAGATAAGTATGGAGCCCCCTCTGAGTCACATTACAGCATATAAATATCAGTTAAGGCGCATTCATGTCGCAAAACACCACTTCCTGTACGGGTCTGCGACCTTATGAATGAAATGCATGAAAACATTATCAAATAAAGTATAAATCTTTTTCCTTTTATTAATTAAATTGAGCTGTGCACAGACATTTTCCCCTTTATACAAGCAGTGTTATTGTTGTTATGGTTTGCTCTCAATATTCAGCAGTATACAAACATACATTTAGTACTAACATTCAAAAGCTATATGATAGCATTTTCGCTCCTCTGACTTTTAAATAAATTGCTAAAAAATAAAAAATAAATAAAAAATGCAAATGAACATATATTCTAATACATTTATTATTTTTTCATGCATAATATTGTCAGTAAAACATATCTCTTTAAGTTTTCCCTGATCCCAAAAACATTTCCATATTCCACTCTCACTAATCAGTGGCCATGAACTGTCACACAAGTCTTTTTTTTTCCATCTGTGCCCAAGGGTCCCCGCAGTAGAAGGCTGAGCTTTACATGAAAATAATTAGAGATGCATGTAAATTTAACCTTTTGAATATTCCCTCATAAATTATACAGCCCAAGATGAATTTAGATATGTCCTTTCCTACCGCTTCTTTGACCCCACAAACATGAAACACATCATCTCCACTAGTAACGGAACCATTCATAGAACAATCCCATACAAAGCCCCTGCACCCATTAGCCAATCACACCCAAGTGACATCATAAACCAACAGCAGCCAGCCCCAGAAATAGAAACACAAGGAAATATCATGGGATTTTCCTTTTGGGTCGATATAGGAGGCAGATCCTGTGGTCCAATAAACTCCTATGCTACTCCTTGGTAATGGATAGGACAGGGATGGAGTTGATAGCCAGGATTATGTGTGTTGGGCACTAAAGACACGAGTCGAAGTATTGAGGCTGTGGTGAGGCAGTGCCAGGATCAATAGCTCATTACATGGTGCTGTCGGGCCGGGCCACTGAGGCGAGGGAGGCAGAGTGGGGGGTGGGGGGTGTGGGGTTGGGGGGGGGGGGGTTACTGCTGTGATTGTTAGGGAGATGGAGAGGCAAACCTGCCCAGGAGGGAAACTTGGACCTGGACTCTATGGGCTCAGAAGGTAGAGTGCAGGCACCTAACACAGCATTCCAATTTCTCTGGGGACACAAACATTAGCACACAGAAGCATGGGTTATGAGGTGATAGATGTTGTTATAAGGAAAATGTGTTTGGGGGTTTTCAAGTCTATTTACGTATTCCAGCCATGTTTGGAATTATAATAAGGGCTGCCTCTGAATCTTGGAAACATCATCAGTTTTCATTAATTCCTCTGATGTACTTACCTTGATCCAAGCTTAATCACAGCACATCTTGGATCAATATCGCTATTACCACTAATCAATGCCTTCTCTCTTGTTTTTTGTAGTTTGGCAGGACAGAAGTGATTGAAAACACCCGGAATCCAGATTTTGTCCGAAAATTTGTCCTAGACTTCTTCTTTGAGGAGAAACAGAATCTAAGGTTTGATGTGTAAGTGACATGATTGAGTTTTATTCCCTTTTCTGCACAAATCTGAAACCATTGATTTCTTAGTATGGATCCATTTCCCTTTAGTGCCTATGATATAGTTCAGTGGTTCTCAATAGTGGACCACAGCATACCATATTTTCCACCTCTCCCTGCTTGAAATACATCTGTTGCCTCCCTGATCTTGCTTATCAGGATTGAGAGCCACTGCTATGTCTCCACTATGCAGATGTATACAAGGAAGCAAGGTCTTTCTATGGCGTTGTGTTTGGTGAAAAGCTAATTCTGCATCTTTGACAGGATATATAATCGGTCCAATATGTCTGTATGTCCAATCATGATGCATACTTATAGAAAGGTCATTTCCCAGTCCCATTGATTAAATTACTGTCAGTCTGCCCACTTGGCCATTCTGTTCAGTTCAGCTACCTGTTATCCTCAATCAATAGACTGGAAAGATCACTTACGTGCCTCTGGACCTTTAATCAAGCCCAAGAAGTATGATTTGTTATTTAATGGGATGTGTAGTAGATGTGCCTTGTGCCTGTTTTAAGTTATACCACACAGGCACATTATTGTACCTTTAGCCCCCAAATCTATTAAGGCATTATTGAACCTTCTATGATATCACAAGTCTTTCCGACACAATCCCATCAGCTTTTTGTTTTTCGCAGGTACAATGTGGACTCCAGAAGCTGTAACATTTCCAAACACGTAAGTACTGTATGTCAAACAAAAATGACGGTTTTGACTCATGGTTAACAACTCCCATTGGCCCTCAAATTTTCACTATGTGTTCATCATTACTCATTCTGCTAAAACTACACAATGACTAAAATCTCATTCAGAATTATAAAACCTTGACAAAACCTTGGCTTGACGTCTGAATATTATGTGTTCTTTCCGGCTATGCAAACCATGTGGGAGAGCAGAAGGTGAGTGGTCACTGTGCAGATTGTGTTGTGTTACTCCTATCAGCCATAAAAATCTGTCATTTCATTTCGAGTTTGTAATTCTATGTTGTCAGATCAAAATTCTTCATTGTGTTTCTTTCTGCAGTTTTCTTAGTGGTTTATCTTGTTTTCATCAAGGACAAACACGGCCCCCAACTTGAGAATGTTCCACCCTGTTGTTCTCTTTAGTGCGCCTGCATTTTATCTGTCACTCAAGCAATGTCAAAACTCTGCCAGAGCGAGAAACCAGATGTTTGACAATGCACCTTGCCACAGATGTGTGTGAGTCAGGGCATTTCCAGGGGCAGGACTGGCACCTGCACCCGCTCACCCACACCCACACTTCAACATTAAAGAAACCAGACGCCCTTCCCTTGTTGTCGTGCCACAGTTTAATTGCGTGGTGTCATTCCTCTGATTTTTAATGTGCCACATGTTTTGCTTTGTAGTTGTGTGACCAGGTTGTAAAGTCAAGAACATGTTGTCTGCTGCACTTCTTTTGAACTCTGAGGACAAGTCCCTTTGCACTTAGAGTAATAAGACAAGAAATCATCCCACCACAGGGTATGCATGAATTAAAGGTTTTATGGTCAGTATAAAGTGAAACTTTAAAAACCTTAATTACCATCCCTGTTGATTTCTTAATCGTTTATGAATTCCAGGGAGTTTACACTCTGTGGTGTTATCCTGCTTTTAAATTACAGAGGTCCATTCATGTTTCCAGCTATTTATTTAATGGTCATATAGTTTAATAAGCTGCTTCCCATTGCAAACTGAGTAAAGAATTGACTTGGGTCTCTTGTTCAAGAACTCTCAAAATGAATGGGGCTCATCAACATGCAGAGGTGACTTGGAGATTTGTGTTTGCAGTCATTTTAGGAATATGTCAAGAGTTTTATTATGCTGCCTCGGAGTAAGAGCCTGTTTGGGAAGCCAGACAGTCTCTTGTTTCATTACCCATGCAGCTAAACCGAATTCTGGCATCCAGGTGATTCATCAACCATATTTTCCCTCTAGGACTTTCTGGGACAGACCTTCTGTACCCTTGGAGAAATCATCGGTTCCCCTGGGGGACGACTTGAGAAGACCCTCTCGTAAGTCCCCCCTCTGACAGTCTTCAGTAACCATGGTTTCAGATGGGTTTGTGTTGCCTTTTCTGTCTTTAGGTGCTGAGTGGAAGTCATAGAAGAAAATGGTGCATACAAATATTTTCATCAGACTGGCAAAGTGAGAATAAAATGAGGCCCGGGTCGTTACATATTTATCAATGGTTACTGCTACTCCTGTGGAAAACACTATATGGGAGCCATCTCAGCGTTGATGGTTATAGACTCGCACAGACTCATCTATTAGATTATTAGATCAGAGAGCTCATTCAGAGTGGATTACTGGATACCGAGCTTAAGCAGTATTGAATTTTTGTCATGTCAGGGGTAAAGTAACTGAAGTGTGTAACTGATCTTCTTCTTCAGACCTGTAACTTTAGATATTGTGAAATCCAGGGTCTGGTCATGTCTTCTGTTTGATGATGTGGGCGATACAATTCAAAAAGCTTAACTGCATGTTTGTCTTGATAATGAAAAGGTGAAGTGAGTGTACAGTCACTGCAAGAGCAAATGCCTGTTTTATTGCTTTGCCGTAGTGTAAGATATAAAGAACAGACTCACGGGTGGAAAGACATCAAGAAGAAGGTGTCCTGTTGTAACCTGGGAAATACTCTATACAACAACAAAGTGTTATATGCTGGCAAAAACAAGGACAATCAAAGTGCTTGTTGTTGAAATCAAATAAATCCAAATCATGTTATTTACCGTTAACTACTGAAACTGTACAGTATACAAGAAATGCACATTACACAGTATCAAACAGTTCGATTCCGATTCCGAAGTGTCACGCATCCAAACAGCTTCTTCAGTTCAGTGGTTGGCAATAAAACCATATTTATTGTCGAGTGTTGCACTTGTAGTGTCTCAAAGATGTCAGGCTCTTGCTTGAGTGGCTTCTTCTTCCTCAGGTATAAACAGCAAAACCACTTACCTTGAATTACTGCTGTTAGATATCCAGGGGATGAATAAAGTACTATCTTATCATATCTTAATATGTCTCGTACAGTATATCTTAAAACAAGCATTATGTTTTCCCACAAATACTAAGAAGAAGAAGGTGGTCCAGAAGTCTGTAGCCAATGCAGAAGAACACGAAGGAACCACATTACCTAGGTACCTGAAATAAACAAATCATAGAAACAAAGTTGAAAGATTCTCACATGTATTTTTTATTGCTAACATATTCAATCAGTGTTTCTTTCAGTTTGTTTATTTTTATACCCCAAGCCCTGTTGGCCGTGACCTCTAAGGTTTAGCAGTGACATGAGTCTTTCCTTTGAGACATTTTGGGAAAACAGAATGTAAACCCAATCAGGGTTTTCAGTACTTCAGTCGGAGTGAAGGATCTGATCTAGTGCCATTGGCTTCTGTGGGCCTCGGTGTTGAGTCCAGTGGTCTTGGGACCCATTGATGGCCCCGGCAGCCATTCGCATACGCATCTGTTCAGGGAGCTTATCGTGCGCGGACAGACCTGATTGTCAGCTTCCACCTCAACTACCCTGGAGTTGAAAGAGGGAAGCAGAAAACTGAATGGAAGGAGAGAAGCAGGTTAACGCCGAGCTGAGGGATACATGATATGAGGTACAAGCAGAGGAAGAAGAGAAGAGGATAGGGAGAGCAATGCTCCGTGTCCATGTAGTGAAGTAATGAAGTGCTGTGCGTTTTGGCAAGCACACACGCGCTTACACACACCTACACTCACCCACTGACACATGAACAGCCAATAGAGCTGACATACAAATGATGGCCATTGTAAAACACAATTTAGGAATGCATCTACCATAATCTTAGGTTGACTCTCTAGCTTCCACTTACCCTGAAAACTCTCTCTCTCATACACACACACACATACACACATACATATAACACACTTAACATTTTAATGTATTCAAGTTTCTTTTTTTCTGTAATTAATTGCCTTTTTAAGCCGGCGACAATTAGTCATTGTCACCACATACATGCCATAAGTCCCACATAATCATCTTTTCTCAGTATGTGGTAATGGCATTCACCTTGAGGAGACAGATGAGAAAAGTGACGTGTGTGAAAGGTTCCATACAACCAAAACCCTGTCTGAAGGATTCTAATTATGACTTATTGTTTGATTGATAGGAACAATGGAACTGAGGACACCGACAAGCATGATTATCCAGCCATGTCCTAATTGTAAAAAGAAAATATTAATTAAAGTTGCAGCTTAAAACGTGGGAAACTGCAGGTCGAACTTAAAATTAAAGTTACAGTTATATAGTAACAGTAGGAATTATTTTTATCTTAGAAACTTTTACACATAACCAGAAGATGAATAATGTGATCCCTCTTCCTCTTCTTCTTCCTCGTTTAATATGTAAAAAGATAAACTTATAGTTATGTTGTTGCCAGTTGCCCTAAAAACATTAAATCAAATGTTTACATATTTAAAATATTTATCACAGGAGTCGGGATTGGGTTTTATAAATAAGATATCACTTTATTTTGGTCTGTCAGTGAAGAAGACTGTGTGTCAATATTTACATGGAACTCTGCATGCCATCAAATGTGACGTGAACATTTTTCGATTCTGATTAGACTCTAATAGGAACTGCAGATTAATTAATGCAAAATGAATTTGACCTTTGTAAAAAGGAGGAGTGTGTGAGAATCGTGTAGAAGAAGAAGGAAGAAGCTGGCTGTATATAGTCCACAATCTACAATCAACAATATATTTCTGTTTGAACTTTTGGCAGTTTCCATCATCGTAACATATGAGAGGAAAAGAAGCTGCTGGCCTCATTTCCCTTTAAAGACACATGTTTTGAACAGCACAAGCATGCAAAACAAAACGGCAGACTGTCACATTATTCCCTAATGATCCTTCTACACACCTCGTGAGTCCATGGCTTTGTCACAGAAATAACTGCTTCCCCTCAGCACCACCTCCCCACACCCCCCACCAACAGAAGCTGAGCATGCTGGCCAAAACATTTATCAAAGACCAAAATGAAAAAAGCCAAAGGGACCAGCCATTAAAAACTGTTTCTGAAGTGGCTGCAAATGAAAAAAGCAAACAATGGAAACTAAGATAGCACAATCGCTATTCCCCCCATATGGTCAATCCCTGTGATGGCTCCCTGCAGGGAATAGACAGCTGTCTGCAGCTTCTGATGGATCAGACAGAACAAAGCCCACAGGGAGAATGAAGGGAGCATGAAAGAAGGATGGGAGGTAAAGGGGAGAGAGGAAGTTAGAAATGTGAAGGGTGACAAACAACGCAGTAGACCAGGGAGAGGGGGGAGTGAGAGCAGAGGAGATGGGAATACATCACCAAAACAAAACAAAAGAGGGACTGTAACAGAGAGGAGGTGGAAGTTTGGCTGAAGGAGTCAGAGTGCGAAAGAGGAGAGAGCTAGATGTGGGCTGCTGACAACTCCAAGCAAGCAGTGAAAGACTACACAACCACACATGCACACACAGGCACACACACACACACACACACACACACACACACACACACTTGGGCAGAGACCACAGAACCGAGCAAAACTTGCATATTCAAATGATTATAGGGGTTATTCATTCTTGCATATGCAATCAGCCAACACAAGCCTGTGCACACACACACACACACACACACACACACACACACACACACACACACACAGACATATTGAGGGGGGTGTCTAAAATGTATACGGGAGCCTCCTCATGTTGGTGGGTGTTCGTTTTATAGGTCAACAGTTATAGAAATGAGCATCATGCTGCGTGGCAAAGTGAGCACTCCTTTCCACTTACCTGTGTGTTGCCACGGCAACCTAGGGGGCCATTAGTCAAAGTATTGCTATGTGCTGAAATAAACGGGGGACTCAGGAGGACATACCATATATGGACTGATCAGTATCTCCTCTCACCAAAGGTATTTTCTAATTTAGAACACTCACACACCCCCACACACACACGTACGAAAGTTAAATGTATTCAGCATAATCTTAAATGTTTTTACAATAGGTTTACTATATCTTCACAGCTTGTGTGGAATTCATTTGTAATGTCATATTTGCAAGTAAGCAAAATGAGACAAATTACCCCTTTGTAAATAAAATCAACAAACATTAGGCCAGTCTGTAATTAATGCCACACATTGCCATAAGCAGATATTGATTGATAATGTGGGAAGTGGGTTCAATGAGCTGTCCACTGGCAAAGCTGTGATGCTGCAGCTTTTGCCATCACAATAATACCTGTTTGGGTTTCACTGCAAGACATTGGTCAGACTGTCTGTGCTGTGTATCAGGGGGCAGAGTGTGTAATTAGGGGCAGTTGGTGGGATGTCCGTGTTTGTGACCGGCACCCACACACACACACACACACACATATAGCACAAGCTTTGACAAATTGTCAGCGGCACACAATAACACATTTCGCAGGCAGTATTGTGTGGTTAGTGAGCTGGTGGTGAAGGAGGAGACATCTAGAGATGCTGCTGTCTAATACTGTAACATACAACAACACAGACATACACACTAATATACTGACCTTGTCTGTCCAAGATCTCTGGTGTTCATGGATAATGGAAATCTGCATTTGTTAGAGGGAAGTTATTTTCATTATTTTTTTGGAAGGAAGGAGATGTCACTGTCACTGCTTAGAATCCCCAAAAGTGTGCTATGTGTGTAGAAGCACAGTATGTGATATCACAATGTAGTTTAAACCCACCATGGCCCAATATGCAAATTCCTTCAATTTACCAAAGCGTGATGCAGAAACATGAATCCTCCAGCTCACAGTCAGAGTGCAGCTTGTTGGAGAGGTTATGGTGGATTGTACAGTTGCCATTCAGTGACGGAGCTTCCATCCACTTATTCGAGAATTCTGACAGAAAGACAAAGAGTAGAGCTGGATATCATTTGCATGGGTTTTTTAAGGAGGTGACACAATACCAACCAGAGCATGTGTGTGCAATGTGAGGGAGTGAGGAGTAGAGCAAGCTGAAATTCACTGGAGCAAGTTCTACCAAAAGCTGCATTAATACTGCTCCATTTCTGCTCAAGTCCCGCAGCCATGAGCTGTCGTCTACTGATGTATGTGATCCAACAATCTTCCTTAGTCAGTAACACTGCCAAAAACAGCGCACAAAATATTTGATCAAAGTCACCCCAAATAAATGGAAATGCCAAATAAAAGACATTCAAAGACGATGACATTAGTGAGCAGGAGAGCGATTGCCATATGCATTTATCAAGATAGTGAGCTAAGTTTGGGTTTACTGAGTGGAAAGTGGAGTGCAGTGGTGGTCAAGGAAATGTATGTGGAGTGGTTGAGTGGGGAAAGAGTCCCGCAGTTTAATTTATGTGGGAGTCCTTTTGCAGCAAACATTTTGCAGTCTCTTGTGTCTCATAATTCTGCAGACATAAAGTGACATGAGTCAGTCCTCAGCTTAGTTTCTCTCAAAATGCAGCATTATGAAACATGTGATTTTATACAGCTGGTTCAGTAAACGCTTTCTGATGGATGCTGCTTTACTTGTTACTTACTTTGCATTCAGAAACTTCAAATTCACGTAGTTAGAATCAGTTTTGATTTTTGAGTGGTCTACATTTGCATATTCATAGGGGTGAAGACTAGATGAGCTTTAATCTAAGGAACCACCTTGGACAAAATAGTCAATGCAGAGTCTTTGATCCCAACAGAAGAGTCCCAGTAGTGCTGTGGAATTTCTATTTTATTTTATTATGGACCTATCAGGAGTGAATAATAATTTAATCTACAACAATGGAACACAATTGTCACTGCACTCCTCTATTCACACTGTGATTAAGGACTTGTCAGACTACTATAAATATGACAATAACAACACGATGTTCCCATCTGCAAAGGTCTGTGAAGAAGGCTGATGGCTGTGAAAGTAAAATTACTTTGTCAATGTCATTGGAGTTCAACTTAAATGGTTGAAGATGAACTACACCTTTTCTGGCTAAGTGACATTAGACTGAAACCCAGCAAATAGAAAAAGCAATTTCCAAGTCTCCTGGTCGGGGAGGAGCTCGACCCAGATGGATTTCTCCCCATAGCCTCACTTCATCTCTTGCTTTGTAGCCATTTGAAACCGAATACTGTTAGAGGAATGCAACACAATATGCAGAACATTTGCTTTAGAAAATTGGCCTTAATGAATCCAGTCATATTCAGAGAGTAACACACCTACAGTAGATGATTAATTTATTCTAAGATGTGTTAACAACATGTAAAATGTGGATTAAATTCGGTGTAACCATTCTGCACATACACATACAGGGTGGGGTTTACTTTACCCTATTGCCTGAATTGCTGTACAGACAGAAAACAGAATATTGTATGGATGTAAACGTTCTGACTGAACTCGTTAGCAAGTTAAATGCAAAGTGTCATGCCTTGGACTAATCTGGGACACTTGTATCAGCAACCTCATTCTTTCAGTCAGGCTCATGAACATAGATGAGAACAATCCAGAACAATTTCTAACCTGTAAATTAACAAACAGCTTCGCTTCATAGCTCAGTGCTTTATGCACTTACACAAATCTCTTGTGAACAAAACCCACATATACAAACGTTCCTCCACTTACTGCAGCTGCACCCTCCTTACCTGGTTCATGGCTTAATCAATTCCCTGTTTTTTCCTAGAGAGACCTATTGTCTCTGGCTGACCTTCATCCTGACCTCAATAACAGTCACCTGTAATCTGCTCTAGTGAACATGAGCTATGGTCCAATGAAGCAAAATGTCATGACCGATGAAAATGCACTCTACGCCTCTAAGCTAAATCACGAACGCCATAATCATGAATTTAAGATGATTTTGAATTTACAGGAGACTTTCACGGCAGTTTTGCAATTTAGCCACTGTCTATGCAGACGTTTTGAGTTCTTGTTGTTCTTGAACCAACCCGGTTCTGGGTTGGTTCTTGGAGGCATCTGTGAACACTGAAATCGCACTCGGCTTTGCACTAAATCAACCAATGAGAATGCAACAATGTCGCTAAACTGATACAACTCTCTGGCTGTGCTGTATAGGCTATGGAAGAGTTTGCTGATAATGCCCAGGCTTATAAATATTATCTTACATGATGCGTCTTCAGAGGAGACATTGATGGGTGAATATCTCATTGTATGTCTCCTCCTACAGAGTTTACTGTTTCCGAGATGTAGCCTTCATGATCACTCAAATGTATTGTTGATATACCCAACATTGGTAAATCAACGAGACAAGCAATTATGCAGACATGGTACTGATGCTTCATTTACAATTGAGTTTTCTGATTTTGTTTGTAGCAATGAAGGAAACCTCATCATTCATGCAGAGACTGTTCAAATTAAAACTGTATTTGGCAAGCTGGACCAATAAAATGCCTACAGTCTCACTTTCTAGGTTTTTATTGCTACGCTCGCTCTCTCCCTCTCTTCCTCCCTCTCTCGCTCACACACTCACACTCGCACACACAGACAGAGTTTCGTCATTGTCTATCCCCCGTGGGCTGTGTCCTGCAGAAACCATCACCTGCCATCTGGTGTGGTGGTTTAGGTCTCATCTGGCCCGCTAGGCTGTGACAGGCAGGAAGACAAAACACTTCTGGCCCTGCTGAAGCTCCTTTGTGAGGAATTTTTAACCGCATCAAGCCTTGAAAATCAGATATCAGATATTTAATCGTGCCTCACTGCATCAGTCGTTATCCATACATGTCAATCCACCAGACGGCATCAGCAGATACATCATCTTACTTGGCAGTGCTGGGGTTCTATTATGAGCTCATTATACTCTGGGGTATTAAATATGTCAATAATATGTAGATAGATGGATATACTTTATTGATCCCAAACTGGGAAATTGTGTAGACAATGTACACACAATTAAAATCTATTGTTTATGTTAGTTCCAAGTTTCCACTAAAAAAATCTGCCTCAGTTGTTTAGCAGATGCATCGTCAAGGAAATTCACAAGCTGGCAAACTGTTGTTGTTACTCCTACTTTATCCTGTAAAGCGAAGCCGGTGTGTGCAGTTGGCACTGTTTAATGCGGAAACTAGCTTGGAGATAGTTTTGTGCTTGCCAGCACTTGGCAAATAATGTAGCAGAGTGTTGTATAACAGTCTTGGTTACAGGCAACACCTCTAATCTTTAAGCAACACCACTTTTTCAAATATAGGATTCGGAACAGAAAGATAGCAAGTCTGGGAAAATGAGTCAGCTGAGCAATGAGAGCATTTTGGCAGAGAGAACAACAAAATCATTTCATTTGAATTATCTTATTAATCTTGAAACATTCAAAGAGGAAAATGTTTTTTGTGTGTTTTTCCATATACAGTATGTCCTACCATGTACTGTTCTATAAATTTGAAGTTTAAGTTTAATAATGCTATGCTAAGCACTTTATTGCCAGTGTAAGCTGTTTCATGCCCTAATTAATGTGATGACCATACAAGCTATCTGCCCCAAAATGTGAATTCTATTAGCACATGTCAGTGACACTGCAGTAATGATCAGACAGCCACAAACATGCAGCAAGGTTCTGACCTTTAAATCTCAATTTATTAGTCAGCATATCAAAATGTGAATCATTTTCTACTGGATGTCCGAACCCTTCTCATGAATCCTCATCATCTGAAATGTGATGCCTGTCTGAACACTTGTTTCAATCCACCAGATCTGGATGAATATCTGATCTGTATTTAATTGCCGAGTCCATCATTCAACATTCATTGACATTTGTTTTTCCTTAGTAATAGTAGTTTTCAACGAATAGAGACATAGCTTGATACATCTCGATTAGAATGTATCCAGATCCCAACCCAGATCATCCTCACAATGTAGAGCAATGAAATATGCATCATACTATTGCTATTCTTAGTGCGTGTAGTAGAAATATACTTAATAAAAAGAAATACATAATACATTATAATGTAACAACTGAAACAGGGAATCTACATCATACTTCTCGCCTAACTGCTTAAAATGCAGAATTTATGCAGCCATCCCTGTATTCAAAACCAAGCTGTGCTAATCAGATATCGCATGCTGTATTGTTTGGTTGGAATGAACAATTTGCACACTGTCAGGTCCCCACGGCACATGGCTGATGATCCCTGAGTCACAGAGCCTGGCCTGAGCTAGACTATTGGGTTGATTCCCAGACAAACTGCTTAAAAAAAGGCCAACACATTCCTGCATGCTTCTCAACTTTAAGAATGACAGCTATGGCCCAAAGGTTAACCATCGTACTGTCAAGAGACTCCACTTTACACCAAATCATTAACAGCGGATGGCAGCTTAGCTTGCAGTGTTGCTCCTGAGCAATTTACAGCTTTTGAAATGATTTATATAAATAAATAAATATCTTGTGTAGGTATTGTGTTAGACAAGAGTTCTTTGCAAATGTGAAATGCACTTGTATATAAATCTCTAAGAAGTGGGAGTTGGCTGAGATGCATCTAATGATACAAAACAGTATAGGACAGGATAAATACACTGAATGTCTGTCAGTAGAATATCATACAATTTATGTTCTGTTGTCAATAAGACTGACAGAAGACAGATTTGGGTGTGCCGATGCATGTCTTATATGTTGGCTGGTGGGTTTGGAGTTAGTTGGACACACTGTGTGGATACATTCATAAATAATTCTCTTACTATAGCTGCCCGGTGCAGCTGGTGAGCAGCAGGAGTGAGAGAGTCCTTCATCCTGAAAACTACATCATGTCAGGGTTTTGAGATGAGGCAAGAGTGGCAAATACAGTTCTCACTGAATTCTCCTTCATTTCATTATCCATTCCTTTCTCCTTCTTTCCTCCATGTGCTTGAACTTCAAGTATTCACTTTTTTCTTTCTCTGATCTCCTGGCAGCACTGAAGTTAATTACATTATGTCTGTGCCAGTGGTCCTCTGAGGGGGTTGTTACTGTATGCCGCTTCATCCTGACACTCAACAGTGACGCAAAACCCAGGGTTAGTAGACAATGGTTGTGCCTTCAGGCAAAGCTTCTGGCCCACGATGTAATGAAAAAGTAATAAATTGCAGTGAAAGTGCAGCAGTAAAACAAAGTAATTGCCTAATGATATTTTAATGATTTTGGCCGTATTAAGTAATCACTCAAACCTTAATCTTTCATTTTTAACTTTCACCTTACCATCATTTTATGTGAAGACTACAATCTTTCTTCTAATAGAGTTATTCATTTTATTAGAGTGAACATTTTAAACATCTTTTCACAATTAAGCATTTCTTCAGGGGTGGGCATTCAAACCAACTATGCAATCTATTGAGTGGTTATGGTCAACCTTAAGAAAAATATACATTTACAAATACACTACAAATTTACCTAACAAGTCTTCAGATTAACATGTGCACAGAATATGCTTGATTCTCCTTTTCACCCATCTACAGCAACACATATGGATAATGTGAAGCAATATGCACTCTGTGGTCAAATTCAGCATTCTGCAGCTTTAGTTTGGTAAATGGACCAAACAATGACAATGACTCTAAATTCTATCCCAATTCTGTCCTTGGAGAATGGTATTTAGCTAACAAATTTCCTTTTTTAATTGTGTTGCTCTTACCCCTGGACATTTCTTACCAGTAAGCAGAGAAAGCATTCTCAATTATTACAAGCTTTTGCTTGTAAGGACCTAACTGCCTATGATGCTGTGTATAAGCAAATCACAAATATTTGTTTTTAGACACGTGGTGGGCATATTAAAACTGATTTGCCTGTGTGTTTGTGATTGTGTATGTTGAAGGAGTAAGAGGATCGAGGATTTAGGGGTTGGATATCAAGGCCCAAACAGATTTGGACTGTTTCAATACATTCAGCTTAGCTGTCACTCCACAGTAGTTGTTAAGTAGAATAATGGATGTCCGATGATATTCCCATCACAAAGCCCAACACAAATAGTTTCAAACTGCTTCTCTCTGTACTTTGTCCTTAAGTGTGAAGTTTCATAAAATGTCTCCTATTGTGATAAGTACATTTGATGTCAGAATGATGGCTTTTCAAAACAGGAGTAATAGTTTGTGGGATAGGATATTATATTTTTACAATTGACAAAGGCCCACTTTGGTAGTCGCATTATTTTATGACAAGCAAATGATTTGTCTTGCCTTGACAGAATTTCACTCATTTCAAACGATGTTCACTTGAATTGAAATAAACCTGAGCACACACTGCAAAGCTTTTATTCAAAGATCATGTCGTAATCATCACAAAGTGCAACATGTATCCTCTCCAGTGAGCTTTTATCAAGGTATCAAAGAGAAAAAGAGACCATAACCTAATCACGTTTGTTGCCAATTTGCCAAATAGACAGTAAGACTACACAGCGGCTCATTGCTGCAAGAGTGAGGACTGCCTTTTTACATTTTATGGATTTATGAATGGCACCTAGTTTAGGGACATTCTTCGAATTATTACCCTTTCCATATTCACAAAATTATTTGATTTAGTTAAAGGTCAGGCAACCAAATTAGCAATTCATATGTCAAATGTTTTTATTCCTTAGAAAAGAGAGCTTAAGGTAAATGTCGGTCAGCTTGATTGATTATATTGGTGGTGACACCGAGCCAGGAGCTTTCAGTGTTGTCGAACAGAGCTTACAGGGACAAAGTCTCATGCATCACTGTGGCTTTTGTGTCAGCAGCAGCAGCCTTGGGTCCTTAGCTGATCACAGACATCTCTAACTCATGTGACCTCCTCTCTTTACATGAGTTCCTGCTTCTCCTGGCTTCAATCTGACTGGTATTTTTCATCCGTCTTGAAGTGCCTGAATGTTTAACCGTGTTTTCTAAATATTACATTTGCAGTTTATCATTTCCAATAGTTGTACTTTCTTACAAAACAGCAGGTTTGCAGAGATGATGTCAAGGGGACGTCATCTCTTCCTCTCTTCTTCTCTTCCTGCATGACTCAAGTTAATCCGTGTCCACAGTATTTTTCTAACCTTTACTAAATCTGTTTATTTGCATGATTAGGCACACTTTGCATATTTGATTCTGCTTGTAAATGTGGCCCAAAAATGGATGCGAGAATATCTGATTCCATGGGCCTTTTTTTTTTATTCACAACACATATATGAGCAGAACAAATGGAACTGAGGCTTATGATGTAATTGTAGGTTTATATAGCTCTGTTTCAAAAATCCAGTGCCTAATCCTGTCCCATACATCAAAGCTCAGTTTTCCCCCTAAAATCCGGTTCAAGCAAGACCTCATTGTTACCTGTATGAAACAAGCCTGAAGCCTTGACAGGTTATTCTCCACACTAACACTATAGTGGCTTAATTAAAACTCTCTCTTTTCTTCACAGATGGTGGATTTATACTGTTGTTCACTTGTGTAATAGCACCATTTGCTCCATTTCATCTACGCACAACAATATGTAGTGTGTATCTGCACACGCAAACTACACATTTTATAATAGTGTTTGCCCATGAAAATTGATTTTATCGTTGCATTGCATTGTTATTGTGTCAGCTTAGTTCCCGTGTTGTGATGTGATGTGTTGTGATGGTTGATGTTCACAGAAAACGCTAATTGAGAACCACCCAAATACAGTGGTGTAAATTTATTTTAACTTAAATTAGGCTATATTTGACAGATTGATACATGGAGGTATTATTCTCTTTCTCTTTTTCTCCTCCTCCACCCCATTTTTGATTCCCTCTCATCTCTTTTAATCATTCTCCGCTGTCATCATTTCCTCTTCATCATTTCCCTCCCTACTTCTTTCCTCCTGTCTCCTTTAACCTCATCAAGTGATTCAGGAAAGTATAATGAAGCAGCACTCCGCCTGGATCCTTTGCTAATTTCCTGTAATTATTTTCCTCTCCCTTTCTTCCTCTCACACTATGTTGTTATCCCTTCTATTCTACAGATACTCTTTTCCCACCCGTGTCTCTGGCTCCTTAGTGACAGTTCAGTGAATTGTTTGATCAGGCCTTCAGATTCGATGTGAGTTTAAATCAGTGAAGAAGAAAGTTAAAAGGAGAGAAGAATGACACTTTCCAAGCTTTAACCTTGAGCGTGCCATGTCAAAATGTAAAGAAATACTTAGTGATGTGGATAATCCTTTCTATTGCCATGTGTGAGTCATTCCTTCTCTAAAAACTTGATGTTAGAAGGATTTTTAAACTAAATGATTGCAAGCGACAGCTATTTAATGGCCATCAGACCACAATAAGTTCCTTTCTTGCTTGTTGCAGGGTGATGTTATCGGACTCCAGTTCCACTGACTGCAATCTATTTCTGCAATTGTTTGTATCTGGGTTTTGGGATCACCTGTCTCTCTCTCTGGGTCAAACACATTTTTCATCTCATTTGTCGTCACGCTGGGCTTGTCTCAGACATGATGGTTGCTATTGTTTCACCTCATAGACTTCAGAGGAGAGCTCGCAAAAGTGAGTGTTACCCTCTGCCTCGTTAGATGTGCCAGAATTTTGCATATTTAAATTGACCCAGATACACACTAACAGACACAGGCCTACTTAAAGGAGACGTATTTTGCTCAATTTTAACAAGGTGGCATGGCTCCTTTTGGTCTGTGAACAGAATTTGTGATTTTATTTGACCATGTTCTCCAATCTTTTCCGAGAATGAGCTGTTGACAGTTGACAGTTGCAAACTTGGTCTCAACATGACCTAAGCAAAGTCGTGATGATGAGGTCCTGATGCTTGCCTCCTTACTTAGCCCTCCGAGTGAGGCAGAGGCCATTGACTACTTCTGCTCTCCATCTGTAACCTGATAAAACTGAATTGAGTCATAGCTGTTACACACTTTACATACTTTCATACTTTTCATACTTTCCAGCTGCTAATATTATAATAAAGTTGTCATACTCTCCTATTCAAAGTCTGTAGAATCACATATAGATACATAATACAACTGATCTGTCTAGGGAGCCGGAGCTGTGTTGTATCACGCAAAACTCTCGGACTGAAAGCGGTTGGCGTTGCTAATGTGTTAAAGAACAGAACGGGACTTAAATCATTTGTTTCTTTGATGATCTAACCTTGGGAGAGAATGTAGAGATTTGCAGACATCTTGCTGCTGGAGTCTGACCACGGAGAGATGTGAAACTGGGTCACATTTTCTGGGCTGTTACAGACAAGGCTGGCAGACTCATGAGCAGAACGCCAAGGAAAAACGGCTTTGTGTAATATGGCTCCTTTCAACCAGATGGCAAGATCAATGTTTTTTGGCAAATTTAAAGGCATTTGTAAACAGAAATAAGGAGAGGACAAATCTGATGATGCACAATGTTTAATGCAATTTTTCTAATTATTGCTTGACAGAATTTTATGGTGGCGAGAGAATTTATTTGTTAAGTGTAAAATCAATTTCAAAGCAATTAGTGGGGTTAACGTGAATTTTTCTGGTGCTGAAGGTGGAGCGTGAAATCCTCAGGATGTAGGCGCCTAAGTGACACCAGTATGATTCTCTTTCTGCAAGTGAAATCCATAATTTCTCTGCGGAAATGACAAACAATGAATACCTGTCATATGAACCAGAATGCAGTTTTTCTGAGTAAATGTAAATGTGTATAACTGCTGAAAATCATGACTGCATGTTGGATTTCTTATTAATGTGAGAATCTGCATGGCCTGTGCACCTCAGGGCTGTCACCTGTCACAATAACAGCTTGTGACTCTGAATGACACATGCTGGTGAATTGTATTATGCTGCAATTATTCTCTCTCAATGTCTTCCTCTCTGTCTCCTCACACTCGCAGTGGGATTCCAGGAAAGAAGTGTGGCGTCATTATCTTAACTGCAGAGGAACTCAGTAACTGTAGGGTCAGTACATGCACTTGATATGCACCTACACACTCAAACACACAATTGTTTGTAACTTTAAGGATATTTTGCACATGGCATTTTAATGATGAACTGCAAATATGTGATTCAAAAGAAGTTATAATTCCCCTGACTTTTTATTTTACTTATTCTCCCCACTTTGCCTGAAACAGCTTATTATAATTCCTTGGTTGTTGTGTTATGCAGAACTCTCACGGTTCTCTAAATATATATAAAATTAACTGTCAAGATAATTCCCCTTTACAAACAAAGTCATTTTTCATTTGCAAGTTTCCCAGTGCCCTATCATCATAGTATAATAATACCATCCAGCCAGACATTAACAGAATTCCCTCGGTGTGTGTGAGGGAGTGTGTTCATATGTATGTACCTGCAACTCAGACTGCTATGCTAACAGGCTTATCTTGGTTGTGTTAACCATTGTTACTTTGGGAGGATTTGCTGCAGACAAGAGCCAACATCTCTTCAGAAATGTTGATGAGCGTGTGTGTGTGTGCACATGTGAATACTGTCAACCCTCATCTGTCAGTGACAACCTTGGGTCTCCCGTGATGCCTCCCTACTGGAGGCGAAGACTTAAACATCTCCTCATTAAGAACAATCGATCTATCTATCTATCTATCTATCTATCTATCTATCTATCTATCTATCTATCTATCTATCTATCTATCTATCTATCTATCTATCTATCTATCTATCTATCTATCTCTCTCTCTCTCTCTCTCTCTCTCTCTCTCTCTCTCTCTCTCTCTCTCTCTCTCTCTCTCTCTCTCTCTCTCTCTCTCTCTCTCTCATGCTGTATGTATGAAGCCTTTCCCAGTGGCTTTCTGACTAACCACACATCCAATAATATAATCAATCTCTTCTGCTAATAAAATATGCAATTCAAATAAGAGATTGGATTGCAGTTACCATAAACTATGTGTCCAGCTTGTATAAACCTGCTCTCACTCCTGGTGTTATGGATTTGATACACCTTCACATTTGCATTATCATTATACGTGACTGCTCACAAAGTTTAAAAACTTTTGTGGTTAAGTTCTGCATGCCCGTCCATATGAAATGAGTTCCCAGACAAAACCAGTGGCTGACTTAAAAGTTAGATTGCATCAGAGTGATTTACTGATATAAAGTCCAACTTTTTTGTCCCCTCTCTCAGGACATTGCTACCATGCAGCTGTGTGCTAACAAGCTGGACAAGAAAGACTTCTTTGGGAAGTCCGACCCCTTCCTGGTTTTCTACCGGAGTAACGAGGATGGAACGTGAGTTTGAGAAGTCAGAACTCAAGTTTTCACTTTTATTAGGTATTCTTTTGTAAGACCTCTGTTGAATATGGTGGCACGTCAGCAATGAGGTCTCCTGGTAATGAAAATTAGGGAGAGGCAAACAGTGCAATGACATCAAAGGGACCTTCATTTTCTCTGTTAGTACATTATACCTCTATGGAATAAAAGACATTACTTTAATGGTCATTACAGTGAAAGATAGTGCCATTAAGTGGCCTGGCTCAGGAAGGTAAGAGTGGTTGTCTGGGGATTAAAAGGTCCCTGGTTTGACTCTGGGCTCCTCCTGGAGAGCCTGTCCAAGTGTTCCTGAGCAAGACACTGAACCCCTGACCGCTCCTGATGTGCAGGTTGGCTCCTTGTATGGTATGAAACTGCCTTCAGTGAATGAATGGATGAATGTGAGGTCATTGCGAAGCGCTTTGGATAAAAGCTCTTTATAAGTACAGTCCATTGAAGTGCCCTTTCACTGGCCCCCGCACCTGACTCAAAAAACGCTTTACAAGAAGACAATATTCCCTCCTTTTCCAAATAGAAAAACATCTGTTTCTTATCCACCTACTTCTTATTTTTCAGTCTGTATTACAGTAAAATGTGACTAAAATAATGGAGGGCGCTGTGTAGTCCCTTTCAACCCCACACCTCTACAGAAAATGTAGATGTATGTAAATACAACAAAAAGAAAGGGAATAGGTCAAATAAACAGAAGCTCCTGTTGCATGAAAGACACAAAATAATAAGTAATTTCTTCTTCTAGCATACTCGATACAAATCTCAATAATATGACCCTCTGATGTGAAATGATACCAGGAATGGACTAATGGAATTGTAAATTTCATGTTTACTGTGGCAATAATTCTGAGTGCAATGCGATATTGATTCTGATACACATGACATCAGCTAAGGAGTTCATTTACTCTTCATTGTATAAATATGAATATATATATAGATATACTGCCTCATTTTGTATTTACTTATTAGGCAACATTGGAAACTGCACACATTGTGATCATATCACTTAAATTCATGGCTATGCCGATATTAACCAAGGTAATATATCAGTAACACAGTGCAAAGAAGTAGTAATGTTGCTATGGTTACCGGCATGATACTGATGATTATAATAGACCCTTGCCAGCAAATCAAACTTTGTCATTTCCACAACCATGGAACTAAATTTCTATTGGAAAGTTCTTTGCCATTGTGTCTCAGGTGTTGGGTGGGTTGCAATGAGGTCTTCCTTTCATGGTGCCCATTAAGGTGACATCCTAGAATAGATCAATTGGTGCTACTCATTGAGAAGTCTCAGGGCCATGAACCTCAAAACATGTCACTGTTTTGAGATGGAAACTTAACATCTTTTATGCAAATGTGAATTATTTTTCTTTCCCAGACTGAAAAGTTACTGCTTCAGAATTGCTGTACCTCAGAGACACTTTTGTAGCAATAACACCTCATCTGCATCTCCTTTATATGCCCCAGGGACACTTTCATGGAAATATAATAAGCACAACAACCTGCACAATGTCCAAACTTTGCAAGAGAAACTGAAAATAAGTGACGTGTGATTGTCTTTACAAGCACAATGTGTGCGAAATGGATGTGCTGTCCCTTGAGTGCTTTATTATTTTGATTGCAGGTTCACCATCTGCCATAAGACAGAGGTGATCAAGAACACTCTGAATCCAGTGTGGCAGCCCTTCACCATCCCTGTTCGAGCTCTCTGCAACGGCGACTATGACAGGTCAAAACTGAATCTGTTTGTGTATTCAGGTGGAGATTTGATAATCTGTCATCCAGATACATTTAATTAGTCGTCAGGTATTGCATAGAGGGAAGAAATGTGTTTGTAAAACAGTGGAGTAATGACAGTTTGGATGAACATTGAACTGACCTTCATCGCTGTGTAGACAGCTGAATGATAACAGTGGCAAAGTCCACATATCTCATTCTGAGTGTAATTGAAAAATGGGAACACTTAGGGAACCAATAGGACACGGGCTGTCCTATTGGAGTCTGTATGTGGATGACATCACCGGTTGCTGGGGCAGTCAGAATAATGCCAGCAGTCGGTCTTGGTTTTCTAAGGGACCAGCACTGGTGTTATTAAGACTGACTCATTTTTCATACCGCATATATCCAAAGTGAGGTTGCATTCTTCTGAGTAGATATGGTGCCTTCAGAATTCCAGATATATTGCAGGCTCTAATGTACTGCATGCATTATTGTTCAAAAGTAAAAAAGAAATAATATCGGGTATTATCTTTTATGTGAATGTGTGTTATTATCATCCATAGAATTCAAGTGTAAGCAAAGATGACCGATGAACCCTTACAAAAGGCTTATTTTGTTCATTTCTTTAAACGTAGATGTAAACTGGCACACATTGCTGCTCTCAAATGGAAAATGTGCTGTCCCCTCTCCTGTAAATGCCCATTTGTGTACCAAGCAACTGTGACCAAAATAGGAGAGAGAGCGCGGGATACCATGTGTTTCCCCAGCTCTCTGTGCCTTTCTCTTTTCATCTGTGTCCCTCTCCTCCTGTGTCTCTCTCTGTTTGTCTCCCCCTTGGGTTCCATTTGTAGTACCTGAGTGGAAACAAAAGACTGGCTGCTTCTACCTGCAGCCAGCCAGTGTACAACTAGTCCTCACCACAAGTTTTAAGCAAAAGTGAATAATTGTTGTTAAATAAAAACTGTGCTGTAATTTTAGGAGCATGTACACTTTTCTCACACGCAACCAGAGTGTGTGTGCGTGCCCTAACTCGCTTATGCTTTTGGCAAAACAGGTAGACACACATGAGTATGCAATGATCAAAGACTAACCTTTTGAAACTTTGAAAGTATGGATGCTTTTGTCAGTCCGTCAGATTCAGCTTGTCACACCATATGAGGGCGATCTGATGACTCATCTGTACAAAGTCTTTGAAATTGTTTCATTGTCCTCAGAGTACAGCAGGAGAAGCTTATTGTGCAGTGTTGTCCTGATTCTCACATTGTCAGTTCATGCAAAAGAAAGTAGAATGTCCACAAAACACAAAATGAAGGATACATTTATATTTTCTTAGCATTAATTCTATTAGTAAAAGGGCAAAGTCTACCCTCTGCGTCTCAGAGTTTCACTTCTGAACAGAAATACTGTTTTTAGTCATGGTTTAATCCTTTCAGTCACTGTTTAATCCTCTCAGAGCGTCTGAGGACAAGGAAGGCTGGTCCGGTGAGGAACAGACTCGCTTCAATAAAATGGATCTTTTCTGTTTCAGAACTGTGAAAGTAGACGTCTTCGACTGGGATAGAGATGGAAGGTAAAAGCAGCCGCAGCCGTGGATAATTGCACACTCTAGCCTCCCAGATTCATACTGATGAATCTCAAATGCCAGAAGAAGAATTTGTGTATTTGGTCCGTGAAATTGCGAACCATGCAGTAGTTACAAAATGACTTTACATTGAAGTGAGACAAGGAGGCACAGATTTAAAGATAGAAATGTAGAGATAAAGAGATGTGGTTTGAGACAAAGACATGACAGATATTGTATCACATATTGTAAAATTTGTGTTGATTCTTGCCTGTGTGTGGGTGGTTGGCTTCTGTCTGCAGCCATGACTTCATTGGTGAGTTCACCACCAGCTACAGAGAACTGTCTCGGGGGCAGAACCAATTCAACGTCTACGAGGTGAGACACCACATGGGGGTGGACTGTTGTTTCACACTGCTGTTGTCATATGAACCCCACGATTCCAATTGTGGTGTCAGAGCTGAAGGGTTATGTGACACTAGTGCTTTTGACAATGCTGCATTACTTACAAAGGCTCACCGAATCTATTTATAACATATAACAGCATCTCATGTCAAAGTGCCAATGGTAGAAAAACAAACATTTTTGACATACAATAATAAAATGCAAGTTCCCCTTTACACATTCCATTCAAATGTATTATGTGGTTAGTTTGATGCCTGTGCTTGTATTTGCACATCAAACTAATAAGCGTTGTTGTTATGTGTATTCTGCCTGCGTTATGATCAGATCTCACTACTGGGACATAAGCCGGTTCTCTCTCACCCAATTCTGCTATTATAATCATTCACCTTGTATGCAAGCTGTTTATTCTTAATCGTGCTGAAGCCAAGCCAAACCTCTCCCACCCCTGTTTTGCTCTTTTGCCTTCTAAACTGGCCGTTCCTATAATATTTTTGTTTGGATATCACCGCCTATTCTTCCATTTTAAAAGAAAAAAAGAGCTGGCTCCACATCTGTGTGTGATCTTTCAGATTGGATATGCGTTACAACTTCAATGCATTCCATAGAGAGCCCATAAATGTAATGCAAGGTGCATAGAGATTACATAGACAGATGAGTGTGATTAGTATTTTTCACATTTTCCTTCATGGTTATAGAATGCTTGTAGCTATGATTCAGGATAAGACATGATGTAAGTAAAAAAAAATGTGTAATAAGTATAGAAATGAATGAATCTGAACAGAGGCAGTGACCTGCAATAGAGACCTGATTGGTCTTCTTTTTTAATGAGGAGTCAGCCAGGACCTAATCCAGTAGTGATGCTTCAGTAAGAGCATTCAAGCAGAATTTTAAATGTGCACTGCAAAGATAAAAAGTCGTTCTTCCTTTCTTTCTTTCTTTCTTTCTTTCTTTCTTTCTTTCTTTCTTTTGTTCTTTCGTTCTTTCGTTCTTTCTTTCTTCCTCCCTCCCTTCCTTTTATTTTACATCTGCCTATTGCCTTTTCTTTCTCAGCCAAAACAAAAAAATGGACAAAGCATTAGACAAAACTCATCTTATCCTTGTTGTTATTATTACTATATCTACATTTAAAAAGCATGTGTGAGTGTTATTATAGCAGGCCATTTCCTTGTGCTGCTGTTTCCTGTAAGTATTTAAGTGGAGTGCATCACGTAGATATGTGTAGTCCAGCAAACTATGATTCATATAGGCAAACACAAATTGCACGCATTAAATGTGATAAACACTCTTTGCTGACTTGATTAGTGCCCATCGCTCATTAATTTCAAATGCATGCCAGTAAGCATATCGAATTCACAACAAGTAGATGAACAGTAATGCCACATAATGAATGGAGACCTCATACGTTTCGATCAGCATCAGCACAGCCTTCAACAAAGAGATGAAGTTTGCCCATTAGATTATTAATGACAGTCTAGTTGAGAGTCCATTTTTGTGTTTGACAATCTCAATATATCACTGTTAAACATTGTATCAGTTTCAATTCGCAAGATGTCAGCATTATCTTGGATCTGCTGCATAATTCACAACATTGTTCTTCTGCATTATTCAGATAAAAGTCTTATACATCGTCTCAAAGTATGAAATGGATTTACGAGTATGAGTTAGTGTTACTTAAAGAGCTTTGTTTCCCCCAATCCTGCACAGGTGTTAAATCCCAAAAAGAAAGGCAAAAAGAAGAAATACATCAATTCTGGAACAGTGAGTCACATGCCTGGTATTTCTAATGCAGTTAATGATTTATGTTATACCCATTTATTTATGTCAGTCTGGTTGCCTCTTACATCTGCTTTTGTCTCACTCAGTATTTTGCCGTCTGGTGGTCTGATTATCTTTGTGCCCGCCTGCCCAACTTGTGCCCCCTCCCTGTGTGTTTATTACTCCTGTGTGTGTGTTTGTGTTTGTGTGTGTGTGCATTTGACAGGTAACTCTGCTGTCCTTCAAAGTTGAGTCAGAGTACACCTTTGTGGATTTCATCCGTGGAGGGTGAGTGGAATAATAATTAGTGTGTGAGTGTGTGTGTGTGTGTGTTTGTCACGTTCAATGAGCTGACGGTGCGAGACTGCTTTTCCCTACAGCTTTTTTTTCCGCAAACATCATGTTTCATTTAGAATAGCTCAGTTTTGGGGAATCTGCCATTGGTAAATCTCATTTGTAAACACCTAATTTATTCAGTTCATTCACTTCTAATTACTGATTTCATTCATTTTATTTAATTAGACCTTCAAGATGGTGGAGGGAATAATGTTCCTTCATACTAATTACCTATTAAACCAATTATCTGATGAGATTGTGATTCATTGTGTGAGTGAGCGACTGAGACAATGTCAATAGAGATATATTGGAATGTGCAAAGTTCTTTGACTTTGTTTCTTCTTGTTGACAGAACACAACTAAACTTCACAGTGGCTATTGACTTCACTGCATCCAATGGTGAGTCACTTGTTAACATGTAGTACGTAAGATCAATCAATTTTGCATTTCTGCTGACAATTGTGCTTGCTTTAGATTTAGAATATCACAGTGTTTAGGAAGGTGATCTTGTTGTTTTTGATTTGTGGAGTCTGAGCAGGATGACTGAGCTGCAGATGCGGATTGGTATGTTTAGAGAGGAGGGCATGACAGCCATAGTAGATGCTTAATTGGATGTCAGAATTTCCAAGTTGAAAACTCTGACTTCCTACCTTGAAGAGTTCCACGACTTGTAAACAAGAAACATGGCTGAGTGCAGGAAGCTCGTCTTTGTGTGATGACCCTGTGAATAGATGAAACATCAGCTGAGCGTTTAATTGCATATCACAATAAAACAGTGGAGGAAAAATGAAAAACAATTTCATAGAAGCTGTTAAGCATTTTTATTTTACACCCGTTTCAGCATGGTACACACATAACCCTATTAAACTAAATGTTTAGATATATTCTTTAATAATTTAACTATAGTCATTAACACATTTTTAGAATAATTTAACAAGCCATTTGTGTCCCATGAAGCCGTTTATCTGAAGTCGGGGTAGATATCCTCAGTGGAAGCTCTAACTTTAATAGCACCTTTTCATGGAGGAGGTATACGATTTTGAAGTTCTGAGTTCACTGGATGCAAACTTAATTAAACAAATACATCCTAGTGGGTTGTTTTGATTAGTCATTTCTCTGATGTTAATCATTTCAATTGTGTAATATGCTTTTTTTTCCCCCACAAACACTGTTACAACTGTAAATGTATTAAATGTCTATTCTGCTAGACAGCAGTTTAATTCAGTGAAACCACTCAACTAGCAGGTGTTAGAAAGCATGCAAATCAGATTCAGTATATCAGATTGATTGTAGTACCATAGTAAGCTACTATTATTGCAATTACTAGTTTTCAGCCCAGCTGCACCAACTTAGCTGATATTGAATGGTGGACACCTGACAGTGTGTCAACATAGTACATCCACTCTACCGTACACTGTAATCACATTTAAATTTTTCTGTCAGAAGTAATTACACCGGACTTCATTTTGTATATTAAAAATATTTCAGATTCCAAAGACTTGTTAAATGAGTGAAATGGCAGTGTCCCTGTGCAATGTGAAATGAATCTTCACACTAATCTTCACATTTCATTCTAGGTATTGGTGCATTCTTGATGGGGGGCCCATATGCCCTGAGTCGATTGTTGCATTTAGCCTCCTGTTTTCACACAGCGTTAAGTGCAGCCAACCATGCAAGGTGCACAGGGCGTGGTGAATGTGTTTGGTATTTCCATTGCCAGAGGCTCACAGTGCACCTGCAGTGCAATTGGAAACTAGATGGGATTAGGAGGAATATATAATGAGTAGGTGTGTTCGGAGAAGGCATCTATCAACACTAATGAAATCATCCCCCAACCTTTTTCATTACCTTTAAAAGCAGTAAACTCCCTGTGGTGGCCTTTCATAATGGAGGGGAGACTCCAGAGATTCTCCCAACAGGAAACATTTTGAGAAAATGATCCAAAGTGATCCTGCAGTCCCTAATACAGCTGCATTTAGTTACATTTAGATGTTTCCATGTGCATCACCACTGTTGCCAGTACTAAGCCATTTACATGATGTCATAAACTGGTACCTCCCCATAATAGTCCTGCTTGACCAAATCTTTTACAGATGTAAAAATGAACAATATATCTCTTTTCCTACTACTATCAAATGTATCAGTATCAGTTATACCATGCTGAGAAATAAGATCTTTTCCTCTACTACACACTCTACTTTCCACTCACTGAAACACTTTTTCACCGAGTGAGTGTGAAACATGTTGACAGAGACACAGATAGATATGATCATCCAGTTTATGGGTTGTGTGTGTCCTCCTTCCAGGTAACCCATCACAGCCCACCTCCCTCCACTATATGAATCCCTACCAGATGAATGCATATGCCATGGCCTTGAAAGCAGTGGGTGAGATTATCCAGGACTATGACAGTGACAAGCTCTTCCCTGCCTATGGTTTTGGGGCTAAACTGCCCCCTGACGGCAAAATATCCCACGCATTCCCACTGGTGAGACACATATGAGCACCTACACACACAAACATAATGAATTCACACATCCACACACAGTTCATCCCTAGCAGGGAGTGGTTTGGACCTGGAGTTGTCGCTGTGACAACAGCTGGTTGTGCAAGTTGAGAAGTTGGCTCATCTCCCTGCCAGCAGGAATCTCCCAGCATCCCCTCCACTTCCCCCTTACATCCTCCTGAGGCATGAGGGCAACTGCTAGATGCTAATCTGGAAATCCAACCCTCTCCTCATCAAAATCGGCACTTTGATGCCTATTTGACCTGAATTCATCCACAGGCCCAATCGAAAGTAGAGAAAGCACACAGGGAGCACAACTAAATTACACTTGACGTCCATTTTGACTTCAGTGAGGGCACCAAAATATCTCTGACTCTCCTATTCTTCATTGCTAAGAGAGTGTGAGAACAGAATGTGATGTTAAGGGTGAGAGGATAAGAGGGGAGGAAAATAGGAGAAGGACAAGTAATTAGACATATATTTTTCTTCCACTGTTAATTATGAATGATGAAGTGTTTTTGTGTATTCCTCCCGCTACTGTTGGTGTGAACTATTTTTCAGTACGGCTTTAAGAGCCCACATTGATCTAAATTGGGATTTAAATTTGTGTGGGAGTGGACACAGTGAAAGGACACATGCATGGGTTCTCCCCTAAAGAAGACTCCTGGAGGAAAAATCATCTTCCTCTCAGTCAATTCCTCCAGTTTATGGGTCACGAATGAGAGAGGATTGGAAGAAGAGAGACAGTTTTGGACTTGCAATTACTCTGAGTGCTAATCTTGTTAGTTCCATAGTTCTCATCACCTCCCGCATGGCCGACTTGAAACCTTCTGACAGATTTTAAATGAGTCCTTATCAATTAACAGTTGATCCTTCCTAGGTCAGAGCGGACAGATTGAGGGGAAAATAACACCAGCTTTCTCTTTCCATGTCTTTCCTTATTTGGAAGGAGAATGTTCAGTGTTTATTCCTCTGGTTATGATCCCTTTTCATCTCACTTTGTACATTGGATGTGTGACTACAGCGTGTGTATTTCATTAGTGTAATTAATGTAATCTGTTGTAGAGTGGCGACGGTGATAATCCAAACTGTGTGGGCATCGAGGGGGTTCTGGAGGCTTATTTCCAGAGCCTGAGGGCAGTGCAGCTTTACGGTCCCACCAACTTTGCCCCTGTTATCAACAAAGTGGCACAGTAAGTTAAAGATATCAGATCAAGTATACAGCCAGCCTTGGATTTATTTTTCCTCCCCAACACCAAATGAAAATCTGTGCTTTTTTGTATGTGTTGCCAGTCAGTTTAGGTCTCCAGGGCTTCCTGCAGCTTCTCAGTGACATGAAGAACACGCACTTCATTGTCATTTCACTTAAAAAGAGATTTTGCTCACTACTGAACATACTTAAGCCGATCACAGCCTCCAGTCAACTGATAACCAGCTCTTGCACCCTTCCGGCTATTGTAACAGACATTCAAACTTATTTTAGGAAAATAGGGTATTTAAATAAATGTATAACAAGTTTTCTTGACATTTTAATTTCGTCTCCATGGAAACCGTCTGTCAGAATGGCACTTTGCCTGGATGTTTTAGAATAGTGGTTCTCAACAGTGCGTCTGCTAAATGACCGTAATGCTACTGGGGACCCACTGCACTATATATCATCCATCTCTCCCTGCTCTAACCACACCAGTTGATCTAAATTAGGCTTTCACTTGATGAAGTGTTGGTTCCTCTTAGTTTTCAATTGACTAAACCAACCAGATTTAATTCATAAGGAGTAGGTAGAGCAGGGAGAAATGGAAAATATGTATGACAGGTATCAGGTGATAGCATGTCTAATCTTGTATTATAACAATATACTGTCTATATTTGTTTATTTATTTCTTCTTGTCTATTATATCTAAGTTACTTGTCAGATATTAACTACAAATGCATTTCCTAAAAGAAATGTGCTGTGTGCAATTGCTGAAAGGTTTTTCCGAATGCTGAAGAAGTCCCTGAAGACTGAAGTGTGAAGGACTGAAAAATGCTTGAGTAGTTCCTCTGGCTGAAAGTATGAAGACAAAACAAAACAAAAAAAGTGTGAAGAAGTTAGAAGGGCCTTTAGGTGCCTAAGGTGCCTGGTGTACTAAGTGCCTGAAGAGATTTGAATGGGTTTTAATGGGGTTCTCCGGCTGAAAAATGCTAAATATTTCGGAATATATGGAGCTAGATAAGATATGAACACCAAAAGTCATGGCAAATATGTTGTGAATATTCTGAACGTTTTGATGATTGGATGGTGTCTGTAGGTCCAAGTGTAGGTTGTACTACTTGAGTGCCAAAAAACCCTACGAAAGAACAATATTGTGATTGCATCACAGCAATAAAAGCATAATATGCACCGTGGAGATGAAATAAGTCAGTAGTTGTCATCGCCTTCCCTTGAATCACCGTGTTATTCCACACTCACATCTATGTGTGACACTTGCCTCGTCTGAAGGACACACAGTCTTCGGTTAAACAGAAAAAAAAGAAGGAAAAGAAATAATGCCTGTTTATATAACCATACATATATGAATCCACATATCATGCCTGTGCAAATATACTGCACACAATAATGTTCAAGCTTAAATGAGATCATTTTACACACACACACACACACACACACACACACACACACACACACACACACACACACAGACTCACAGATCAATGTAATGTTTACTCAAGTGAAACAGATAAGTTGCTGACATTAAATGCTGTACCTGGCAGTGATGGACACACATACACATACACACACTGGCCATACAAATGCCTTCTCGCTCAGAAATTTTCTCCTCATCCGGGTTATATATATAACACCTGGGCTGATCGCTGTATCCTTTCCTTTCTCTCCCTGACTTGGAGAAACAAGGATTGGGGTCATTTACTGTATCTGTGTTCATGCAGGGTTTTTGGTGCTTGTTATTTCTACAGGGTATTTCTTTTCTCAAGGTGAACGTGTCAGATGGGAAACAACTCGGTGGCCTGTCATAGTTACAATTGCTACAGTTACAGTTATCCATTGTTTCTCTGCAATCTTTCTGTTTCCTTGTCTGAATACAAATATTTTTCCCTGAACACAAGTTGTAAAGCGGCCTGGCTCTGCAGATCTTAATGTCTAATAACAGCAATGATGTCATACTAAGGATAAACCTGCAATGATGGTTAGGTGGGTATCTGTTCTAAACATAATGTCAGAATTTAAAATGAGCATTACCCTAAAGAAAACAGTAAGAAAGGAAAGATATTTATGCAATAATATAAGAAAACTGTACCTCCAGACAGAACCATCTGTAATGAATCTTTTTGATTTTCCATTGTTTGAAAAATAGTGCCAAAGATATGCACATGAAACTTTAAAAACAATGTATTGACTGTAGAGGTGTTACAAGCTAATCCAAACAACCCTCTGAAAAGAGATGCCTTTTTAAAATGTTGTCTAGAGACGATCTGCATGAAAGCTAGTTTTCCATCTGTCTAAGTTTGAAAAAGAGTGAAAGGTAGCGTTGTTGTGAGTAACAATGCTGTTGTTACCAGAAGTGTAAATGTAGGATGTGGCCAATGAAGCAGACCTGCAATATGGCAGATTTTGTCACATAAGAATGACAGTGTCTGAGGTTTTATTCAATTAGAAATTGTTGAAGCGCTATCGAGTGAATATACCAAGGGTTTATCCTGGACCGGCACATGGATGTACTGTTTCAATTTTGTGGTAATGTGCCCGTTTTATTTTGATCTTTCTTGGATGCAAGCAGAAATGTGTGCTGTCAAAAAATGATGTTGCTTCACCCTCTGAGAACCATTAATATACACTCCAGATTTCATGGGTTTCTGGGCCATTAGCTGTCAAAATAGGCATGGAGCGACAGAGTGATACTGAGGAAATATCAGGGGAGTTTCCAATTTCACTAATGCAACTGCTGTGTATAACCAGAAAATTCATGAACGAGCCCAAAGATAAATCCCATTAAAACCGATTATATGAAGTCTTCTTTTTTGACAAATTACCTTTTTATTATAAAACTCAATTAATTCTCATTGTGTTGAACATCCTTTTTGTACAGATTTCTCCAATACACCTGCCATGTTAGGGAACACAATCAGACCCTAATTCTAAATCTGTGAGTTAAATGTACTGGAGTAAAACCAAAAACCCTCCACCACAAGGTTTCACTCTTTTTCTTCTTCCCGGCTCTTGACAGTTCCCTTCATTTCTTAAATTCAAGTTTCATCCGAGAGCAAATCGTCAATTCAGGACACATTTACGAAAAAGTCTAATTGACATATATTGAGAATATGCCTGACAGATTACGACAACCTGTTCACCCATTTTGCATAATGTTTAGTTTTAAATGTTAATCTATCCACATGAGGTGTTTGTTGTAGACATGTGGCAGGTGTGCTTTCCTCAGTAGTTTGCCTCTCAGCTGTACTTGCAGGATGTTGGCTCTAACCTGGGTATTTATGTTTGTGCGTGTGTGCACGTGTGTGTCTGCGTGCATGTGCTGCAGCTGTGCAGCAGAGATTACAGATGGCTCTCAGTACTTTGTACTGTTGATGATCACAGATGGGGTGATATCTGACATGGTCCAGACCAAAGAGGCTGTGGTCAATGTAAGTAAACAAACACACACAGACACACGCACTCTAAACAAATATACAGTTGAAGAATAACAGGGTTTTCCCCTTGATACTACTGATGTGTATCTCTCGGTCCCTTCTTCTTGTTGGTGAGTGTTTCATCCCGTCTTCCAGAGACAGATTAAGGTGTGACATCTGACAAAATGTCCACTTCAGTTTTCAGAAGTCTTTTTAGATGAGATCACTTTGATGTTCAGATGAACATGCTGTGGCCCAGGATTCAGCTTTCTGTCCCCAGAACAGAACTCTACCAGAATAACAGCAGAAATGCCATAGTGCAGCTCAAAGGTTATATTTCAGGTCTCTTTCACGCCTATGTGGTTTGGTCCAATTTAATCAGACCAGGGTCAAATTTCCCCTGCTACGGTTTGTTTGGTGAATTCTGAACAGAGCAATCACACTGAGGTGCAAACCAATACTACAGCACGGATCCCGGTTTGAGCAGATGGCCTCAGTCTGATTCCAAATGAACTCTGGGATAGTTCATTTGTGAGGGGAACATGATCCACATTTATTATGAACAAACTACAGAGCTGCTCATGTATTACTAAGTTGTAACTTTACAAACTGCAGCTTTATTATCCATGCCAACTTAAGCGAATGGTGGTTCAGATTAACATGCTGAAGGTCAGTATGTGGTTGGATGTGGTGTATATGAACTCTATGCTCCTGGTCGGCCCCTTGAAGCTGCATATAAGCAAAATCTGGTTTTCCATCCCAATTATCAGACAAGGGCACTCAGATATTTCCCCTAAATCCTTTGAATTAGGAAAAATACAAGTCCATTCATTACATTTCCACAGCACAGTGGTCCCCTCTCTCTCCCAGTCATGGTTTAAGCTCTATTAAAAGTAATGCACACATCTTCATGAAGCCACTCTGAATCCGCTGAATGGCCTGTGATTACATGTCTTTACGTTTATCTCTTATACAGGCATCATCTCTCCCCATGTCCATCATTATTGTAGGCGTGGGACCTGCTGAATTTGATGGTGAGTGTTCCTTCTTTTATCCAGAAAATGTAAAGATTTGATACAACACTGATGCACAGGTATGAAGGGGGCAGCAGTAGGTCAAATCCAGACAATGATGCTTAGTAACAAGATCTGAACAACACAGGGACATTTGATGGGATATCTTTCTATATACTGTAAGTGTTTTCGTTGATCCATATTGAAATGGCCAATCCAGTTGCAACACTGTAAACATTTAGTAGGCAATTTTAGGTACTGTCACTTTAAGACCACGTCCTGAAAAGCCAACTCTGTTATCATTGCACATTTGGCAACACCGATGGATTGCATAAGATGTACACTGGCCAAATATGTGCTTGATAACCTTGTATTTAGTGAGGCTGTCTACCCAGGTGTGCTGCATATTGACATCCACGTATTACATCATTTAAGCACCATTCAAACATAAAGCCTTCATAGCATTAAACTGTAGGCTTGTCTTATTGTGGCTATATCTAGACCTGCAACTTTGATTTACTTGTTGAAGTAACCACAGATTGTTAATAACATTGCATTAATGTAATAATTTTAATTTTAGACAAGTTATTTGTGTGTACATTCCACCTCGAGTGCAGTTGCAGTCAGGATAGAAGACTTTATTTGTACCTTTGTTCCATTTAAAAATGGGGCAGCTTGACAGTTTAATGATAGAAAAGTTGAACAGTTCTCCCCTAAATGTTAAAATGTGAAAAGTAGAATAGTTATAATCAGTGTGCATTATATTGCAAAGCCACTGTCAAAACAGGATAACATAACCTTTTCTACTGACACAACATATTTAGTGTCAATTTCTCCTGTGACAGTTTCCCGCAGCCTTTTAAATGTTGTGAAATGTCACCATTGAGCCTTTGACAGCATTGCTGTCTATTTCTTGAAAAGTAAGACACCGATCCCAATGGAAGAATATCAGGCATCGGTTTCCAATTATGGTGTAATTTAGCCCCGACTTCCTCTCGATTTAGTCTAAGTTATGGATTTAGTTCCAGAAGAAGAGGGTGTCCAAGACACCAAAGTAGCCTACAATGAATTTGCATGGTGTCTTTCCACATCTGCTTTGAAGGCAATGATGGTGTTGTGGGTTTATATTAGAAATCAGAGGACTGTTTAGCCCTGGTGAAAGTATATGCTCTCTGAGTTAGAAACTCCTTGTTCTCAGTTTATCTGAGTACCGTCATTCCTTTGTAGTAGTCACGATGAAACATTCTCTCTCTCTGTCTCTCTCTCTCTGTCTCTGTCTCGCTCTCTCTCTGTCTCTCTCCGCAGCCATGGAAGAGTTAGATGGAGATGAGGTTCGAGTATCCTCCAGAGGACGCCTTGCAGAGAGAGATATTGTTCAGGTATTCATGTTAATTCTATTTACCTTAGCAAGATTGCCTGGATCGTCAACAGAGGCAGTTTAAGGAAGTAGTCCCATGGGAAGGATGGGCTGCATTTAACATAAACTGACACTGACACACACAGTTACAACTGCCCTAGGGACTATACAATACTCATCTTCTGTTAGACAGAAATTAAACTCTACTTGTCAAAATTCACATAAGGTACCTCTAAATCAGGACACTGACATTGTACAGTTGAAGTTCTACTATTCTGGAGATAGATAATTGCTTATAATGTTAACATGTAAATTGACAATGATATCCCTTTAGATTATGCATTTCCATTTAATTTTGAAATATGAAGGTTCTCATCATCATCATCATCATCATCATCATTATCATTATCATTATCAAACAGTGGCTTTGACTGAGCATGTGTGTTGGTGTCAGATGGGCTGGAGGGAGAATTCCAGACTATGCTCATCTTGATGTTTGGTCTGATGAATCTTGATTTCTGCTGTGATGTGCAGATGGCAGGGTCAAAATGTGGCATGAGCCATATAAATCCATGGACCCAACCTGACTTGTGTCAACAGTTCAGGTTGCTAGTGGTGGCGGGCCAATCAAGCATTGTTTGAATGCTGTTGCCAAGGCGTCTCAAACTCATTGTTTGTCGTCTTGAGACAATATGTACGCTGTTTGTGTGTTTACACAGACATACAGCAAGCAAACAGCACATCCCAGGCTGCAGTGAGGCATATTGTTATGGTCCTCTATGTTCTCAAATTATATTAACATTGCTGACGTAATGATAACATTGTTCAAGTAGATATAGGCTGAATGAGCTACAGGGTCTCAAGTAGAAATGTAAAGGCAAAAATAAAGGATATATAAGATTACATGGATGTTTGGAGAGCATTTGCGGCACTCGGTGGCTGAGCCGCAATGCTTGTGTGAAAGACAGCAGCAGTCACACACACACAGCAGTACCACTTCAGTGCTGCATACTCTGCCAGTGTGAAACAGAGTGAGTCCTTTAATCAGAAAGAAACAATTCCATCCCACTGGGACCTCTTCTCCCAGGCCTCCTGATCTCTTGATTACCACTCACAATACTGAACAGGTCCAGTTTTTAAGGTTTTGCTCACACAGTTCTAACATCCACCAATCCAGCATCGAATCAGTCAGGTCACAGGTCAATGACAGATCCTTAATGAGTCTGCCTGAAAGAACCTTTATCCATGATCATTTTTCACCACAGTGCTGTAGTGAGCTTCATGAAGAATGAGCTGAGTGCCCACCAGGGACTGATTAAAACCTGCACCAACAAAAACAAACATAATATCTTTTAGAGAAACGAGAACACGGATAACAAACAGATACACTTACACCCCAGATAACAATATACTACTGAATTGTTATGCTGCAGAAGTGGTGCTGGCTCGGCAGGCTTCCAACCATACAATGATAAATGAGAGTTTTCTCATGTTTTATTGCCTGTAACTGTGTAGACAGACGATAACAGATTACTAAAATTAAACACTTGTGTGAGGGTGGAAGGAGATATTTCTCTTTTGTTCAAAGTGAAAGTGATATATACCTTCGACCAAATGCTTTTCTTAGATCCAATGAATGTGGCTACTATTGAATACAACAAAAAGGACTCAGTATTTACATGTTGATGCTACTACACACCTGGTTTGTGTCCACATCGCTGACGTTTCACTTAAGAGTAACAAGATTATTTTGCACACATACTATGATTATCTATAACTTTAAAATGACAATAATTCAATCAGCATGTTTACACAAGCAGCAGGGAAAAAGATCAATCATCTACATTTCTATACATTCTATCCTGCTGCTGATTCAATATGTCGACTGCCTCCAGTCATACGGTGCAGCCCCCATTTCTCCTCCACTCATGTAAACTGATGAATAAATGTATTTGGGTTAAGATATTAGCGTGACTTCCGTGCCCACTTTCAAGTTCACCTGCAGGAAAAAGGCTTTGATTCAACCATGTCCTCAGAGATGTGGTCCATTCTGACTCCAAAGCATCACCCTCATGCATGATACCAACATCCCAACCCACCTCATCCCAACGGGGCTTTATTTATTTTATCAGTAAGGAAGTTGGATTTTCTCCCCAAGCATCTTGAGCGTATGATGCAATCAAGAAATATGCAACACTGGATAAACCCGCATGTTTTAACATTTCCATCACTAGTAATTAAATCACCAGTGTCCGCAAGCCTGAGGCTTGTGACCCACTTTCACAGAATGTTAAAAGCTAGAGGATGGAAAATAGGATTCACTAAATTACAATTGCAATTACAGAGAAACTGTTTAAATTAGTAGAAATTTCACACGTGACAACTCTTTTAGGTTAACTTCACACCTGTTCCCTTTTGGGTAAATGCTTTGATCTGGACTGTTTGCCCCCATTGTTTGTTTGTTTGGACTCATGTGAACACAGTCAGGTCTGCACCAAAACAATCTGGATGTGGTCTAAGTTATGACCAAAACTATGAAAGGATACCAATTCTGTGTCATTTAGTTTACTTTGCTCATATTCTGTAAAAGTAAGTAAAACCTCCTCCAGTTTAGATTTTGTTTGCCACAGCCCCACAGACATTTATAACCAATGAGCAGAGTGTGTGTTTCCCCATGGAATTTGTTGATAGATTTTGACTCGTTTGAACATTTTTCTGTTTCTGTTACCAAACAATGGGAGTTTGGATGAATGGGAGAGCAACAAATGAAACAATTCAGTCCCTGATTCAGAGTCAACAAAACAAACTATAAGTCTGAAAATGCTCTGAATTTAGAGTGTAGTGCATTTACAAATCTAGAATTTTATCTGCCTTCCTTCTCTAGTTTGTTCCATTCAGAGACTACATTGACAGATCTGGTAACCAGGTCCTCAGCATGGCCCGGTTGGCTAAGGATGTGCTGGCTGAGATTCCCGACCAGCTGCTGTCTTTTATGAAGAGCCGAGGAATTGAACCACGACCCTCCATGTCCTCCTCACCCCTGCCAGAGCTACACCGACATATCTGACCCTGCTGCAGCAGGCACTCTGCTCTGCCTCTATCTGCCCCCCTGCTTATCACACCCAGCTCCCCTACAGTTATTTGTCACTTTGAAAGAGCAGAACGGATCGACCTGTGACTCGCCCCCTCTCTTACCTTATCACTACTGAAGCTAAAGAGTCACACAACACAGACACGGCAGGCACCCTGAACCACTGCTCTGCATCATCTGTTTGCCTTCCAAACTCGCCACATCACACACCCTTACTTTCATTCACTGCGAGACGGAAATGTGAGATTGAACCATGACCGTTCTCTCCTCCCCAGTGACTGCAAATGAACCATTTAAATATGCCTATTTGGATTTGTGTTATGATATTATTCATAGGACACTTTTGCAAATTGTGATAGTATTTTTTTTTTTTTTAACATTTGTCCTTGTCCTCGGCACTGTTGACACTCCTCACAGTTGATAAGAGATCCAGGTGCTGGATTCTAAAGTACACAGAATTGAGCCTCTGACTGGAAGCCCAGCCCCCGATGAGCAATTTGCCGGCCTGTATCAGGTGACCATAATGCATTGCAGTAATCGGTCACTATGAGGACAGGTGTGTTATCCATTGTTACTGTCATTATCAACAAGCCAAATATCTCTCTGTGTAGACAGCTGTGCCAAAATCTTGGAATTGTAGTAGAACCTCAAAGTGTTGGAATGTTTTGGGCAATCCATGTGTATGTCACAGGAAAGAAAAGTGTGGAGGACCTGGTCAAATGTTCATTGCAGCCAGTAACACTTGAGCATGTACAAACACACAGCAGACACACACACACACACACCTCTGTTTGCCGCACCCACCCCTCTCGCACAGCATGGTATCAGATTCCCCTCCTGCTGTTAGAGAAATGCCAGTCTCTCCGGCTGCACCGCAGAGAGGAGAAGGAGGAAGGAATCAAAGGCAGGACGGAGTGAAGAAGACGGAGGGAAGGAGTAAAGGAAGGAGCGATGAAAATGAGGTCAGATGTAAATTAAGAGAATAAATCTGAAGACAAGGCTACAATGGTGGAATACGATGGAGAGTAAGAAAATAGGCAGCGTGCAACTATTTAGTCTTTAGTTTGATGAACAGAAGAATAACTGTAGATATGGAGAACACAGGCAGCAGCAGATGAGTTGTCTGGGTTAGAGATAGAAATGAAAAGGAAGACACTGATCAGGCAGTGCATTATTAAGCCTGGGAGGAATGTGAAAGCTCTATGGATATGCATATCTTTGGGAAAGAATATCTCTCTTTCTAAATATATATATATAGATATATATATAAAGAGACATAAATGCACAGATTTCTCTGAAAAGCAATACTCCTGACTCCCGACTCCCAGTGTACTCTTTGCCCTATGCATGTCTCTCCCTCTCCCCTGTCATGACTTGACATTTTCTCCACAGGCAGGTTCACACAGCCACAGCCCTCTACAGAACAGACAAAGCCTGCCGCCTAGTGTTCTTCTTTTGCATAGCAGGATATCTTTATTATGCATGAGTATTGTACAGCACTTACGTTCACAGTGCATAAGCATGTCTGATGCAACCGTCTTTAGTATCCATGGTACACTGTAGGCGTAGCAGTACATTCAGGCACTCCAAAAGTTGAATTAGAACAATGACGCCATCTGTATTCTTATGTGAACTTTGCCAAACGTTTTGTTAATGTCAGTGTAATGGAGGTGGTTAGAGGGGTGTTTATGCTGTTTTATGTGTTTCTGTAATGTAATAATGTGGCTTTTATTTTCTATTTTTATATATCTGTACTATAATTACTTTGATCTTTGTGTGTACAGTATTTCTCAAGTTCTTGCATGTCGGGGTACAAATGTGTTACAGTGTATTGGTCAAGTTGATGTTAATTGTTGTCAACAAAAAAAAGAGAAACAGAGATATCTATACTAATATGCATTTTACTTGTGTTGCTGCACATTTTCATTTGTAAATTATGGAACTAACTTGCATAAATTTAGTAAACCTTTTAGGAAATGTGAAAAACATGTTGAGATGTGTATTTTTGATATATTGATATGATTTGGTTTGGACACAGGATCACGAGAGAGAAACATTTAAGCTCACTGAAAGCCTGCAGTATGTTTTTTGTACAATCAGAGGAGTTTAGTCTGTCTGGTATCTTTTTGTGTCCTAATCATACAATGGGAATACCTGCATATTCAGTACACGGATGTCAGTATTCAAGACATGTATGAATAACAGTATATGATTTGGCACTCAGGCCTTTTCAACACATATACAGCAGATAATACACATCATATGGTATTAAGCATTTTGCCATTCATTTGCTTAGAGTAGAGCTGCAACACACTTTTACAATGCCCTCTATATTAATAAGTCTATATTGTATGTTTATATGAATGTCTATATGGGGCGAATGTAGAAGTTTAAACTAGAAGTTTTAAACTTGTCAAAGACAGATAGCTTGTGTTTACTATGAGGTTTGCCTACTTTGTGTTTACTCATATCTATTAAAGCTCCATTATTATTAAACATAATCTGAATATTGTGAAGTAGTTGTTTGTACAGAGAATGATGATGATTTAAAGTGGCCGCCTCCTCCCGTGAAGAGGATTTTGGCAAGTGCACAATAAAGTAAGAAACATAAAACTGTAAGTAATGGGTACACATTTGTGTCAGAAGTTATTTACAGCAACCAGCGTTTCACAATAGATTCATTTTGTTTGTTCACTCTATCTGGGGCCATCTTGTGGTGCAAATATTTGACTGTGAGTTGCCATTGAAAACAAAAACAAAGCACCAAGTCTGGAAATGAGTGAGTGAAAAGTTTGACGTAATCTGAATTAGTTAGTTTGATCATTTGCTATGTCATCATGTGTCATCATTTTGTTGTAAATGAAATGATAAGCAGAATTATGACCCCCCGGGTCAGTCAAAATATGTTTTTCCCCCTTCAAAGACAAGCACAATATAACTCTGACATTAATATATAGACGGTAAACTGAAACCAATTCCCACATTGCTCCTTGTCACAGCTTGCCTCCCTACTGTCAGCCGGGAGGCGCAAACAGCCATGTGCTACTCCTGTGACATTTGATTTAATCTTCAAGTGGAATAAGTTAGTATAAGAAAAAACATTATTCTGACAAAAGCTAAAAGCTGAAAAAGTTTAGTTTTGAAGGAGATTTTAACCTCTTACTCTCTGGAGTTCAGGTTTCTGTAAATGGAGGAAACAATACATTGTTTGACCTATATGCTCTGTTTCTACCAGTGTTATCACATTATTAATATATGATATATTAATATCATATCATATTTAGTAACATATTTGAGAAACATAAGGAATTTCTCCTAGCCTGAGTAAAACCAACAAGGTTTACCTCTGATACTGCACTTAGAGAAAGGAAATCAGATAATTGTTACATGTTTACTCAAGTATAGCTCTAAACAGCACTAAAAGAAGTAATACATCTGTTTAACTACAGAACTTTCAATATAAGATCAAAGTCTGGGAAAAGAAGGTGGTGATATTCATCAAAGAAAAGGTAAAGTTAATGGGGTTGGCTGTAAATATGCCATCTTATTTTTCCGGAGTTTAGGGTCCACATGTGTTGTAGTGACTTTATTCCTACTGGCTAAAAGAAGAGAAGGCAGCTGGGTGTGCAGAGAGTGAAGGACAATGTGCCTAAATGAAATCATGATAATGTGATTGTTACAGTGGCTGAAACTAACTTTTCCCCTCGAGGCTGGAACGTTTCCTCCCTCCTCCTCCTCCTCCTCCTCCTCATTTACTGTAGGTTGCTACACTTGTCACTCATATCCATGAGCTTCAGGCTGAATATAAATGCACCAAGGCACTGAAAAACTCAATTTCAATTAAACAGTCATATGAACAAGCTTAGAAAATGTCCACGCATGTAGGGATTTTAAACCTATTAAGTGAAATGGTTGTATGTTAATGCATTTTAAATTTAATGGGCCATCAAGGTGGTCATATTTTATGCATGTTAATCATCTTTTGATTTCCCACCCTTATGGCAGTTCTGACTTACATTACATTACATTACATTACATTACATTAAATTACGGTCATTTAGCAGACGCTTTTATCCAAAGCGACTTCCAATAAGTGCGTTCAACAAAGGTAGATAAAAAAACCTAAGGTCACAAGAAATCGACTTCAGTGCAGAAATCATTTTGCATGTAAAAAAAAATGTAATTCCTGCCGTATCAGTATGAGGCAATCACACAACTCTGCACAGGAAAAGCAGGATGAATGGATGGATGGATTGATGGATGGATGGATGGACGGAGAGACACATGGATGGATGGACAGATGGATAGACATCTAAGAAGATGTGTCTTTCTAAGGTTCAGTATGTCCAACATAAAGTAACTGTTGGAGGATCTGATAGCATCTGAAAACTCTTTTCCACCTGTAACATTTTCCACAGTGATTGGCCAAGCAAGGTGAGGTGTGAAAGTTGGTTGGGTTTTAATTTCCCTTGCTTTTTTCTTTTATCAACACCTTTCATTCCTGACTGTGCTTACAACCCAGTGCTGTGCCTTTGTATATTGTTGAGAATACATAATTGTGCACTATTATCATCATTTATGTGGTTCATGGTGTCACAATGAGAAAGACAGAAATAGAATTCCTGTTACCAAACCCTCCTTTCCCTGAAGTTAATGCAAAATCAAGGAACCAGGAACAAGCTAAACAATCCCTGCTCACAACTCCTTCACTATGATAATGGAACTTTAAAATAAAAGAATAAACGTAACAATATGTTGTTTTACTGGAAATAAATGTAAATTATATGCATTTAACTGATAGGCCTTTAATGTCATAATGTGCAGACCCGAGTCTCCCAGGCCCACAACTCCCTGAACTCAACTGGCTGGTTCTTTTCCTGTAGGTACAGTCAGGAGCAAAGGGAAGAAAGGACTGAATAGATCACTGTTGTTACACAGTGCTGTACTCACTGTGATGGACTATTACACATCATCATTGAAAGAAAAAGAGGACCACCTCTCCCAGGATGTAAACACGTGTTTAAAGGAGGTGTTTTTAAGCAGGCGGAGATGAGAGGGGGCTCAGTTAGAGGGAGAGAGTGTGAGGGAGTGAGGAGCACCTCAGGAAGTGCTCCACTACGCTGCAGAAACAGAGTGACAGCAGGGAATCTATCAAAGGCCGATAGTCTTTCATCTAGGCCCACTTTCATAGGATGATTTCATTTTCATTTACTCCACTACACCTCATTCTCCAGCCGCTCTGGACAACAACAAGCAGGTCCTGATGTCATTACAGCGTTCTCGCTTTTTTTTTCTTTAAACATAATTTTTATGAGTACGTGGAAAGAAACAAGGAACAACATCTGGCAAAAACGTGTGTTTTTTAAAGGGACCTGAACAAACCAGGTTTTGTGGGGACTTTGGGTAATAGGTCAGGGAGGCTTAGCTCAGGGAAACTTTGGGCAAATATAAATGAAGCCTTCAAGCTAGACGAAAAAGGAGACACACTACTGCTGCTTTCAGGCTACCAGCATTTGGACTGAGTACTGTGAGACTGTACTGGTGCAGCAATGGCGTAACACTCGTCAAGAAAATTGCACTAAGTACAGGTCTCAAACACAAACCAAGAGCATGTTTTATGTTCCAACGTGGTTTTCTCCGAAATGAACTGATGTTTGAGGGAAGCACAAACAGAGGGTCGTAGGTTTTGTTACAGGAGTATAGAATGACTATGTTTAATTGAAAATGACAGATTCTACTATACACTGCTCTGTAGATATCAAACTAATACTAAGTAATAATCAACAAGATGGAGACGAACTAATGTCGAATTTTTAGAAGACTCAATAAAAGCAGCAGTAGTATTGCCCAATAACAACATTGTAGCCTTTCTGTTTTTCCACTTACCTCACTGCTGAGCACCTTTATAAAACAGGTTTTTGTTGTTGTTATGCTGTCACAGTTTTCAAGGTGCTATTGATGGAGTTTTTAAATGAAAAAGAAACATTGTCAAAGTCTGCACAGTCATGTCAACTCATGCACAGTCTGTCTTGAAGGGCTGATTTATTAAAATTATTGGATCTCTCCACACAATCAATATAGGCCACAAAGTGAGGGAAGGGGGGCTATCAATAACCAGTTCAATTTCATCATTGAGAGAGAGTCATCGTTGGAGGTCTGTAGGGTCTTGGCGGAGGTACACGCCTCTCTAGTTTGTAATGTATACACAGTAGATGTCTTTCACAGGTCAACTCAGTTTCTAGGAACCAAGACTCCAACTATGACCAAAGTTGGGCCAGGTCCAAATAAAACAAATAGTGTCCAGATTGGGTCCACTGCTACTGGTCTCGGGGTCCAAGTAGATTCCCTATCTGCTCCGATTCTTCTCTGGTTCTTCCTCAATTTAGGTCTGCTCAACCACATTTTAACAACTTAAATTGGACTTAACTTAATTTCTGCACAATGGTTTCAGGTAGGTTCTTGACTGGATCCACAGTCTTGAACCCATGAAAACATTGGATACATTGTGGTTCAATTAGGGGTAAATATTGTGATCCTGAAACGTCAGTGGCAAAGACACTTTGGATAAAATCCTCTTCCAAAAGGCCTCTGTGTTCTTCCACCAGTGTAACTGCAATTACGTTAACAGCATACTTGGATGACTTTGCAACTTACGTATTGTTTGTACTTCAATTTAGTCAATTCCCTTTAATCCTCTCAGAACTGATTATCTCATTGCAAGTATTACGGCACGGTCCAACTGGATGTTACATCTCTTCCGCATCATGTAATTGTTGAGTCTCCTGACACTGGAATCTGTGTGCAGACAGACATAACTAAACCATTAAATCACCATGTGACCACCGAGCTTACATATTTTTAGATCTGAACAGACAGAGGACAAAGGGGGTGTATAACAACCCCAGTTTGAATAAAGTTAAAGCTTTGTTCTCCGTGTCTGTAAATGGTTTGCATTAGGACGACAGCAGGGAGAGCAGATCCAGGACTTGGAGGCATAATATTCTCTGTGGAGCATGGCAGAAGCGACAGCAACCCTAAACACTGCAGCCTCTGTTTTGTAAAAACAGCCGTATCTGGGGCATGAGGAGTTTGGGGACATAATGTGGGCGATGATTGAATTGTATTTTCTTTCCCCTTTTGTCTATCAGCCTTATATGGATGCCGCTTTGTACATTGCAGCAGGGTGGGGGGAGGGGTGTTCCTGTTTAGCTGTTGTATGAAAAAGACTTGAGACCTTTGGCAGATAAACTTTTTCTAGGGTTTATAAACGATGTGAGCGAACAGAAAAGGCAACCATTTTTAAGTAAATGCTCTATTTTAGTCATTGGACTAACAAGTTATCGGTGCAGGGGGGGAACTTGGATTGGGAAGTACTGTCAAATGAAGGGAGGCAGACATCTTTTATTGCCACTGGTGCTCTGGCCACCAGCCAGTAGAAAGAATTATGGCAGCTTGACACAGCAAAGGAGGATGATAATTCTCACAGCAGGATTTATCAGGAATTTGCATAGTTTGCTGCCATCCATGAGCCTGGGGAAACTGCCCTCATTCCAAATTAATATCAAGTTAAAGACCCAGCAAGATGACACTTCACCATTAGTTCCTTTTATTGAAATGTCTAATTAATTCTGCCGTTGAGATTATTTCTGTCTCTGTTATTTTGTCAGTGTGACATCTGGTATAATAACAGTTTCCAAGGAACTTTGTCAAGAGTTCGGACTTTCATAAAACGTGCATTTGTGTGTGTAGTGCAATTTAGCTCAGATCAAAATATTGACCCACATCAGACAGATTACAATCTATGTTTGGACAGCTGCAACAATGGATTATCAAAATGCATCTGCCCACAATGTTTCCCTAAAGTGATTCACTGATATTGCTGGGACCTGCAGGTACATTCACCTTCAATGTCAGTACATTTGAAACAGACTTCAATAAATTGTGTTGTAAGACTTTTCAGAACTGCAAGAGAACAAACCAATATCCAAGACGGTCATAAGGTCTCATCTCTCACTCGTACCTACACATCCAGGGCCCTAGGATGGGACTTGTTGTTATCTGGGTGCTGTCTTCATTGTGATCAGATTTCACTGCCCATTCATGTCACAACTCCGCTTCAAAATAACTTTATGAATGAGAGCTAGCGGAGCCAGGAATATGAGGAAGGTGACTCGTGGGTGTATTTTTATCTCCTGAATGCATCCCAATGGTACATATTGCATTTCTACCTTCCCACTTGTGAAAGAGATCCGATGGACATGTGAGCCTAACCACATATGTACACACATGTGTGTGGTGAAGCACTCTGAGTGCACTTCATTAAAACTACACAAAAATGGGATTTGTGTTTATCTGGATTACAAGCACATATGCTAATGCAAAGTGTAAATGAGGCCCACGTGAAGGCCAATTGCAAAAGGATTAATTTGTAACTGCCAGTCAGAGTTGAAATTGGGCCTAATTAAGACAGTATCTGCTTACTGCAATAACAAGACTTCTAAACTATCAAATATGATATACTAGTGTAAACAAAACTCCCTAAAGCCATCTCCTTCATCAGATAGGAAACCTCTCAAGTTCTCCTAATTTAATGGATAACACTTAGAACAAAACCTCAAGATTCTGAGGAGCTTTACATATTATATCAACCCTAATGCAGTGCAGCAGTAGAGATCAGATAATTGAACTGCAGTGTGTGTGTGTGTGTGTGTGTGTGTGTGTGTGTGTGTGTGTGTGTGTGTGTTTGTGTCCGTAAAACCTTAACTTAGAAGGTCTGTTGACAAGAGAATTGTTACACGACCTTGAAAAGCAGCTGAAGAACTTTGGCCCTCTCCTGTTTTTATAGGTTAAACAAATGCAAAGAGTAGAAGAAAAACAAGGATGGGTTGAATGAAACAAGACATTTTTGCTTCTCTCTGTCTTTTTTTCTCAAATATGTAGAAAACTTACTAATGCAGCCATGGTCAGAAAGTATGTTTTAAAAAGAAGTCGTCATCTCTAATGGGTCAAACTGAAGGTAGATGGAGTTGGTTGATAGCAGAGGTGTGTTGAAAAGCAAACACTGTTGCATATCATCTGTGCGTCATCGTGACTAAAGCGGTGTCACTAACCTCTCGCTCTCTCTCGTTCAACCTTGAAACATTTGTGGACAAAAAATGTTCTGTCTTTTTTTTATTCTAATCACATTACCTTTGTGCCTTTTGGGGTTCAGCAAAGATGTCTGTCGCCTTCATGCACACCCAGATACAATACAGTAGACAAGTCTGCATATATGTACCAAACTGTATATCGTGCATTCGGGAAATGGAAATGTACATCAAATGCACAGTGAGAGCATGATGGAAAGACATTTTCAAAAACGTCTCTCAGTCTGAAGGTAACTTGTAGAGCTGTAGGTAAAAGGCAAGCACACTTAATCCATCAAATGGGATGAGACTTGCCAGTGTAACTAAAAGCCAACTAAGCTGTCTAAGAAGTGCATTAGACACAGAGGGGACGTGTGTGTGTGTGTGTGTGTGTGTGTGTGTGTGTGTGTGTGTGTGTTGGTGCTGGTGGTGGTAATGATTGGCCGGGGTGGGGGAAGCGAGACGGGTGAGGGTTTATTAACAACTCATTGCATAATTCTCTGAGGGAATCTTTGTTCCCGGCCACAAGCAAGCTTTTACAAACATCCCATGTTTTTGGTGCAGTGAGCATCTCGAGGGGGGGGAGACTGTCTGAAAATAGATGTGTGTGTGTGTGTGTGTTGGGCAGTTGTCAAAGACTACTTGCAATGGGTGAAGTGTCGTGTAATGATTTTAATCCTGCCAAAAATTTCACTTGCAAAACGCCTTTTTAATATCTGTGAAGCAAAAACAGAGTAAGAGTAAGTGAACTGGTCACAATCTGATTAGTGCATTTTCCTCTGCTTTTAACAAATGTGACAAATCCTAAAAGAGATTTATTGATGTGAAAGGTCCAGCGTCATGTAAGGTGATGGGGTGAATGTAATCAGCTGTGACATGTGAGTGTAAATTCAGCCGGTGATTTTCTCCAAATCGCCCGGTGGAGTGGCAGCAGCTTCCTGTTTACATGGCAGGAGTATAAAGCTGCTTGGTCTGGGTCAGCGGGTGAGGCTAAAGCAGCTTGGCCACGGATAAAAACAAACAAAAACAGCAGTTGTAAGAAAAGCCAAATTAGAAAATAATTAATCGGCATATAGAATTAGACTTGACTTGTCTTTGCTACACTGTCTGTTTGCATGCACACTAAATTCTGATTTAAGCCTGTACTGATATCACAGCATGTAACTTTTACAAAGAAAGATAAAGTGAACTTTACATCCTAATAGGAATCTGTGAATTATGTGCTTTGTGACAGTGATCATTCAGGAAAACGGTTTGAGCTCAAGTGACGATACACTTACTTGACTATGAATGGATTCAAGGACAAAGACGTAACAGCAATTGACAACCGGGTCTGTCAGAGAAATACCACTGCAGTGAGTGCTCATTGCTGCAAATGTTACAAATCCAAACACTACCCAACAGGACTTAACACTTAACTGTCCAAGCCACTCTTCATATTAGGTAACAACCACTCCACCACATTTCTATAACATGTTTTTGACAACATCTTAAGGTCTTAACGTCTCCTGCTCAGCACATGATATCACTTATGTATGAATACAAACTTCGGCAAGGGCAACTCCCATAATCATTACAGCATTGACAAATGTGCCCAAGAAGCACACATTTTCCCCATTCACATTTGGCTTGTTGCATTCTGCCATTACCAGAGGAAATAAATCAATTTGATTCATTAGGTCCATCTGGTCCTTACATAATATGCATATGTGTAGGTGTTTGTGACTTCCAATAGAGCCAACGAGCAGGAGAAAGCAATTACTTTTTTGCGAAAGAGAAAACTACCTCAGTAGACTACATTAGACTCAACATTTCCTCAAATATGACTCAAAATTAGATTATGAATTAGGGGATGGGACATAGGAAGGGTCAGAGAGATGTTATCTACAGTATGTCCTTGCCTGAAGGATACAAGGACTTTATGATGAACTTAACAAACTGACCATTGACACAAGCAAAGACATAATTTGTGTGTGTGTGAGAAATCTTGACTGGATCCAGTGATCAGCAGTGGCCCTGCTTCTCTTAAAGCGCTTTGTTACTTTTGGAGCCCTGGCTGCCTTCAGGTCAGCATCAACTGAGCAGGGCTGATATTTTGGGAAGGGAGCTATGGTCAATTTCACTTGTGGGGGAAGTTTACAGAGATATGCAGAAAACAGGCATTTCAACTGTAGCTTTAAACGCTGACAGCATATTGTTGTAGTAGTAGTAGAAGTAGTAGTATCAACATCTGTGTAGTGGCAGTGATTGTAGGCCAAGTAGAAGCAGAAGCAATAGTAGTGGCAATGGCAGTAGTCAAACTATACTTTGTATATGTTTATGTAACTACTATACATTCTTCATAGTGGTAGTAACAGTAGTACCAAAAGTTGTCCATTACTTTCCTATGGTGTAATAAGCAACTATGATGGATGTTGTTACCGATAATGTGCAACTTGATGAATCCCAAACTTGTAAGATTGACCTACTTCCTGCATGTCCTGAGCATTGGGGTTAGAGAACAAGGTGCACAATGTGCAAATGTGAAGCTACATTTGCCTGGAAATGTGATGCTTGAAGATAGCTTGGGTTTAGCATAAAGGAACGAAAAATCCTGTTAGAATTGTGATCTGCAAGCTAAGTCTCACAGTAGCTGTCCGTGGTTGGTCTTATAAGGTGACAACAGAGCAGAATTTGAGGATACAGCAATATCTTACTTTCTCTTCTCAGGTTCTAGTTTGACTTCTCGAGAATACAATGATTAATAGAATTTCTGAATTTCACTTTTTCAAAACATGGAAGAAAGTTAATAGTATTCCATAACATTTCCAGGCCAGGAAAACACAAGTCCTATTCCAGCACTTTCCCTGACAGTAGAAACCCTTGTAGTAGTAGTTGTAACATAATACTTACAAGAAAGTACTCACAGAGCGCAAACCTCTGCCAGGGTCAAACATTTCTCTCTAACCTGTCATAACACCCACAACATCGTTGCTGTGTACATTTGACTTTTATAATATTCTCCTTAACTTTGAAAACCCATAGTAACTTGAATAATATGTATTGTACTTTATTAGTTCTAGAGATAATTGAGGGTGGAGCTCTATCAATATCAAGGATAAATTATAACATTTTGTACTTTAATGAAACCTCTCAGTCTCAAGTAGTTGCATATTTGCACAGGGATCAAACATTCTGAATGGTTGTCTATGACCTAAACAACATCTTTAAAACTATGATCTGAATCCATGTCAACACACACCCATAATGCCAATAATGCATCATTTCACATTTGAATGTGTATTTACTGCACAATGTTACATTTCACCACGTACATTTTACAAAAAATGCAAAGATTGTCAAAATTGCGTGTGAAGAAGCAGAGACAGCCATTCTTCACAGAGCAGACTGGCGCATTTGCAACTGTATGTGCAGATATTAGTTTCTCTTTGTTTCATTAGTTTCTTATTACATATCAGGAGAGTGATGTGGGGAGCAATTGGGTGTAAAGAGTGCACGCTCGTCTCCAGGAGCTCTTAAAGCAACAGGGGCACACACAGAAATGCAATTCCGGAGGATTTCCTCTTCGTATAAGCGGATAATCAGGTTGTACAGGAATGTTTAAATCCAGCTGGCTTCATTATCAACATTGCATTATCACACAATCTGCAAAATTCAGGAAATAATCACAACAAAAATGTTGAAATCCTAGTAGTAGTAGTTGTTAGAGCAGTAATAATGGATGGAATTATGCCTGCTAGTAGCAACAGTGGTAATTAACATGAGGTTATTGATATTGGTTGAGGATTTTAAGAGCAGTAGCAGTAGAAGCAAGAGAAAAAATCACTCTGTATCCCCAGTGGAACATTGTGTATCCTTTTACACACTATAATAGTCACTCAATGTCTAATATATACACAATCAGAGAGAAACACTAATGTTTACTGAAAGTGTATCATTCATCCAAACACACTAAAAGGCTCTTTTGACTACACATGCAATTCTAATTAGGTTGAACCAGTTAAGCTACTTTAGCCCAACAGAGGTGTTTATACGAGTTCTGCTCAGCTGAGGTAAAAAAAAAAAGTTCTATTGCTGATGTTATTAGGCAGCATGTAAACACACTCACTCATTTACGCAACAGCTCCCTCCCTCACTCACTCACTCACTCACTCACTCACTCACTCACTGAGCCATGGTCACCTCTAACAGGTAACAGCTCAGTGTGCTGTCAAGGTTGAAGAGAAGAGTCATTTGAAGCAAAATGTTGACTTTCGTGCCTTTGATTATACACATTTTATTCAAATACTACACTTACTAGACGCTTGTACTCAGATCCAAACACATATTGTGAGTCGCTGTGGAAAGAATAATTATTATTTTTATCTTGGAACATGATAGTGTCACTTTATGTTCCAAACTCTCCAGATAAATAAACAGATACATTCACATGATATAAGAGTACTAGTAATGCAATCGTAAGCCACTTCACTGGGAATGACTGCAAGTAGTAATGGGAATATTCCAAAAAACATTATACCACAAGCACAACAAAGCACATTAAAGCACATGCCTGTGTGTAGCAAACAAACTATAAACCCTCGTGAGAACACTGTGGTACAGAACAACATCAATAAGACGCATAACAAGACGTCTATGAACTATCTCAGCCTTCTGCGGTCATTATATGTTTATGGAAGTGTGTTGTTTTTTTTTAAACGGGACTGACTAGCACACTTTGTTTCTCCCCCTCTCTCTCTCACACACACACACATACGTACACACACGCAAACATCCACACACTGAGACACACACCCTCGCTCCATTGACGCCAGAGCCCGGGGCCAGCCTTCTTTACGCCGAGAGCCAATGGAGACGCAGCGAGCAGGCGAGCCTTCATAAGCCGACCCCTAATTTGACTGCTATAACATACCCAGCAGCGATCATGTGACAGTAAAGCGAACTGCCAGTCCCGTGTGGAAAGAGAGAGAGAAAACGTGTGTATGTGTGTATGTGTGTGTATGTGTGTGTGTCTGTGAGGAGACGTACAGCTATGCAAAGCCCTTGTCGTGGAGTTATATTGCCATTACGCACGATTACGCACTGACAGCTACTTTCTCCGGGGTGAACGTTCAGCGCAAAGAACTGGAATATTGGCTTCTTCAGATACACAGGTGAGTACGTAAGAGACGTCATCCTTACAGTGGACGCGAGTAGAGACGTGAGTGTTTATGTGTGCGTGATCGGCGGTGTTGTTGCGTTGCATGTGTGGATAGGAAGCTTTGCGTTGCTTGTAAGTTGAGTTTTATTTGGGAAACTCAGGAGCGGAATCATCGATATTACACACATGCGAGTTTCCAAGCTTATCGTGATTATATTCTACTCATTAATGCCAAATGCATCTTCTCACCATTCCGATAGTAACGCAACTGACTGATACCTTAGCAGAGCTATGTATCGGTGTTTCTGTGATCTGAGTTGCAATACAATAATTCTCGAGTTGACTTCTGGAATGTGTGTGAGTCGCACAGCGTGGCGAGGAGCAGGAGCACATCAAGCTGTCAAAGCCTTTTTTGATGATTCAGGGTTACTGCAGGGCAAATGAGTGAGCGTTGGCCCAGGCGTTACCAAACATGCATGAATTGTCCTCTAAATAGCACCACCGCATATCTCCGCTTAGATCTATTTGTTTATTTTACTTAAATATCTAATTCCGCCATTGAGATATTGTTTTCGTAATAAGACAGTCAAACATGAACTATTATCTGTACGATCGTCTCATTGTGATTAGTACAAATCAAACTTTATTTTTTTGCAAGGGACCACCTGGAACCTCTTTGAGGACCCCCGGAGGTCCACAGAACTTTACTTTGGGAACGACATGTGCTTTAGCTCTACAGAAGAGGGCGCACGATCATTTGTTTGTTTTAGTCTAATCTTATTGTTCATTCAACATACACATATAGACATGTTTCATTTTGCAGTTTGTTTTCATCAGAATGCGCAATCATCAAAATAGTGTAGGATAAACCAGGGGGCAGTCATGGCAATAAAGCAGAGCATGTGATGATTGTTTGTATTTAACTTGTGCAAGGACATGCAGGCATTGTTTGTAGGTTGTTTGACAGATAGAAAAATAGAATCTAAATCATTTACTAGTAATGCTGCTGAAATCCACGGAACTTACGGAATGATCCCGGTGAAATTGAATTTCTCATTATCTTGTGTAGAATGTTACTGTGTGTGACTCACCGTGACATCAGATTGATCAACTATACAAATGGATCATATGAGGGGGAAGGAAAATAAAAATGGAAATAGAAACACAATGAAAATGCCAACACCAGTTAAAGCTAACTTTGCTGCTTAGAAGTGGTGAGAAATGGACAGATTGCAGAGTGCAGCAGCTGCAGTGTCCACACACACACACACACACACACACACACACACACGCAGGGTTCTCAAATTCCACTTTCTTCACACGTGGTTGACTTTCTTCCTACCATCAGCTGCAGGGCTCTTAAACAAGCAGCAGGCAAAGAAACAAACAAAATACAATGTAGGAATGCTATAGTGATGTTATAAAGCATGTCCAGTACCATAAGTTCAATTAACTCAACGATGGAAACCACAAACACCATCTAACAGCTTAAAGATGTATTATAATGACTTTATACATTTGCTTAGCAGTCTGTCTTTCTGCTGGTTTACACAATTTCATGTAAACCTGACTGTTGTGTTAATCATTAACCTTGTAGTTTCCAGTAACTTCTGTGTGCATCATGTTAGGTATTTACCCAGGTATAACTGTTGTCGTAGGAGTTTTGGAAACAATGTCCAGCCTGTATTCCATGTGAGTTAAGTCTTCTATTTCGTGTAGCTACAAATAAAGAGCATTATTGTTTTACTTTCATTTGCGGCCAGAGCAGGTATATGTTTGATTTCTGAAGACACCAGGGAGAATCTACGTTTTCCATTCAACGTCTCCTGTTTTAGTCTTTTTTGTTTTGTTTTGTTTTGTTTTGTTTAGTTTCCATCATACACTTGTCTCATATTCAGTCAAATTATTTCAATGTCTCCTCTGTGATCACAACATTCCTTCCTCTTTTACAGGAAGCACAGCAGAGGGATTCTCTTTAACATCCAGCCAGTCTCTACCAGAGCAGCTTGATCTTCAGAGCAGAGCAGAGTTGGGCTGCTTCATCTGCTCAGGAATGGTGGATCACTTGCCGCTTGGTGAGGAGACCTTCCTGTACTATACCACATCTCCTGGGTCTGACTACAACTGCCACTGCCGTCACGGCAATGGCAGTTTGTCACCCGGTGTCATGGTAACAAACAATTGCATCTACCATCACCATCATCATCAAGCAGCGACGCTCTCATCCTCACCTCGGCTCTCTGAGGATGACCTCAGTGACTCTTCCAGCCCTCGTTCTTCCCTTTGCTCTAGCCCGGAGTCGTTGTCAACGTCGTCGCGGCACCTTCTGGGCTCCAGCTATGAAAGCAGGAGCAGGAGCAGCGGAAGCTGTAGCTCCTCTGGAGGAGAAAGTCAGGACAGCCTGCTGGACCTGCTGCTTTCTCAGACTTCCCTCTCCACCCCATTAAGCTGTAACACCAGTAACATCCCTCTGTTGTCTCCTCATTCTTCATCTCTATCCCTGTCCTCGCCACCTTCCTCTTCCTCCACTTCTCCCACTACCCCGTTATTACCAATGGGCTTGGCCTGGGAGTCCAAGAAAGAGCAGCGTCTGGGTCTCCTCCAGCAGCAAGCCAAGGCGGATGGTTACGAGTTCCCTGTCTTCCTGGATGAGTTGCAGGATCCAACGGCGCTCCTCTTTCAGCCAACGCTCGAGGAGATTGAGGAGTTCCTGGAGGAGAACATGGTGGTAGCAGTGGGGAAAGAGGAGGAGGGGAGTGATGAGGAGATGTCAGCAACGTCATTGGACGCTGAAGTGGAAAGTCCAAAGACAATAGCAGGAGAACTGAGATCAGTGTCAGAGAACTCAGATCAGACTGTGCCTGTGGCCTGCAGTGCTGCAGCTCATTCTCCACTCATATCTTACACAGAGACCAAACATGCAGCATCAATTGACAATACACCATCAACACTGGATTCCAGTTTTCCAACTAGTTGTAGTTCTACCTGTAGTGGGATCAAACAGGAGGACTGCGGCTCACCATCGGCCTCAACAGATGCATCCAGTACTGCCTCCAATGTGCCTGTTATCTTACAAATACAACCCATACAGATCAAACAAGAACCAAACCCTAATGTCATATCAGATGCTGCCACCCAGCAAAACCAGTCCCAGCAACCCCAGACCCCAGCGGACATCAAAATAGCCCAGCTCCTGGTCAACATCCAGGGGCAGACATTTGCCTTGGTGCCACAGCTGCTTCCCACAGCAAACATTGCCGGCAAAGGTGGAAGCGCGAGCTCAACCAAATTTGTCCGGATAGCGCCAGTGCCGATTGCGGCTAAACCCATGGGGATTGGGGAAGGTGGGCTAGGAGGTTCGAATGCGGGGATCTTCAGTGGAGGCCAGAAATACCAGAAGAGTGCAGTAGCAGACCTTATCAAAATGCACAAGTGTTCTTTTCCTGGCTGTAATAAGATGTACACCAAGAGCAGCCACCTTAAAGCTCATTTGAGGCGGCACACCGGGGAGAAGCCTTTCGCCTGCACGTGGCCAGGCTGTGGATGGAGGTGAGCAGAAGCAAATGTCTTTACACAAGATCAAATGATTGAAAATAGATGAATCTGGTAATGACCTCTCAATGATAGAGGAATAGATGATTACTCTGTACATCCTGATTTACACATCGCAACTGATGGACCAAACCAATTGATGCATTGATATAAGAACTACTGAGTAACTGTCTAAATGAATGGCTCAATGAATGAATCAGAGATATTTTTGAATGAATGAACAGGCCAACCAACTCAGATAATAAACAACAATTATCTAAACTAGGAAGATTTCACGGGAAAGGGTTATCAACTTCCACTGTGGACTCAGACACAGAGACACTTAAAGGTTGTCTAATGTCTGCAGCTTTTAAGGAAGATAGCATGTCAACCAATAATCCAATAATAACCTAGTTGTCATAGTTTATCATATGACAACTAAGGTGATTATTGGACTATACTGCTCTTTGTTGCTGGACTATTCCTTCAGATAAGAAGAGATTAGACCACAAACAGAAGAAAATAGGACCTAATCTTAAAGCTTTGATTGCTTTTAACAAATTTATAGTTTTGTTTACTCCATATTGATGACTGTTATGGAGTCTGGAGAATGCCACAGGTACAGTATATGTTGACAGAGTTGTCTGTGGTTAAACTTAATTGAAACCAATTTCTTAAGTGATTCATTCTACTTTAAGCAGTGCACATATAAAGGTGTGGTGGGAAGTTGGATAACTATCATTAAATGAGTCAATTTCCTTCTTTAGTTTCCCTTCTGTGATTGCTTTAAAGATGGCTGAGCAGAAACAAGCCTCAGTTTATCTCAGTAGCTTATTCCACACAGGCTGCATCTGTCGGCCATGTTGCTCCTTGTTTTGGCAGAATAATGAGTTGTAGAGCAATGTAGTGGATTTCACTTAGGACCTCATTTAGTGTGCATAGCGGGTGCTCGTGAACACCCTTCGACACCCAGGATGATAAATGGGACACAAGCTGGGTCGCACGTTGACACAGAGGGTGACCATTTGGGACGGGGCAACTCAGTGTGCCTGTAGTTAGAAAAAGGAAACTATAAAAAGGCCTGTACCCCGTTCATATATGGTATCTTTGATGTCTAAATCGTTGCTTTAAGAGGATCAGGATACTGAATTACAGAAAAATGGCTCTACTGTGAAATAAATATGTGCGAGATTTACAATTTGAGGGTTTTAAATGACTGTTGTGCTAGTTTATAGATGGGATGGAATGGGAAATGCAGTGACCCATGTCTACGAGGATGTAATCGGTTTTTATACCATATGCTGGCTCTGTGTCACTGCTATCAGTATGTTGTTGTACCATGGTAAAGTTGTAGATTAGATAGAAGGCCTTTTGAAGTTGTCTACTTACAGACTTTGCCCCTCGCTAGTTATTTCACTTGTTTGCTCTCTGTCTGAAATCGCGTCATGCCCTCACACACACACACATTCACGCAATAGACACACACTGGATTATTGCAGAATCAAGTTCAAAGTTTTTCCTTTAGACAGGCTGTCAGGGAACACCAATTAATTATCAATCCATGATGCATTTTTTTCAAGCCCTGGGTTTGGAAAGTGACAAAATTAGCTTTAGAGTCCGTTCATCATTTCCTTTGCTGTGTATAACATCTCAGGAACAAATCCAAATTTAAAACCAGCCAACCAAAGCACAAACACATCTTTGAGCTCTTTTCAGGGAACAGACTGGTCAGTAGATTCCAACTCTATAAGTGCTACTGCTATTGCACAAGGCGGCGTATAGATTCTTGAGTGTGTCTTTCGGGATGTGCAAACACAGGCAGGGTTAAATTAGGGCAAACATTACGGTTAAGGTTAGATTCGGGTAATGACTTGACCTGAGGATTTTGGTTATAATTAGGATGTTTTTTAGGTTTAGGTGAGAGGAAGGAATGCACTAGAAATGTGCAATGTGTGTGTGTTCTCGCTGAGTGTGTGACTAGGAGAGAGAGTGAATTAGATAAGTGTGACTCAGCTCAGCAGAAAGTTCTCCCTGAGGTTCAGAGTTTATGAGTGATCTGGGTTCCCCTTGCAATGCCCTCATCCAGATCTCACACTAGTCCCACTTACATGCAAAATTAAATGAAAATCTTCCTGTAAGTAACTTTCCCGCAGAAATAAGGAGAAAACATGGGAAAGGGAGGGAAAGAAAACACTAAAAACTGAATTCTACTGGGTCTCTGTATGACAGCAGTCATATACTGTAGTATACAGTTGTCCTTTTCCTGCTCCTTTCCCTCTGAGGCAGGAAATGGAGGTGGGCTGAGGAGTCAGGCACCTCTAACCCTCTGTAACCTCAGAACAGATCCATGTGTCGGAGCCTCTGAAGTAGAGAGGATTGGTATTTCATTGGCTGAACTCCAACAAATAACTCAAGGAAAGTCATAACTTTCCATAGCCAAACTACTCCTTAACCTTTTTGCTCTTTATTCCCCCTTTTCTTTGCTTGTAGTTTATGGTTATGGTTCCTCTACAGATCCTAATGTCACATCTAAACACATAAAGAAACACATGGGCACAACACATGGAGTATTTTAAGCACAGACCTGCATGGAGACTCATGTGAGGTTTGTGTTGGATGGCTGGACTCAAGCCCAGACAGTTTGCTGTTATAACAACATGACGCGTGTACCTGACATCTGTCATCAGGACATTGGGTTGTTGTCCTTGTCAGCTGATACATTCATTGCTACAACACAACAATGTCTGTGGTGACGAGAGGCTAACATGTCTCATGGCTGGATTTATAGGTGCAGTGTTTTACTTTGTATACAGAGGTGTTGAGACAGAGAGAAGGTCAGGGGAAGCTTGAATGCTTAGATGTATAAACTTGACCATAGTTTATTGATCTTGTTGAGGTTTGGGTCATCTGGACTAGTGATTTCCAACCTGAAGGTCGGGACTGTCTGACTTTTGTCAAATGTTTGATTTTTGCAGTGACTCCTCAATTGTTTTACTTCATTAACTGCTCAAGTTAACCAGAGAGGGAAAAGTTACCCTTTCATTCAGATGCTTACCACTCATCATCATGTAGTTTGTGAGAGTTGTGGCCTCATTTAAAGGCGCACTGCACTGATTTTATATATAATATATATAACATTTGATTAGTCATACAGACACTATGGTCACTATTCATCATGTGAACCTAACCCTATGAAGGCTTTGGTGCAAAGTCAAGGAAACTGACCCTCATGACATTGCAAGGGTTACTTTGTGGTGGCTATACACAATTGTTTTGGCTGAACATTGCTTCCTACAACAAACTGACCAAAGTGAATGGTATGTATTAAGTTGGGGAAATTCCTTAATAGTCCCTAAATCACTTATCAAGTTTCCAATTTTGTTAAAATTGTAGACCAGTTTCATTTTTGATAAATGCACAAAAAGGCACATCATGTCTAATTTGGAACTTTCAACCAAGCAATAACACTCATTTGTGTGTGTGAGGAGACTAGAAGGCATGTGCATGTTTGACTGATGAGGTTTTAGTGGCTTTAGCTACACAGTCAAACTTGTGGGTTGGATCAAATTGGTTTTCACAGAATTTATTGACAATAAGAAAAAGGCCCAGAGGCTTCAAGGCTGGGAAGCAATGATCTAAGTGGAACTGAAAGGGCTTGAGTATCATGTTCCAGAACACTTGAGCAGTACAGGAGTAAAAGGAGAGTGGAACCCATGTCCTTTTGGTGGAGGCAAACTAAATAAAACATTTTTATGGTTGTCTCTATATAGGCTTTCATCCAGGAGGCCAACTTCTGTTATTGATTAGTGCAGTCATACATTAAAGTGATTTCCTTTGAACTTAAACGTATTCCAATCTGATTTGTTTATAATAGACAGAAGATGCGTTTGGCTCGAAGAGGCACAGCTCAGAGAACAGAGCCAAGGGATGAAAAGAAAATGTGACAGAGAAGTCAGTACACTATGTATTGTGTTGATATGTGTTACTGTACGTTTCCATGTGTATAACTTGATCACCGCACCTTTTATGAGGCTCTGTAGCCTGCAGAGCTGGGTTAGGGACAAGCTTGAACAAAGCCTGTGTATGGGTTTCCCACATCACCCACACTAATGTATGTGTTACGCTGCACCCACTCCAATCTGTCCCGAGGGTTTAGGGTGCAGTGTGCGAGCAAAACTCACACAGTTAGGAAACTACAGAGCTGCCCTTCACCCCAGGATCTATGAACTCACTGACCTCACCCTCAAATGAGTTGGGTCAGGAGAGGGGATGAGAGGGAGCCAGAGGAAGATACATAGCAGGAGAGAGTGTGGTTGTGAGATACAGATGGCAGGGCTGTGAGAGGGGACTGGCGCATGATCAGTCATCTAACATGCAGGGATTTAAAGAGCCATCAGACTGTCTATTTGCAAAAGTCTTAAATGAGTGTTTGGTTGAAAGAGCTTCCTCAAAACAGTATGTTATAGTTGGGCTGAGGCCCAGTTTGAGTCAGTAGAATAGCTGTACATGGTTTCTATCATGTCCCAGCTTGAAGCTGATATAGTACAGCTTTAAAGTGTCGTGTGTGCACACAGAGATTACAGCACAAAGAGCCAGTATACAGTCTCATAAAGTACAGTACAGAGAACGACGTGGTTTGTGATTTTTCATCAGTAATAATGAGCCTCTTGGCGTTCCAGATTAAGAAACCCTTTAGTATTTGTTTTATTGCACACCCATAATCATTCTCATATGAGAGACGAGTCCTTTTGATATAAAGAACAACACACAGTGGCAGCAAAAACTATTTGGCTGCATTTCTGCGTGTTCTTCATTTCTCTCTTCTCCTTTACAATCTGCATTGAAATAATACAAATGATAGGGGCTTCTACAAAGTAATCATCTTCGGCATGAATTGGCCTTTTGTGCAGAATCTATACTGCATCTGTGTTTCATTAATCACAATGAGACTTAATCCAGGTTGGATTTCTTCTAAATGATTTTAAGTTGAGCGCTACATAGATGGAGCCTGTATAAACTCGTCGCCAGTGAAGTGAAAGAGCAGGATGTCTTTCTCAGAACAATGCAAGGGCATGTGAAAACATCATCTTCTGCATGTCATAGGAATGGACAGAGTCGTTGCTAGGTGTACCTCTACATGAGGTAGAGTCAAAGTCTGATAAACTCAACACAGCCAAAGAGGATTGCTCAGAATTTTGCAGTGGAATAACATTTTTATATATCTTTTTGTATTTTCACAGGCATTCATTGATTCTCTTATCTTTTGACTCCTCTGATTAGAGGTGTAAGTGCAGAATCCTCAAGTTTTAGTATCTTCCAGTCATATTCTCTTCAAATCCCTTAATATTTGTCTTGTAAACCCCTTAACATTAGACTAACAATTGTTTGCATTTGTATTGGTAGGGCATTAATCTAATGAATGGACTGATTGTGTAATCCATGTTTAGAGTAGAAATACTTTGGAATAACTGTGAGTGCCGTCTTTACATCCATGCGAATTATCGCCTACATGGCTTCAGCTTGCTGCCACTTCTGCTGCTGGCAACGTGCCTGGAAATCAAGCCGTGTTACAGCTTAAACAGATCTTAAACAGCTTTACTAATAAGTAGAGATACATGCAAATACACAAATAAATAGATGCACACACCCATACACTATATATACAACAGACGCAGCTTTATCACCCCCTTAACCCTTCAGTGTCATCTGACCGAGACAAGCAAGCCAGAGCTTGTCCCATGGAAACCAGACCAAGAATAGACTGTGCTTGGATTTGCAGTGCTCATGTGTTTGGCTAAATATGGGACAAGCTCCTCAACTTCACAGAGAACAAATTCATAGCGTCACAACTCTCTGATTACAATGATATAAAAGCAGTTTGACATAGCTTTTTTGTTATTTGGCACCATGAGGCATTACTGCATCCTTTATTTTTATATGGGAAGTGCTGCACATGTTGGTTAATTGGATGTCAAATGTTGGCGGAATTTAAAATGTTTATGCAGAATTTAATAATTAAAATAATATTTTTATACCAAAAAATAAATTTATGTAATTATATCTTATGATGGTTTTCATTTTCTTTGCTCCAGGTTTTCCCGGTCAGACGAGTTGTCCCGACACCGTCGCTCCCACTCTGGAGTGAAACCGTACCAGTGCATCATCTGCGAGAAGAAGTTTGCCCGCAGCGATCACCTGTCGAAACACCTCAAAGTCCATCGCTTTCCACGAAGCAGCAGGACAGGACGCTCTGCAAACTGACCCCTCTGACCCCACCCTGACAGACTGACGCTAAACGGGGCAGGAGAGGAGGGGCCTGCTGCCAAATGTGTGTGTGTTTATGTGTGTGTGTGTGTGTGTGTGTGTGTCTGAAAGAGAGAGCGAGAGAGAGGGACAGAGGAGGGGGGTGAAAGTCCGAACATCCTTTAAAGGGCTGCGCTGGACCCTTTTGCTTGTGTGTGTTAGTGCTGTTTATGTTCAAATATGTATGTTTGACGAACATTCATGGTACTGTGATAATTTATTGGGTGGCAAGGAAAAGACTGTAAAAACTAAAGCCCGAATGAGAACAGAAAACTGTTACTTGACACAACACCCTCATAGGTGGAATAAGCTTCTTGTATATTACAACTCTTTTGGTCTCGCTCATATCAATAACAGATTTGAAGAAAGATTTGTTACTGAGAGTATTTTTACACTTTGAGGTGCGTATTAATGTTGGTGTACCTGTTTCAGTCAAAATGGTTAAAGTACTGAGGGGTCTGCAACTATTTAAACCCCCAGTGATTATTTTGGTTGTTTGTTTTACCTTAGTCGAGCCAAATGTTGTTGAAAAGCAATAATGACAATAATTCATTTCGCTTGATGGCTTGAATTCAATGTTTCCCGGCGACAAGAGCTTAACGGACATTGTAGTCAAAGGCAATGGGAACTGTTGAAGCGGTTTAATTCTTTCTTGCTAGACGAGTAAATGATGCATCGACATTCCTTTTGCTTTGCCTCTTTATTGCCAACGGAGGTCATAACACAGAAAAGACTAAACCTCAAACAGTTTAAATCGACATGTTTATCTTGTAGGCACTAATACAACACATACCTCTGCCAAGCAATTTAAAGCCAGATGTGTAAAAAGATTTCTCACCATCTTCTGCTGGATCTACTGTATAACTGTAACTCATTTGAAAATATGCCAAATCCATTTCATACTGCTCAGTCAGCAAAGTTATAGCTACGACTTGGTAGTGTGTGAGCCTTAATCTCTTAAGATACAGCAACGCCATAAAGGTGAACTCTGTCAGAGGATACATTTGAATCAGCCAGATGTGGATCAATTTCTGAACCTGGTAATACTTTTTTCAATCAAAACGTATTTTTTGAGAAATACACAGATATCGCAACAAACATGCTATCTCAAAGGATCAAGCATTAGACAAACGTTGGAGAACATATCGTCCTTGGCAGAGGTAATTGTTGTTAATCAGGATTATGTAATTATATAATCGGCTCCGGCACACATGAAGTATCTGGATGGCTGCCCAGCTACTGGCTAACCTAATGGTAACCCAATACAGAATAGCTATTGATATGTCACATGTCACACATCAGATAAAGAACAACAACTTTAAACTTGGTTATAAATTTGTATCATTTGTACCTACAAACACGCACAAATCATTTCGTAGGTGATTTTATACTGTATGTCAAATGCTGGCCTTCTTATCAGAACTGAGTAATGAGAACGCTTGTAGAATGATGTTTTCTTAACTCGTTCATTATTATGGGGTCAAGAGGCTGATTATCGCCACATCTTTGCCCTTTGAATCCAAACTAATTAAAGTCTGTACTGCAGCTAGACTGAGCAATACTCTTGACGTCAATCAATGTTTTTAAACTAACCTTGATAGCAAATTTGCATAAATGTAGCTCCATCTTGAACTCACGATGGGCTATTTGTCATTATAAATGCATAAATTGTCTTGTAAGGCATTTATTTCATGGTTGTGTTGAGCTCTGATACAACACTAGACAGGATAATGTTTAGTTTTTTTCTTTTTACTTTGTCACATCTGTTGACAAAGTGGCTAAATAACATCTTTGAAATTGAGTTTTATCTTGGCCAGCATTATGAAAAATCTCCAAGGCAGCACTTTTTGTGAAAAAAACAACAAACAAAAAAACAACAAACTCTGCTGCCAATTAAGTTTGCTCACTAGTTTGCTTTGGCTTTTAACTTTGGAGACAGACATTGGAGGCAACATTGGCATTGATGAAATTTAAAGCCTTAGTATCTAATCTTGATGCAGTGAAAAGGATTTATATTTGCCATGGTCTTGTTACAAGATTCCCCAAATCAACTAGTGGCAGAAAAATACCCTCTCAAGTAATCAAAGCAGGCTTACCAGGAGCATTGCTTTTCCCACCCTTGGTCTGACAAAAATTTGGACAGTCCAGAAGTCTAAATACAATTTGGAAGATAGAAAGTATCCCTGATTTCAAGGGTACAGTTATGTAGACACAATGTTTTGTTGTCATGTGATAGCAATTGACCAATCAAAATCTTGCTGTTGGACCACGAGTGGGATGCAAATACTTTCCAGTACAGCTCCTGTTTTGTCCCAAGCGATGCATTTTGGGCCAGTTGTTGATCTTTATTATTCTTAAAGATTCCTTCTTAAAGGTGTTTAAGAAAGGGCCGACTACTATAGGATAAGATGTACAAAAGTGTCAGTGGAGGGAAAGGTGTCACATGTAAAGGCCTAATGACACAAGCTTTAACTGGCACTTTCCTCATGTTAAAATATAAGATTATTTCCTGGATTTGTGCGATAGCAGCATGTCAAACGCTCAATTTGTCTTTGCTGCTTGTTTTCATCATATAATCTTTCCTATTCATTTTTATTTCATCTCGAGGACAAAGTGACTTCATGCCAACCTGGATTTGCTTTCAAAATGTAATGCATCAGGAACACAATTAAGTTTGAGTCGTAACATATCAAATCTCTTGCCAGGAAATGATATTTGAATGCCTTCGTTTGTACTGTAAGGGAACAGAGACTGCTTTGCGTTTTTTTTCTGGTGATATTACTTTTACATGTATAGATTGCTTCAATGTGCCATTTTGCATCTCAGTTGAATAAACAAAATGAGTATGAGGAGGGACACAAAATGCCTGCTGCACAAAAATCACAGATGGTTCCCTGTAAAAGGTAACAGCCAGCTGCCAACAATCATTACAGAGATCATCTGAAGAAAGAGATGGTGAAGTCTGAGTTGTTTTTTGGATGCGATTTGCCGGAAAACCTAAAACGATTGACAAACCACGAGTGTGTTAGGTTAACATCACAGTTTCCACGCATGAGGCAGTGTGTGAAGGGAGTATGCTGCCTTAACACACTTTTTGTCAGGCATTCCTTCCATAGAAGCAGAAGAAATGGGTGATGTATGGAAACCCATGAATGTATGTAAATATTGTATATGCATTCAAAAAGGAGAACATAAGTATTCTTCTAGTGATTTCAGTGATTGTGAAAATTTTTACGAATATGTAAAGACTGTACATAACATGATAATTCAATATATATTGTAAAGATGTGGTTGGTATTCTTGATATGCCCTCAAATTTTCCAGCATCATTCATTATGACACGTGATAATTCTATTTTAAATGTGCTTGGTAAACACATTACAAAGAAAGACTTGCTAAAAATGTTATATTTTTTGCTTTTGTTCATCTACTTAAAACACATTTACAAATAAAATTCCAGAAAGAAAAGTCATGTGTCCCGTTGTGGAATTTTTGTTTTGAATTTTGCTGCAAAACCTTTAGACATCTTCCTGAGATTACCTCAGGAAGATTTCTTTACTTTGGTTGAATTTGTACATGTATGTATGTAGCACAGATCTCTTTAAGTCTAAATGATTTACTTGAAATGATGAAAGTCAATGATACATGTGTTCTCTCTCCATCGCTTACAAGGATCCAGGTTTGCTTTTCAGTTCAGTCCTCCACTTCTACCCCCATGTTCCAGCTCTTCTTCTGGGATTCAAAGACATTTTCAGGCCAGATGGGAAAATCCCCTTAAGGTCACATGCCCAGAATACCGCTGACCCCCTACCCACTGAGGCATCCAGGCCAGGGGGGGGGGGTCTTTATTTGATGCACAAATCATCTCACCTGGCCTTTTGAAATGTGGAGGAGCAGAGCTTTGACTTCAGTGTACAGCATCTTCATCGGGGTGGATGCTACTCATTCACTTGGGCAACATCTGGACACTGGATTCACAGAGTATCATTGCCTTGTCAAAGATCGTAAAAGAAATGACTGCGTAGTGATTCATTGTACTGTGTGATTTAACCATTCAAAATAAGACTTTCTCCATCTCTTGATGACTAAAGAACTGAGGAATATGCTGTGTGGAACATTATAATTCAAAGCCATGCGCTCCTGTTGACTATACAAATACTTGCAAATAAGATCCATCGCCACTGTGGGAAAGCATGGATGTAGTTTTACCGACGGAGGTGCAATTATGTTCTATGACCAGAAAGGTGCATTTTGACCCAATTACCCAAGCCAGTGGAGATTAAAAACATATGACAACAGGCTGGAACCTTTCCAAATCACAGATTTGTCTAGAAAGCGATTTTGTAACATCTGCTCCATGCCAAGAGGCAGGCTGGTGAAAATGGCAAACCTTAAGATAGATCTTACTATTATACAAAATGTTTTATTTTTCTAACAAGGAAGCAAGTATTTGGTGTCATGTATGTGTAGTTAAATGTAAAACACATTTCTTATGGATTTTACTTATGTAAATTACACAAATAGAACACATTTAATCGCATGTTGAAACATTTCCAGTTTGAACAGATGCACCCTCCCCTGAGTGTGCACCTCCTGCAGAGAACCCAATTCTGTTCCGTTTGGATCCTTGCCTTATAAATTCCCTTTACGTTCAGTATGAGACCTCCTTATTATCATCTAAGGATAAATGATTTGTATGTTTTTTGTCATAGAAAAAAAGAAAACTATGTCTTACAACATGTTTCAACCAAAAAGGTCTTTATTAATCAAATTATGATTAATAATAAAGTATTTGTTTGATGAAGACCTTGTATGCTAAAATGTAAATAATCTTTCAGGAGTAAGACATGCTGTGTGACCACGCTTGTGTTTTCAGTTTAACACTGTATTTGTAACCTGATGCACACTATCAAGTTGTGCAATGATGTCATATTTAAGTCAGTGTCCAGTCTTTGTGATTTACTGTACAGAAATGGTGTTGCGTTCAAGTCATAAAAGCACAACCTCCGATCTTATTTCTGCTCTATAATTAATGCAGGAATTCTTCCAGCGTGGCACAAACTGCACAGGCATGTTGCCTCCTCTTTCGCTTCAAGCCAGTAAACTGCATTTAGAACACCAAGTGCCAAACATCATATGAATAGAAGCGAAGGGTCAGTGGTCAAATCGGGATCACAAAGTCAACCATTCAATAACGGGCTTCACATTTCAATGGGCCGCCAATGTTTCGATCAGGTAGATAATGCTTGTGCTTTCCTGTATCCACATGTTGCTGTGACCAAAAAAAAGCTGTTTCCCGTAAAGTTGCACAAGGAACATAAAGCTGGGAAACGTGAGGAATGTTGGTGTAAGATTTATTCCATATGGCAAATCAGCATGGAAATTACAGTCCCATTCTGCGCTCTTCCTTGACTCAAGCTCTGTTTTTCTCCATCTATGCTCCCACCCCACACCACACTTCACAGCTTATTTAAGAATGACTTTGAATATTTTCTGGCTCAAAGCATGTTTGCTGAGTCATTGTGTATAAGCAGAGAGGTAGCAGCTAACAGCACAAGCGAGGCCTGTGTCTGTCTGCGCTGTGTTTGTTATGGATGTAGATCATGTTGATTTATGAGTCGGCCTACTCTTAGAGGCATTCTGGGATGCAACAGCAGGATTTAATTCAACACATATGGATCGGAGCTACACTTCAGCTCTTCTGGCCGCTTTTCTCAGGTTAAGCATTGAGGCTTCCTTTGTGTAGAAGCCTGTGCATCTCATCACCAACACTAACTGTTTGGAAATGATGTGCTATAAGTGTATGCACATGCATCATGGGACTCCTGAGACAATATCACATATGCACATGGGGCACTCCAACTGTTTACATCTGACATACTCATTCTCTCATTTATTGGTTGGTGTTTTGTTGCTACAATGACATTTCAACCTCTTTGATTGATGGAATTAAATCCTCTGGCCAGAGGGAACCTTTGTTAACGATTGTGCAGAGGTGCAGATATCCAACAAAATGAGGAGGTGCAACTAAAATCACAACAGGAAGCTAGAAGGTTGAGGAGAGACAATGTAGGTAGCGGACAAAACAGGCCCAAGAATAGATCCCTGAGGAATGCCTTTAGAAAAAATGGAGAGATGATGAGTTTGAATTTTTGAAAATACAAATGGAAAGCAAGAAACATCTCAGCAGAATACGCCTTATACTGACAAAGTTCATGCAACTTTCATTAAACTATCCACATAGAACAGTATGATGATCCCGCATTCGGTCTGAAGATATGGACAACACATTGAAAAAAACCCAGAAGGCTTTATAATTTAAACAAAAAGGAATGAGATGGAGGAGGACTAAGGCTGCCTGGTGTGTTTACATTTATTTACATACATACACAACGTTATTTACAATAGTGGTTTGTCCAGTACTGCTGTGCTTGCTAAAATGGCCAGAGGCAGAGTTTGTCTCACTAGCAGGGAACAAGAAAGTGAACTTCATCCCTACTGTGCATTACAGCCAGTTATCCTGTTCCGCCAGTTATCCTGCTCACCGGAATAAGTACCTGTACTGAAAAAACATGCCCACCTTCAGCTAGTCACCATGATTGTTTATCATTATGTATACTTTAACACAGATCAAGATCTTAAATATCCAACAATAACTGCAGATACAGACTGATGCAGAAATGATGCAACTGTAGTTAAATCAGAATTTATGGGATTAACTATTTGTCATTTTGTCATTTCAGCACTCCGTTGTAGTATTGTAGTATTTGACAAGTTCATGAGGCAAGTTACCGATAGAGGAGATAAAACTGGATTGAAGAAAAGCTGATTAAATTAGTTTTAAAGTACAATTGCCTGCACATACACTGAAGCAATACTCCAATAATGCTTTTAAATGTTAGAGAAACCCTTTCAAACCCCCTGCATCAGATTACCAAATCAGATTATTTGGTCTCAAGAGAACCCATTTGTGCCTGTGATGGTAAATCTGTAAAAATGTATACTTTGGTGCAACAATGTACCACTGCTGGACCTGTTTTTTTGCATTTGTGGAGGCATTCTAATCGCTCTTCATCTGGCCCCTCAGCTGGGACCAATTTGCTTCGGGAGACCCTACCAGGAGCTAATGCCCCCACAGTTTAGCTCCCAGGGTCACAAAGACACCAAAACCTCACTACCACGATACAGTGGGGAATTGACATCTGATACTCAGTACACTGATAGCTTTGAGTAAATGAGAGGCAAAATACGCAATATGCACTATTATACTGTGACTGAGTGCTTCACATTCCTTTGGCATACAAGAAGTACGCTGCAGGAATGCAAAACAGATTATTTTGGAAGAAGTGCTTTTGAGTTTGGTTTCATAGATTGTGGCTCACTGGTTTGCCAAATAACTTTAACAGATTTTGTTTATTAAAAGTTATAGAAATCAAAAATGAATATAAATTAGTTGGGAGTTATCAGTAACTCTAACGTCTTGTTGACTGCTGTGTGTACTCTTCATACTGTGTGTCAATGTGTTAGAGAGCAGGGGATACAGATACTGTACACACATCTGAAGGTCAGAGGCAAGTTACCTCTCTTTGTGCTTGTGTTTGAGAGTGTAAAAGAAAAAAGAAAAAAGCTTGTGAAAGAACAAAGCATGCAGCAAGTAATTTGTAATATTACAGGCCAGGGTACGGCTTACATTTGATGTTGACTATGCTGCAATGTGCATGTGGATCCTGACTTCTTATGCATCCTCGAGAATTAATGCTACACCTTACCCATTAAAAACACGGGGCAGTAATGTCAACTTTTGTGCATAGCAACAACGGCATTTGATATATTGTTATAAAATATGTATTTAAGCATTATATTGTTCAGAAAACCACCTTTAAATGCACATATCACCTATATAAAATAAAACTTTAATATTTCACTGATCTGATTTATCACAGAGGTTGGATGATTGACCAAAAAGAGTTAAAATGTATCCATAAAATTGCACACATGAACCCATTAGCAGGCCACATATGGAACACAGTAATAAGGTTGCTGGTTACAAAAAAAATGCATTTTTAAAGACAAAAAATGCAACATGTGTTTTTGATACAACATGCAGATATCTCATTTAAAACACATCTGATGTTTGTCTTTCATGATACTATAAAGAATCATAGCAGGAGAAACATGACAAAGTGTTTTCCATATGTTGGCGGATCTCAGGCACACAATGTTCTCCTACACTGCTTGACGAGGCAGCTTAATAACAGGCCAAAATCAGCACACACACACACACACACACACACACACACACACACACACACACACACACACACACACACACACACACACACACACACACACACACACACACACACACACACACACACACACACACACACACACACACACACACACACACACACACACCCTGGGCTGAGATGGGTCTCCCGGGTAGAGCAAAATGCCAGCACAGTTCATTGCTGAAGACTGTAACAATAGGATTGGTAAACGGCACGTACAGGAATGCAAGCAGGCATACCCTCATACACACACACACACATACTCACTAGCAGGCATGCACAGCGCAATATATATAAAGCAAGCCACACACACCTAGTTGCATGCCAGGTATACATGAGTAACCAGACCACTGTACAGTACACAACTACATACATATGCAAAGACACACTCGCAATCACACACATTCAGAGCAGCAACAGCGTCTCCAGTTTCTCAGCAAAGCAAACCATCCAACTGAGAGCCAGGTTTCTGACAGCGGGAGGAGATGGACTCCTTTCTCCCGGGCAACAGCACTGTAGATCTTCACATGTCTGGGTGACCCCTTGTGCCTTGCATAATTCCCTCAGGATACTGCACTACACAATGGGTGGACAGAGTGTAAAGTATGTTCCTGAGGATGGAATCATTGTAGTGGACAAATATCTGGCTCTTACCTTCTCACACATGACTCGAGCTCTTCACTTTCCTCACTGGCGCTGGTACATTTACTGTTATATACATACAAAGTCATGGAAGAAATAATTAAATCCTTGAAGGTAAAGAGTAGTAAAGCTACTAGCATACACTAGCAGTGTACTTTTTGGTGGCCACGCCTTACAGTATTTATTATCAACGCAGGATTTCAATTCTCCTCTTCTGTACAGTTTTCTTTGCAGTGCCAGAAAATATTCAGGAATGTTGATACACTTTATGGCACTGCAAAGGCAGCAGGCCCCATTTTGGCACTGGGAGTATGGATGGATGCTTGACACAGCCAGAAACTGCAGGGTGGAGCTCACAAGACCAAACTGATGACTGGTCAGACACAAGCTTGCACAGGTGGACAAGGGCCCTTGAGTATGTCAGTTTTTGGACATAACCAATCAAACCATCTAGTTTACTACAACCTGGAATTATTACTAATGCAAAGCAGTGCCAAAAAAGACTATTAAAAAACTCAGTAATCACAATAATTGAAAAAGCTTCAACAAATGTAGCAGTGCATAGTTTGACACAACAGAAGCTATTCTGGGACACTGAGCAGCATCGTCTAGCACCATCAGCCTGAGAGAGCTGGCAATGTCTTTGGAAGTGACAGCAGCACTGAAAAGAAGGATGAGGGGGATATGACGGGTGTGTTATCTGGTGGCAACTGTCAGTTAGAACAATCAAGGGAGGCCATCCGAACTGTTAAGGGGTTTATTTGTCTGTTCTGTAATTTAACGAGGGAAACGTGCAAATGTACTGAGTCACTCCCCACCTCTACATAGAGATGAACCAAGAACCAAGCACAGCCGCCTCTTGTGTAGCTATAAACCATCACCTTGTAAAAGTCACTCTGTTGTGTCTTTGTCTGCGCCAAAAAAATCCGAGTTCTTTTACCACACGTGTTATTGTGTGGGCCTGAGGTGCTGCTGCGTCACTTTGGCATCATCGGCTGGTAAAGCAGGTGTGTAGCTCGAGAGATTCTGATCCCAAGGGAGATGACTCAACATCAAGATTCTCATAGATTCTCAAAGATATGTGCACAAATGTTCTTAATCAAAAACTCTTACCTGTAATTATCACACTTGCTTCCATTAAGACTGAGGAAACTAGCCTGAGGGGAAAATGTTCAAGACGTTTTTAGGCTCTTGGTTTGGTTTTGCAAATTAAATTTAAAAGGGTCTGTGGTTTGTACCAAGTTTGCAAGTTTTCCAACATTTTTCTGAGTGTGCGTGCTATTTCTGTTTAAGGATCCTGTGTTCATACATGAGAACCACAGTGCAAACCAGCATTCAGCGGATTTAATATCTGTAGAGGATATAAAATGTCATGCAGGGTTTCCTCTCTCGCTTCCTTAAGCCGCTGTGCTGCTTACATACTTCTCACTTTGATTGACTTTGAGAAATTTGACAGCATTATAGTGAAACAAACACAATCTGTCAACCTATTGTCAACTCCTGCCATGCTGTTATGAATTTTTATGGCTTTTCTTTTCTCACTCTTGGAGCTCTCACATTTAAACATGAGAATGATCCTAGCATTCAAAGCTTAAACAAATAAGAGACAATCTCCCAAATCTGCTAGTATTTTCATATATAGTATACTATGAATATGGTATACTATTTGTATATTACAGGGTGTTAGTATCCATTCATATGAAGTAGAAAAGCACCTTCTGAATGTCAAATGTGACACTTGAGAAAAACTGCCAGCTCCAGTAGAGCAATGCCGGCAATGCCTTTTGCATGGTGGCCTCATAAGGATTACATGTTAACTTTCATTGTGAAGTTTATTGTGAAGTTTATTGTGAAGTTTATTGTGAAGTTTATTGTGTAGTTTATTGCAGCGAGTTCTGAGGTTATTGACTAAATTTCACGGTTGTTGTGATAGTGCCACCATCAAGTCCACTTTCTTTTTTGCATAATAACTGGGAGCAAGTGTGCACAAAACGTGGTGACAGTAGTCTAGAATTCATTCACGAGATTTCACTTTTTGTAGAATGAGCCATACACACTCAACTTTGATCAAATTCAGCTAGAACCCTAAGAGGAAATGGGAACAAGCTTTGATCCAAATCACATTACAACTGTCCAAGTTATTGCTTTGGCAGACAGACAGACAGACAGACAGACAGACAGACAGACAGACAGACAGACAGACAGACAGACAGACAGACAGACAGACAGACAGGCAGAAAGGCAGACAGACAGGCAGGCAGGCAGGTAGGTAGACAGACAGACAGACAGACAGAGGGCACACAGACAAATACCAGTGATTACTGGCATTACACCTGCTCAGCTGTGAAAATGACCCTGCATGTGAACAAACTCAAGGAGAGGTTACATTCATTCAAGTGTCCAACTTTTGATTCTCTGTCCTAGTCTTACAAATTCTAGTCATGATTTCAATTCATTTTCCAGCCTCTTTGCCTTTTGCATAGAGAACACAAGGTGTATTTCTACAACCTCAAAATGTATCACTTGAGAACAAAACTGCCTAACAAATTGAAATAGGTCAGAAGCAAGCAAAGTTATCTATAGTTACTTGTTTCTGATTTATTTTCTAGCATTTGTATTGATTTTATGTCGGATCCCCACATGATATTGACTGATGTACTTTTTGGTGCTGTGGTAAAACTTAGAATGTCATAAACTGAGCACCTGTTTTTTTTTCCTGCAGAGCAACAGACAGCCACAGTCAGGTTGATTATATAAGCTAACAGAGAACCGGTGTGACTGGATAGTTATACGAGTCATTAGACAGATGATCAGACCGTGTTCAGACGGCTGTATGAGTGAAGCCTCAGACATGCATGTCTCAACACTGCCTCATAGTACTAATAGCTCCTTCATATAGTCTTCTCTCTCATACATTAATTGACACTGTGGCACTCTGTTCCTTGAATGATTTACTCTGTTATTTATTTTTTATGCATTATTTTACTATCATGGCCCATTTGGACTTTTGTAACTTTTGTTTTGTGCAGATATGTGTTGCAGTTGTATGACTATCTTGGCTGTTTTGTGTTTTCTTTTCACTACACAGTCTTTACAATTGCCCTTCAGGGATAAATAAAGACACAAACATACACCACAAAAAAAAGGTAGGAAGTTGTGTATCATCTGAGTGACAAGCGAAGGCAAACCTCTTAAATGTGTGCAACTGCGTGCTCCTGCCTCAGTGATCCAACATAAACTCTTGCTAAAGTGTAGTTGAGCGCAGTGACAGTTTGGCTGAGAGAATACTGACACACCTGCTGGGAAGTGAAGCGAAAGTCAATGAAATTTGCAGTTCAAAGCCAAAGGAGGAGAAAAGCAGGGCGGTATGCAAAGCAGTGGGCTGTCAGATCAGGCATTCGTCCCCCTCAGGCCACCTGCCAAGCCTGCAATTCACCTTGTAAACAAGAAAAGCACTCTTCACCTTCACTCACTGCCTCTGCTTTTGTTCTATATATACTATATATTATATATCATCTCTGCGTGTGTCCCTGTCTCTCTGGTATGCTTTGTAGAAGCCGTTTTCAATGGAATTATTTTACACTTATCCAATGCTATGAAAAGTCATACTTCCTGTATATTTCAGCCAGAATCCCACATTGCTAAATAACAACTTCTGTTACCACCATCTCTCCCTACATCTTTGTTTTGCTGCCATCTTTTTCCTTGTATCTTTTTACATAACCATGTGTTTTAGGTTGTAGGCATTTAACAGTGAAGGCAGAGCGGAGAGGGGAAATCAATCATTTTCTTTTTCTTTCCCCAGCTCTCTTTATCCTTCTCCACTGGTTTGTTCTGCTTCATTAAAATCACCTTTAGCTCTCTCGAAGTCAGTGGGCAGAGGGCCAAAGAGGCCAGGCGTTCATGAGGTTGGGATTGAAGCGTGACCGCCAGACCACAGCTAAAGATTTTCAAAGTGTTTTTTGACATACTATAGTAGTATTACTGGGGAATGGAATTTGCAGTTTTACTTAAAACCAGTGAAAGCTACTGTAACTTTAAGTTTGTAAACCATGTGGCACTTGAGCATTAGAAAACCTAATCACCACCAATAGCTACAACAGTTCAACAAGCAATGATTCTATTTTTAGCAGCAAACAACAATGGAGGGTCCGGGCTCTATTACAGATATGTACTTGAGAGAGAAATTAAGTTGAAAATCATTAAGAGGAAGTTTTAAATAATCATCTTTACATTGAGGGGGTATGAGTGTAAGTTCAGGGAAGGACACTCATTACATTGATTAATCTGAAATTAAAACATTTGCTGTGAAAATATATAATATTTATAAAAGAATCAATTTTAATTTCCCCAGAATTTCTTTTCTGTGTATAAATGGGAGAAAATTATTGTCTACCCTGAAGTGTTCTTTCATTGGATTTACAAAATCACGACAAACATCCATCACTTTCTAGTAAATGAAGTAATACACAGAACATAATACAGTGCAATAAAAGTACTAGGTAAATAAACAATGAAAGAAAAAAACAGAGAAAGAAATACCAAAATAAACACACATAGCTAAAGAAACACAAACCTAATGCTGCTTACATCAAAGAGACTCGACAGAGAATATGCAAATCTAAATCCAACAACGTCACAGGATGTGAAAGGACTTAATACACACATCAAGAAACCACAGGAATTAGAATGAGTGTTTTGATATTTAGGAACACACTTCCCTCGTGACATTTGTGTTGTAAACAAATGTGGAATAAGACACGGGGGCCTCAGCTGACCTATAAAGGGAATTACCACAGGAACTTCAATAATGTGCATCAAGGGCATAATGAAGAGCTCGGGATCAGCGTTTTACTATGCACATATTTTAGTATGCAGTATTGGCTGAGGCTTTCAACACAGTACACGTGATATGCTTGATCTAAATAAGTAAATCAATTGTGTACACATAAAAGGGCGAGTCATCTGACTTGAAACAGCAAAATTCTGCAGCACGTGGCAACCCTGGGTGTCATAATCCATCAATCAGACTAATACTGGTGGTGTGACTCTCATCATCGAATGACAAAACATGTGCTTATTGACGCACACGCAGAGAATGGGCAAGAGAGAGAGAGAGAGCTGAGAAAGGGAGAGGGAGGGAATGAGAGAGTGAGACAGAAATAGAAGGGGAGAAAGAGAGAGAGAAAGAGAGAGAGAGAGAGAGAGAGAGACAGGCCCTCACAACTTTTTGTAATGTCAACAGAGACCTTTGGCGTGAAAAGTTCTTGCTGCATTTGCCAGATGTGGAATATCCACATTCTTATCAGAACCACTTTAAAATGACACCTACTGGACTTAATGAAATTTTTGGTGGGTTGTCTAAGCAAGGAAAGAGCCGACATGTCATGAAATGTATCCAAACGTGCTGCAACTTGCTTGTTACCTGCAATCATATAGTGGTTACATGGCTTTGATGAGATCTGTTATATACTGTCTGAATATCAGATTACAAGAGATGGAGATGGATTCTTTTCACTGATTTGATTCTTTTGAGCAATCATCATTATTATTTTTGTATTATTATTTTTACGTGGCAACATAAATGACTTCAAGCGCACCCACACAACTGATTAAATTATTCAAAAAACGTAAGCACACTCACCCACACATTGACACTCATTACCACTTGTCATGTCAACACGGAGGTGTGTGATGTGCAGCTAAAATATGACAGTAAACAGTTTTACTCGATATTATCATTCACGTGTGATTTCCTGCTAAGCCTGCTGAACTCATTGAATGAATGATTGAATCTGACAAAGATGAATTATAGCGGCTCTAATCACCTGGATGTCATTCAGCTGCAGAGCATTCTAAGCCTAGTCATTTTGCAGAGATCATACTTGTAGATCTACCAAGTGCTACCCTCTGTTTGGAAAGATTAAAGAGGCTTACATCAGCCTCTAGCTCTTACAAAGCATCATCGAGTCTTGTTTTAGAGCACCTTAAGATTTACACATCTCAGCATTTTTGTGGTTGGACAAAAGTGAGCCGGGCCTTTTGAGAAACTAAGTATCTGTTAATAAGGAGCGTGACATGTTTCGCAGTCAGGTATCATTGTCATCTGATTCTCCCACACATACAGTACTGTCTAGACAGACAAGTAAAGACTCACTATTATGCAATGTGTTAATGTGAGCGCTGGGTTAGGTTGTGTGTGAATTTAACAATCATGACTCATATTCTTAGAGAGATGTCAATGATCACTATGATTTGTCCTTAAACAAGTGCAGCAGAAACAGACATGCTGGCAGAGGGCAGGGTGGGCCTCTGTTCATGGACTGTTGCATGATTGGTGTGTACAGGTACATCTTCATGTGAAAGCTTTTGTGTACTGAATATCGGTTTGTATGTGTGTGAGTTTGCATGCACAGACTTGTTTGTGTGCACTGTATCGCCTGTCATTGTCACTAGTAAAACAGCGTCCTTGTGTCCTCTGTGAAACCCCTAAACGCATTACAAAGGCTCACTTGGCTTTCACACCATTTAAATGTGCTTCTGATATAGCCAAGTGGTATTTTAAGCTTATTTCTGTGGCCTCCTCAGCATGAACGATTATATTCATATATAGTTGTTTTCCCTGAGCTACTTCTTCTTTTTCTTCAATTCAGTGACCCAAATATCAATGACCAAAGGGGATCATTATTAGTATTCTAACAAAGAACTTATAAAGGGAACTTCACTTTAGAGTATTATTTACACATTAAGTAAGGAGAATATAGCATTTTTTAGATTGAAAGATTGATTTAGAAGTCGTGGAATACATAATTATTGTTGCCATATCAATATACAGTATCTTGTTTGTGTTAAGCAGGTTTCCTTCAAAACAGTCATCAGAAATCTAATGTAATAAGATATAAATAGACCAGAGGGAAAATATCATGAACTCTTTGGAAGAATATGGAGGTGTAATTAAACTAGTGACGCATGGAAAAACATTGGAGGCATAATGTAAGGTGACGCCTCAACCTGTTGCCAGAAGTGATTAATTACCTTCGAGTTTGGATTTCTAGGAAAAGGCAGAGAGGTGGGGGAACTATGGTAGACTGTACAGTATGCTGTTTACAAAGATAAAGGGAGAGGTGGAAGGAGCAAAGAGAGACAGAGCAAATTAAAGAAGACATCAATCTAAATAAGGTGTTTTAGTCAGAATCACAGCACGATCTCTTCATGTAAACCACCCAGACTGTTTCTTCTGGCCTCTTACAGGACTTGTTTCCAAGCGTCAGTGTAATTTATTAGCTCTGAAAAACATACAGACCTGACTGAATGTTAGCTGGCACACAGGCAAATTTGATCTCTTTTATCTCCGTATTTGGAATAGCCAAGTCCCTGTGCCCCTGCAGTCCGGGTCACACTATATAGTCTGGTGTCTCTTGTTACTGTACTATGGCACAGTTCTTGGACAGCAGGATTGAGAACCTCAGATGGTGAAACAGTTCCTTTTAGTTCTGATTGTCTTGCGCAACTCTGTTATTTGTTGTGCACTTTTAACACTATAGATGTAACAACAACACGCAAGTTTGTGAAAACACCATATGTGGATAATCCTCACCCGATAAAAAAAGATGTACTGGGCTGTGTTAGTTCTGTTACAATGCATCTATCAGAAAATATACAGAAATGGTACAATTGTGTCTTAACAATAACAACTTTTCAGACATTTCTTTGTGTTTTGGGGGGATTATCTCATAGCAGACCTCAATTTAGGGTTGCCATGTTTGAGTTGTTGTACTGACAATCATTTTAAATTATTTACAAAGGACTGTGTAGTTGATGAAAGGGGATAAGGAAAAAAAGCCGGGGGGCCAGAAATAGAGAAATAGAGAATGACAGAAGTTGTGTTTAGAAAAACAGTTAAATTGTAGAACTTGAGGGGAGGAAAGGAGTGTAGTTTGAGGTTTTGTGGTAATTTTGTACCTGCAGTGTCTAAATATCCAAAAAGCCACCATGAGACGGAGGACCCTTAACCTCAACAGACACACAAATGCACCGAACCACACACACACATGCACCCACACACACACACACTTGGTCTCTCTTATGGAATCAGCATGTGCCTTTAGGTAGGGGTGCAGGGGTGTTCTCCTAGGATATGTGTGTACATGTGACTGTTTGTCAGTGCGTGTCCTTGTGTGTGGCTTGGCTAACATACATAGTCTAGGCACATGGGAGTCGTATCTATAAAAGCCATACATACACTGCCCTCCAACCCTTACCACCTTTTACCACATGTTATTTACGGCTGCATTGAAACTCTGCGGCTACATTACACTTATTTACACTTACTCTAACAGCACTTTAAGAAAAGGAGCTATGAGTTAGAGACACACACACACTTCTGAAAGGCACAGGAGGGCATTGTAAAAAAGGAGAGCAGGGGAAACATAACACACTTCTGTAGCACGCTCTCATTCCAAGTTGCCCTCAGGTCTTGTGAATGCAAGGAATTCACAGCGAGGGGTGGAGGAAAAAGCTGCTTGCAAGTGCAGTGTGTGCAGATGGCGATGCGTAGACACACATTCAATCACAGACATGCACGCGCACACACACACACACACACACACACATACACACACACACACACACACACACACACACCTGGCATGAATGTACTTGTGTACATTTATGAGAATATACACACAACAACAACACGTACACAAATACCACACAAGTATGCAAAAGTAACTGCGCCTTTACACAACAGGAGGCTTTTTAAACACCATAATAGCATTCATCATCTGGTTTCATCTTGCATGTTGTAACATAAACTCACGTCCGTCAGGTAAAGCAAGATGAGTACAAGGCAAGACATGTTACAGCTGAAATATTTCTTTTAAAAACCACAATTTGTCAACCATTTTAATATTACTATTTAATATTACAACACTGATACTCCTATGCTGTGCTGTTTTTACCAGGCAATACCATGAGCTCATTTTATGCTCTTTAAACTCTTTCTATTTATGTGTTCTATTTTCAGGTGAGGCCATTAGAGTTGCGAACAGAGAGTCCTGATGTCCCCCGACCCACCTGACTCGCAAAAATAGGTTTGTATTTACTCACGCTGGCAACTTTAAAGGGGCAAGACACCCAAAATCTGAACTCAGATACACAAACAAGGATCAAAATATACCCAATCTATCAATTTACCACAACATAAATGAACCTTTGCTGCCAGGGCTTGTCTGCTTTACTGATGCTGTGGGACGGATGAGTTTTGCACGTTGTCTAATATTTGTTTGAGGTTTTAAGTTGTTGTTGGATTAGTGCAAATAATTTGCCCCAGGTACATTTTATCCCTTGGTAGCATTTGTCTGGGTGGGTCAAACACACTTGGACAGGATGAAAACCAAAGCACTTGGGCCGGTCACAAACAAACACTGGAGTAGTTTGTTTGTGGCGTAAATGTGATCCAAACTCATTCAGAACCAACTACATGGGACATTCAGCTATTTTGTGTTACATGGCGCCAGCAACAACAACAGCAACAAACTTTGTATTGGAGTTTTTATTCAATGAGGAGCAATTTGGATTACTCGCACGATTGGAGGACACAAATGCTGTGAACAGATCGCAACATGTCAATCTTGCCTAACCTGTTTTGGGATTGAAATGTTGAAGGTTTCCATATTGTAGTATGTTCTGAGTGAGTTCTGAGTTGCGTAATGTCTAGAAGAGCCATTTCCAACATTGTTACAGGTCCTTTACACCCCATTTACGTTAGTTAGCTAATCCTTCTTGAGTATGTTGATAATGTCTGGCCACATACATTTACACTTGGTCAAATTGAAATATGATAGATACAGTATGTTGCGCTTTAACACTCAAGTAGGCTGCTCAGGGGACATTCTGTATTGCTCTACTATCTTATCAGTTCCTTAGCTAAGCCAGGTGATGGTAATATGATATCACACACACTCACCTCGGAAGCCACCAGCTCTCCGGCCTCTGATTGCAGGGCCGCCAATGCGGCTCTCCACGCGTCAGCATCTGTGCCACACTCCCGTGTGGTAAGGTCGCAGAGGAAGTAAAGACTAGACAGACTCCTTCACAGGAATGTTCTACTCTCTTTACATCTTGAGGTACGTCTAAAAACCATTAAAATACAAGCAAATGTCCAAATTTCCTGCAACAAGACACTTCCTGTCACATGATCAAAGATGGTTCCAGACACCATAGACCTAGAACACCTAGAACTGGAAACATTCAACTTGAAAATGCTCAGTGTAATGACTCCCAGTTCCTTCTAGCTGGACTTTACTGAAGCAGCTGCTCTCACCATTCTTTCATACAATTTCGTTTTGGAAAATGAAGCCAAGGAAAATTGAGCAAGACACCAAATCCAGAGCTTCTGTTTTGCAGCTCCCCCTGACCTTTGACATCACTGTGGAGAGGAACACGAACATTTCCCCATCTGGATCAATAAGGTATTATATCACTCCACTCAACTATTTATATTCCATAAGGTTACATGAACCATTTGATTTTTGTGGCTGGATTGTCCCTTTATGTTCATAGTGTACTTGTTTCCATGACTGCTGGTTTGTTTTTGCTACTGTGAGCCTGAATGTGGTGAAAAATACAGTCAAAACACAAGCGTCCTTTTATAGTACACCTTGGGATGTTTACTTTTCCTGTGTGCCTGTGTGTGTGTGTGTGTGTGTGTGTGTGTGTGTGTGTTCATGTGTGTACGTGTGACAAAGACAGAGATCTGTGTCTTCATGCATGTGTGGTTGTTGGTGAGAGTCTCTGTAGGCAGTGTGTATATAAACACATATGGGGGGTAGAAGGAAGGGAGCATTTTAGCTAATAAATCTCATCTGGTCGACTTCTGTTACGCAACGCAAATTACCTCACAGATTACTGCTGCCTGCACTGAAGTTGAGCGTAAACCTAACCTGTCGGAAATCGCAGGAAAAACTAAGCAGCTACCCGAAACTAAGTCTGTCAGGGGTGAAGTTGTTCCCATGCCTCCACTGAGATGCCTGAGAAAAAAAGTTGTTTATTTTCCTTTATTCAGTTTTTCATTTATAAGTGTGAGCGGGAAAATCAAGAGAGCCGAGATTTCTCAGACCCCCTGCAGAACGGTGCTTTTCTTTGGCTCCGTTTACACAAAGTCTATCATCTTGAACCGCTGCTTACAGTGATTTCTCTCGCAGCGACCTGCCAACAGCAGATTTTCCATTTCTCACTCCATGAATACACTAAAGCTTTAAAAGATAAAACATGAAACTCAGCGACGGGGTTCGCCAACAAGCAAAGCAGCGACAAGACACTAACTGAACATTTTGTAGCCGCCGACTGACTCACATCTCCCCTGTAAAAATCCCTTTTGGTGATTTGCACCTCCTTGCTTTAATTGAAGAATTACATGGTTCTCAATGGATTGCGAGATAATATCACCCTCGGGCTTGTGTAACCAATTCAAGACAGTTGGATAACATCGTGCACTTCTTTTCTCCGTCCCGATAAGCTGATAATGCCGGAGAGACACAAACAGGATTCTGCCACAGCACAATAGCATGTATTGATAAGATGACAGACACAAAGAGATAACGTCTAAAGAAACCTGTAACTCTCCCAGGAACAACAACATGTGGTGAGTGAGTCATACTGATCTTTGATGCCAGCCTCTCTCAGGCTGCACTTACTGTGTACATCTCAATGTCGACAGACCAATATTATCAAAGACGTTGGTTCTTCTTTGTGGTTATGTGCGCCAAGACACATTTCACACACTGCAGCCTCAATTTCCTCTTATCTGTACATCCTTCACTTTCTGTATCGGCTGTTTTTCACGAGCTTGTAATAGCTTTGTTGATACTTGACCATTGCTTCTTGAGACTTCTCCATTTGCAAAACTGTGATGTGCTCTTGATAAAATGTGTGGCTTTGTAGGCGACACTCTTTTCTTCTTCTGTCTGTTAACTTTATGAAAAATATTCATCCCTTACACACAAATGTAACTTTTGAGCTTGGATGAGATTTGATTTTCTATTTTGTTTTTCATATTGCTCAGTCTTTCACTGTGTTGTGAACAGCGCTCAGTGTTGGCCTCCTCCAAACTCTATAGTGTTGCTCAGAATGCAGTCACAGACGGATTGAAAATAATTTAAATGGCTTACAGTTACAAACTTACCAAGGACTAAGGACAAAATCATCATTATCTGTAGCCATTGAGGTATAAGCTGCTGTGCTCTAGCTATTGTGTGATGAATATTATGAATCACCCTGAGTTCAGCTTTCACTCCCTATCTTCAAAGATATCCACACAAGCTGTTTGGAATCCGTTTGCCAAGCCACATGTGCAACATGTGTGATTACTGGTGGAAACACACACACACACACACACACACACACACACTGTGCACAAGAGGAAATGCCACCCACACAGAGTTAATAATGCAAATAGGTTTGATCACAACATAGGTCCTCTTTAATCAGAAATAACATGAACTGTACGAATTACGTTCCATACTTGCAGACACTAAATGTCTTACTAAAAACAAAATAACTACAAAATCATTCGTTTTCCTTACCAGTATGATGCAATCAATGTTTTTACGCATTTCCATGTTATAATACTAAAATCCTGCCATGAAGCTGTTTACAAGCAAAACAGTGGATGTGTGACGCTACTTGTCCGTCTTTATTGACTTAGCAGCTAAATGACAGTAAAAACCTTCATTGAACTCCGTGTTCTCCATCCAGAACGCCGCGCCTAAGTGGTCGACCACACCCGAAGAAACCAATGACAGATTTGTAAGAAGACTCTTGTGGTTCGCTGCGCCCCATGGCCGGACAGGGCCATAATTGAGGTGTTTATTGGTAGTCATTAAGCCCAAAATGGAGGAGAATTATTGGAAATTGCAATAATGAAGGTCATTATTTGGATCTCAAGCTCAGTCAGTTCTCATAACTCCAACAGGGAATCTGGGGCTGACTGTCAAGCTTTCTGTACGGATAGACACAGAAAGCTCGACAGGCATACACGTGTATACACAGACAGGTATAGGTGTCTCAATCAATCCAGCTGGTGTCTTTGTGGGGTTTGAATGTCCTCCCTTTGTCTTAAATTTACTTTAATAAAAGAATAGTCAATATCAAAGTGATTTTACTGTATCATTGAGGTAAAAGCAGTTGAAAGCACAGGCTGATTTCTTAAGTATGATGGCTGGTGCTTTCATGTGCTGATGTGAAATCAAAGTTTGAAGTCCGTGCAGCCTGTCTGTGTTGCAATTAAGAACACATGCACTTGCATCAACCCAGACCTTTCACAACAATCTACTCTTTCATCTGCACAACCAAACAGCTGTAACACACACATTACAACATATTAATGGAATATGAATAATATGAACAAATATGCTGATGATAAGTCTCTGCATGTCGACTGACAAGCAGAAAGCAGAGGCTGTCTGTGAGGAAGAAGAGCGGTATTCAGAAATGTGAAATATTACAGCACGCTCTGGAAAATCGTCAGCACTCATGGAAAGTATGTGAGCTAGATAGATAGGGACTAAAACAAGCACAGCAGTATGATGCTCAACCTTATTTCATAAATGTCGTTAGAGGAAACCTTCAGAAGAAATATCCACAGTTTGGCACAATGCACAAATCACCAAACGAGAGAGAAGGAGAGAGCAGGGTGATGGTAACCTGCCAAGACTGTCATCTGATCAAATGCGAACTGTGTTTGTATGAGTGAAAGGATGTTTGTGCTTGTGTACGTGTACTATGCTTGTGTCCCAAGTATCTGTGTACCGTGTGTCTCTGTGTGTGTGTTTGTGTATCTGTGTGTGTGCAGCCTCAGCGGTGCTTCTGCCAGGTCACTGACACAGTCATGCAGCCAGGAACATTGCAGCCCTCAGACTCTGAGCCGTAGGGCGACACAGCCAATGACTGTTGAAACAAGGTCTTTTAATTTATATTACTATATCGACTGCCATTACACAAAGTCAACAGTCATCTTATCACAACCCAATTTGTTGTCCTTTGCAGTCATGTGCTAACTGTGCTGGCTCGCTGATTCTGGTTACTGATTCAAAGCTGAGGACCTCTAGACAGAGGACCTCTAGACAGAGGACCTCTAGACAGAGCTCAGGGCAGATCTGGGTCTCTTGGAAGCTGAGGTAGACACATCAAATCAGGTTGCTTCCTGGACATGTCCAACTGGGAGGAAGCCACAGGGAGGACACAGAATACGTTATTTAATTCAGCCATTTTGGGACGAGCCAGGAGCGATTAGAGGACGTGGCTGGGGAGCAGGACATCTGGGCTCCTTTACTTTGGCTGCTGCCTCGGTGACCTGGACACAGACACACTCTGGAAAATTGACGGATGAATGGATGTACATTCCAGTTCCTCTCTTTTAATCCAATATTGTGGCATGTCATCATATACCATCTGGTTTCACCTCATCACATTCCCCATCTCATCTTGTCCATGTTTCATCTTACCTCATGTCGTCCCAGCTCACTTCATGTAATCCCAACTCCAATCCAAATCCCAATTTAGTTTTATCCAAATTATAGCAAAGCTTTGTTTACTCTCACTTCATCATATCACATCTCACTCAATCACGTTACATTTTACCTCATCGCAACAAGATCTGTCCCCAGGAGGAGTCCCTTGTGGAGTTTACACCAGGAGCCTCGTGTTTGGACTCTTCTCCCTTGTTTCCCCTCCGACCCACGCTTGGTGCGAGGCACTGCTGGGCACAACAAATTTAACGCTATGCTTTGAACTCCCAGTCGGGTCAAGATACTTTGCAGCTAGAGCTCTATCGACGGTCTTTAAAGCATAAATGCGTTTTTCAGAGTGTGTCATTGAATCTTTTACACCTGGTTGAATACCAGTGATGATTTTGTTACTTTGCATGTTGGCAATACTTTGACAAACTGTTTCTATAAAACAGTTCTGCTGGCAACAGACTACCATGAATATTACATGCTGTTACGGATTTGGAAACATATCGGTATAGTCAGTGGAAATACTTTGCGTGAGAGATAATTAGAGTTGGCCTCAAGTCATCTCATATAGAATGATTTTATGTTTAGTACTGTGTGTGTGTTTGTGTATCTATACTTCTATTACACCCATGTGAATTGTATGCAAACTTCAAATGAGGTTCCTGGCTAACTCCAAACCTCACTGTATTTACGGCTTTAGTTTTAATAGCATTGTTTAATAGGGACAGCAGGCAGTGTGTGTGTGTGTGTGTGTGCTAAAATGCAGAATCACCATAAAAGCATGACGTGTACAGGGCCTGCACATAAGGGCCCCCGTGGACAGTAAACATGTGAAGATTGTGCAGAAGGTTGAGATGGAGACAGTAAACAGGCAGCAGCACTGAGGAACACTTTTATTACAACTGGAAGAAACTCTACTGGCTACTGTAAAACTCAAAGGTACACTCATTTATGATTAATGTCAAGTCTTTAGGTTCCCAGTGGTTTATTGTACAGGCAAGCATGCAGGATGATCTGCCAGGAGCCGTTTGTCTCAATAATTCATGGAGCTAAACTGTCTGTTTCCGATTTTTCTTTAATGAAACAACGATCTGTAGTTTTACATACAGTATATACTCTGCAGCTGACAGCGATTATGCTGATTTATTGTCCAAGAGTTGCTCAATGTACTGTTATGCACCAACATGTCTGCAGAGAAAATGGTAACGAACTGCTGAACCACTCTAACGGTATATTATAAGCGGCACAATCTGCTGTGTTATGGGGCCACGCGGAACCTCCAGCACCCAAAACATCAGACCACGCCTCCCTTCTGTGTGCGGCAAAGCAAGTTGGCTGAATTTGTAGAAGCCTGTGACATTCTGTGTGTGCCTAGGATTATAGGTATACGTCTCCCGTGTCCCCGCAGTCTCCCATAAATCCCCAAACAGGATTTGGACTCGGAGTTTGAGCCTTGTGTTAATAGTTGACTTTTTCAGAATACAGCTCAGGGCCTCCCAGGTGGGTTTTTTTTTTAAAGAGACAGAATCTGGAGCCAAGTCCAAACAACTCCACCCTGCAGTTTAAAGGTGTTAAAGCCGCACACACAAATACACACACACAGTGGAGTTAAGTGAGATGTACAGTAAATGGAATGATTGGGTGATTTTTGGATGCTGCTTTTCTAAAATCCGACACTGTGCATTACATTTCATTACGATCATTTAGCAGACGATGTGCAGCTGATACAGCAACAGATACGCGGTGTAAAATTCAAACCAGCGTAATTATTTAGATTGCCTCGTGTCGGCAACATGCATTAAATCTGATAAATGTTGTCAGTGCAATCTGGCTGTAATTTAAATGTGGTCGTCATTACCAAATTCACTATGATTTGACATTCTTGCTTCGCTCTCCTCAAAGTAAATTTTCCTAGACAACTCTGTATTTGTTTTTCGTCCTCACACATTCACACTGGATTGCATGCACATTTTGCCCCAATGGAGATAAGTATGGGTCAGTTGGTTGGTCAGTCTGCTAGTACATGGTGACCTTTTCCTTTAATGCCACAAGCAGAACAATATTTCTCCCTTCACTCAGGAAATATTAGTTATTATTACCAGAGTCCTGCCAAGAAGGACAAATGAGTCGAATCACCCTGAAATCCCATTTTTACTATTTGTACTGTGTGCATGATTCAAGTTAATCTATTGTATTTATGTATTATTGTATAAACCAATGCAATTTGGTCATGCATTTTGAGTTGCAGTCCATTTTACTCCCTTGGCATGTGGCTGAAATTAAGAAAATAAAAAGTTATGCATCTCTCTCTTTGTCTACTTTATCATTCTACAAAAAATAATGTTGTATAACCTTCCTGGCAACAAATATGGAGATCCAAGAGCTGATTTGGACTGATTATAAAGTCTTCACCTCCATGTTGTAAACAGCAGGGTTTGGGCTCAGAGCAGCAACAACACTCTTTTATTCCAGCCATTAAGCAGAAAGCAACAGCAAATTAAAATCTGAATGGCTGCCATGTTTGCAACACATATTTGTTCTTTTTCATACAGAGATCCTGTCATTATTCTCACATATACATCCAGCATCTGCTTTCCATTTGTGTTGTGTGGAGAAGATGGTGAATGTGGTTCTTCTCAGCTAAGCTTTTTTTTCCCCCTTTGTTTCTGTATTTCTATAGTCGGTTCATTACTCGACAGAATGTGTGTGTGTGTGTGTGTGTGTGTGAGGCCAGAAGAAGAATGACAGCACTGTAATGCTTCTATTCTCTGTTGGCAATCACCACAGAGCAGAAGAAGGAGTGGAGGAAACAGTGGATATTTCACTCAGCAGAACACAAAAGATACTGTGATTATTAAATTTCTCAGCTTTTCTGTCTCCGTCTGTTAATCTGCGCCACCATATAAATACACGCCAACGTTCCAACAAATCGGCACAAACACAGTCGCAAAATACAAAGTAAGAAATAAGAATTCAATATATGGAAACAAATGGAAAAGTGACTTCTCAAAGCAGCAAATCTTGTATCTTATATAACTACGCAGGGAGCCAGAAAAATAGTCATCCAAGGTCTTTTTTCACTCTAAAGAGAGTTCCAGAAGAAGCAGGGAAAGAGGATCATAGTCTAAATGATGATCCTCCTACAGGGAAGCCTTTGTGGATTCTGTGGGAAGTCTGGTTGATTTCCAGCAGTGACACGACTATCTGTTACAGTTTAACAAAATCCCAGTGTGCTTATTTTACACACATACGGAAACATTGAAGGAAGCACAAGCACAGATTCACATATACAGGTGTAGTGCTTCATGAGTTGAGGCTACAGGAACCCAAAATGAATATGGTAACAATAATGGTAATAACACAGCTGGTGTTTTGGTGAAATTCAAGTAGAACATAACTTCATTTTTATGTTTGGCTGGCAGGTTTGTGATGTATGCCCACGTGGGTTTTGTTTGAGCTGGTCTGAGTCTGTTTTTCATTCCCAGTCCATCTCTGCTGTTGTCAGTGTTTGAATTCGGAGAAAGCGTAATTCACAATATTGGCACCAGCTGACCAGTTCGTTCTGTGACAGCAGATGGTGAGCAGATGTTTATCAGCCCGTAATAAGGGAGGAATTTAGTTATTCTAGGTGGCAGGCTGTTCATTTTAAATGTTGTCACATATTGTCATGTAGGAAATTAATTTTAAATTTGGAATGCCAAATGCCCTGCGCTCGAGAAATCTCTGTCATTCCGCACCTGTCCACCAGCTGTCACCACTGAGTTTAATACCCCCACCAGTCACCTGACACAATCACCTGCTTCCCATTCAATCAGTGCTGCGTCTATATATGCTGGTCATTGAAGGTTGTGTTTTCGACCATGTTTGTTCGCCCGCCTGTCCATTTGTCCATCCAAAACTATTTTTGTGAAAATCTTTGAATTTTTGGGGCAAAACTCGTTCTACATTCTTGGGTCAATTATGAATGAATGTCTTAGCAAGCCAAATAGAAGTCTTATCTTTGTGTTTTGCAATTCTTTATTATTTTGATATAATATGCCATGAGCTTTCTGTTGGGGTGGCTCTGCTCTCATGAATGAACTTGGTGGACACTCAATAGTGCACTCACTAATTCTACTAAAAAAATGAAACATCAATCGACTCAATGGTGGCGCTATTGCAACAATATTTTGTCAATAACTTTGGAACTGGTTACCTAGTTTGACTACTTCCTGCACGTCAATTTCTCTCTGCTGCCGCCTGTCTTTTCAGAGACTACTGCAAACCCCACTACATCACCAAATAATGCACATTTTATACTTGTGCATGCACCAGATCAAAAATGGTCACCTGGTGGAAAAAATATGCCCATATAATCCCAAAATTACTGTTTTCTTTGCAGAAAAATCTGAAAACTGATTTCCCCTAACATAAGATCATTTCTGCCTTCTGTTTGTAAAGCTGAGAGGCCAATCAGGAGCCAGTCAGTGTGGCCTAAGACATCTGTCTGGAATAAAAATATGGCACATATAAAAAGCTCTCTATTAATTGTTCAAAGACATGTTGTGAAATACAGTTCATTGGCAACATCCTCTTGGTTTGCTTTTATTTGTTCATGCAAGAATGCGACTTAACGTTTCACTGGTGAGAGAATTCATCAATCATTCATCAGCTCTGTATTTTATACCAGACACAGCAAAGGAAACAGAGGGGGGTTGGGGGAGTGAAGCTCAACTGATGACAGAGAAGCAGCAAACATGGCAACAAGTACTCTCCTACTCTCTTTTTCACAGAAACACACACATAAATGAGCATCCAAACACACATAGCCAAGGTTTAGCAGGCATTTTTCTCTCTCACAGACACCATATCATTTGTGGTGAAATCTAAAAAATGGTCTTCTGAACATTTTTGTCTCCTGCGGAGGGTAAACAGAGTCATATTGTGGCTGGAGAGGAATGGAGGGAGGAGGACGGAGGAAGCACGAGGGAGGCTAAAGAAACAAAAGAAACAGCTGAGAGAAAATCTTGAGAATGAGAGGACCTAAAGAGGAGCTTTCATAAAACTGCTGATGAAACACTTTCATAAGTCGGGCTACTGTTTGTCTGGGTTTTAGCGGAAATGTTTAGGACAGCAGTGGCATCTTTACAATGTTTTGCAGGCTGTAAGTGTCAGGAATGTTAGGAGAAATTAATGTCTCACCATCTTCGAGAATTATGAGAATGAATGAATGAATAACAGGAACAAAAGAAAATAGAAATACAGGATTGGACATTCTAGCTCTGCAAGTCATCGCCACCTTTCGGCTGCAGATTGACCTGATCACGCCTCTGACTGAGCCTGAATGTATGAATGATGTGTTTTGATTTGTCATTTCATGTGACGATTACCTGTGTCAATCATTTTCATCCTTTTGTTTTGCAGCAAGAGTGCTGATGATCAAATTAAACTCATAATAAATCTAATCTAATCTAATCTAATCTAATCTAATCTAATCTAATCTAATCTAATCTAATCTATTTGTACTTAATTGACCCAATCAAATTTGAAATGTATTTAATTAAATTTAAGACACTGAGAATATTTGATCATTTGATTTTCTTTTATTACACAACCTAAAATGGAATTTATGTTCCTTCTCTGATCCCTTTGTCATCACATATACATTACACAGTGTTACTGGTTGTGTCTACATGATATACTGTAAAATAAAACTGTCATCAAATCTGTGTTTGATGATTTCAGTCATTTGATGGAGAGGGGAAAGAATCTTGTTCTGCTCAGATATATTTCATTGTGAGTAACGTTCTGGGATGTCCTGCTGTTTGTTTCTGGTGTATTGTAATCAGAAAAGGTCTTGTTGGACATTTTACAACACATCTTACTGTACATTTCTGATTCCACTGTCTGAGGCTTGCTGTTGGAGGCAAGAATGTGGTTAACCACCGCAGAGTACTGCCAAGCCATTGTAATGTTAAAATAACCACTGCATTCTTTGCACAGCAGTACGAGTGCTGAGCCAGTTTTGGAAAGTTACTGACTTGGGGCCCATAGTTTCCCAAAAGCTTCTTGGAGCTGAGATAATAGCTGCTCTGCTGTTAAACTAATAGATAAAGATCATTTTGGAGGGCAAAGGACTTTGGGAACTCAGAATCTTGTGTTTTTTCCAACTTCATATACTAACAGACTGCAATACAATCTACAGTTTTGACACATTGATGCAGCACTGTACTCACCCCTCTCACTTCAGACAATGCTTATTGACACCCACATCACCGTGCATCTTAGCAATGGACAAGCCATGCCAGATACAAAGTCTTGTTTATGATCCACACAAGTGTGCCAAGTCCAAGAGGCCATAAAACAACAAGACTAAGAATAGCAACCACCTTCGAAATGTCCTTGTCTGAAGCACTAGATAACACTATTTGTTTGAGTTGCTATGAGAGCTTGGGGAACTGCTCTTGATAGTTATTTGTTAAATTGTAAAATGACAACATTATAATAACACTAGGACAATCTTAATCCTGACAAAGCAATTCTGCACTTTTTTCTCATATCATTTGCATTGCTGTAAGCACAAAGAACAGGATCGTATATGATCACATTGTTCTGCTCCTATTATAAGTTTCCATAAAAATATTTGTTTTGTTCCCTCAATATATTGCACCTGATCTTGTGACCTTGGAGTCATAGCGCTGGACCAAACATCTATAGACAGACATCCATATGAGTACCTACAAGAATTCAAAGAAACACACTTGAAATATCTCAACAGAATGAATGCTATTCTGAGACATTTCCCAGCATGCACCAGTACAATTGTTATGAGAGACTTATTTCCATAATCTTCACTTACTTCACTTAATCTTACTTGAAGCATGGTGGGAATATGAGTAAGAAACTGCTTGAAGGAACCGCGTAGCTTCTAGTCCTGGTTCCGGATAAAGTAGTTCCTAAATGAGTTCCAGAGTATACAGGTTTCAAAGCGCCTGTTGCAAGGCTTGAATTCAAGACGAGACAAGCTGCTGTTTCCCATCATTGGGAAAAGGTTTTTACGGCCACTAAATGGCGTAAAGCTTATGGCAACGTGTTTGATACTCAAACGATTTTGGATGAATATGACTATTGTGTCAATTTGGCCACCATTCATCACATTGGGTCTGGCTGAGGAAAAATTGAGCAAGCTTTTCTTTTTGAGGCAGCCTGCAGCCATAGCGCTTATGAATGATTGTAACTGTGTGTGCAGTAGGATGACTTGAAACGAATCACAGTTGTACAAATTGTTCCATCAAATGCAATGAAACTAGATAATTTCATAGAGTAAAAAAAACCTCACTCGGGTAGAGAGTCAAAACCAACCGCAGAAGGGTTTAAACAAGCTGGGAACCTTTGAGTGAAGATACAGTATGAAGGAAGAGTGTGAATTTCTGAAACGCATCGTATTAACAAATCAAAACTTTAATGGGCTAAGTGTGTGCGTGTGTGTTCTCCATCATATAACTTTCTCATTAACCTGGGATTTGAAACTGTGACCTCCCCTCAGTCATATTTCCAGCATGCTGCGCCAGCTCAGCTAAGAGCCCAGCTGACTAACAAGCTCAAGCCCACTTTTTATTACTGGTGTTGGCATCGGCATTCTGCCATGCTGGACCTGGAAACAAAATCTCCTAATCTAAAACTGTTTTACGTATATAGCGGTGTTTACAAGCCACTGGTGAAGTTTTACTGTATTTTGTTATGAATTGCATTTTCTGTAGTAAGTAATTTATTTTCCTATCGTAAAAAGGTCTTTGTTCGGTCAGTGGGAATGTGCTGTGTGTGTAAGACTCAAAATGGTGCTACACAAATATCCAGATGCATTTCTGGATATTTTATCAACATCCACGCTCTATTTGCATACAGTATGATCTGTAAACACATGAATTGAATGAATTACTTTGGATTTGCGATAATGCCATGCGTGTAACTGTAATTGAGCTTAATTTCCTGCTTGCTGTCCAAAATCAGATACCGCAACTTTGACATTACACACACACACACACACAGTCAGAATCTGGCAGGCACACAGTGGTACTTTGTGTCCACTGAAAAACCTGGTCCAAATTTCACTTTAGGTATCAGTTGGGGCTCCTTCTGTCTCAAACAGTGCATCGTTTAGGAGGAAGAGAAGATACGTGTATCTGTTCACCCAACAAATAAACACACAAACTGATCCCTTTCTCTGTTCCTGCCATGTCTCACTTTATCTCTCCCCTTTCTCTCCCCACCATTATCCTCCTATGTATCTATCATGTTAGCCAAGCCCCTCGGATAAGCCACACACTCGGTCCATTCACCAGATCCAATTGAATCTCTTTTATGTAATTGCCATAGCATCGTGTTCTGCCAAGTGTTTGTTTGAACTGGAGGAGTTTTCAGTGCGGTCACAGTAAATGATAGGCAATCCCATCATACCTTCCACTCGCTGCATTCCTCTTTAAAGGCCCAATCCTCAATCCAGACAACTACAAATAAAAACTAGAGAGCATGTACAAAGAAAAGATGTACAATTGTTTGGATTGGCTATTTTTATGATAAAAATCCATGTCTGATCCATGTCTATCTTTAAACACAGCATACCTCTGGCAACCAAGATTTTTGGAAAACACTGACAGTCTGTCTTGGAATATTCAGTATTAAGTTATATATATATATATGCCAATATTAAGTGTGTATAAAGATGTACTTTTTGATAGAAACAAAACAAAGAAGCATTTAAAGGGCAAATCAAACCCAAATTTAGTTAGAGTTACAGAACTTCACCTGTCCACCAGAACAAAGAAGCACAAAATGCAGTAATAATCAGCACACAACATACAAAACTATTTTATCTGTGAAGCCCAATTTTCAAGGACATATTAGTTGTATGTCTATGACAGCAGATGAAATGAAAACACGAGAGTGGTGCTTTAACCATTGCTTTCAGGTAAATTAGCTGTGGGTGAAGAGGCTGTTTGTTTCCTCTCTGTGTTTTGCTTTTAGGGAAATCAGGCTGATTAAGGGGAGTCGGACAGAGAAGCCATATACTTCTCCTCCCTGCCCTTTGCATTCAGAGCTTTGCCTAGACCTGCAATCTAGGTCCATTAGCTGCTCCATTCAAGAGACAGACCCGTATTCACCTTTACAGGATGTCCATTTAAAAAAAGGGCTGTCGGGTATCAGCTCTCAAATCTTTTAACGGCCTACAATCTAAATTAAAAATAGACTCTGTGCCTGCAGTTCATTCTGTAATCTGGTCAAGTGCAACAAAGTTGTCAGATTGTCAAACCGACAACATGGACTCAAGCCATGATTTCCCTCACAAAGTTTTGTCTCATAGTTGGGAACATCAAAGTTGATGTGCTCTTGCAAACTACATTAATTATTGTTGACAGGAGATCACAAGTGACAGTGTGCGCTGACACCCGGGATGTGTTCAACAACATGTCCATGCAGTCTCCAAACCACATTTAGTCATGCAAAGGAGACACACAACAAACACAGGAGAATGGTATCTGAAAATTGGATATTATATAAGATGCAAGTGATCCAAGTGATACAAGAAAGAAGAAGAAGAAGAAGAAAATCTTAATATGGAGCCATGCTTGTTAATGTTTTGTTGCAGGTATCACAAGAGTAATACACAGTGTCTCAGGTTAATGGAGACAGACTTCATCATTGGCAGTCGAAGTGAGTCAAATAGGAAAGTGGGATTAGGAGGAGAATATCACCACTACTCACCAATAAAGATACTTTATTGAATACAACTGCTGGAATTGACACAGTATTGAGGAGCACATGGTATTAAAATCCCTCATCCAAATGTTGTGCAACATTTGGATACACAGCAAGGGGAAGGAAACATTTTAATGCCTTGTGTATCGGAGTGTCTGTTAGTGAGCATAACTATTTCCCTGCCATGCAGACGGGTCTTTCATCTTAGTTTACGGGGCTTTTTACTGGGGTGGCTGTTTTAATATTGAGGCCTGGGATAGTGTTTGTTATAAAGCAGTACCACCTCTGGGATATCTGCTTTCTCTGTTACACAGGAATGTACAGAAACTGAGACCTCGCGACGACTTCATGGTAGGCCATCGAGGAGAAAGGAGAGAGGTACACACACACTTTCTCAGACACACACACACAGGGAAAGAAAGAGAGAGAAAGAGAGAGAGGGCAGGGAGTTCTCAAAGTATAAGTGTGCCTGATTTTTGTCTTAAAGACAGAACTTTAAACGTTACCACATGCTGAGAACCAAGCAAAGAGCAAGAGACAGCTACACTGTGTGTTTGTGTGTGTGCACTTATGCAAGCATGCACACAAGTATCTGTGCATGGCAGAGTGTGTTTGTGTATTCATGTGAAAAAAAGAAAGTGAGTGAGAGTTTACTGTAGTTTTATTATCCACTGTTGAAGGCTCAGACCAATTATAAGACTGATTAGGTTGTGTTTGGCAGTCACCCACAAGGCTCCACTTGCCTGCTTTAGGTCAATAAGAAACTTAGCCAACGAGTTATATTTGTGCTTTCTTTAACTCAGGCGCTTACACACACAGAGACAATATGATAAACATCGAAACGCACAATAGTTCTGTGGGAGAATTATGTAAGAAAATTTGAAGCCACTCGCAAAATGTGTTTTCCAGAAACTGTCATCATCTCCAACATTTCCTGGTTATCGTTACAGTTCATTCTGTGGTCTGACTATTCTCTGGCCTCATGCGTGTGTACGTACATGTGTAAGTGTGTAGTCTCCGGTTAATTTCCCCCTAACTTTTATATGAATGTCAGACCGACCCTGGACATTTCCAAGAGAAACCATTCATTCAGCTAACCGATCCCACATCACGTTCCAGAACCACAATGGGACGGGAAAATAACATCCAGCACATCTTTAGGGCTGATTGTGTTCAATACACTCAATAGTAGGTCCTTTATGTGAATGCAGTATAAAAGTTGGAACATCTAGGCAATGGGGAATGTGTTTTTTTGTGTGTTTGTGTGGGAAAGTGCTTTTGAGTGTTGCACACGCACATACACACATAGTGCTGTTAAGTCTCGTTTGCTTGTTTTCACAGTTTTTGCAAAAAAAATACCTACGTGGAGCCAAATCAAGTGGGTTAAGGCGATCAAGCTGCAGGCAGCGGTGAAACACACCTGACCACACATTGAATATGACTGCAAGAATATCAATCAAGATAAGTTCCCTTTGTTTATGTTGGATTCCTTTACAGCAGTCACTTTGACATTAACAGTTGGAGAAAACTTCTGAAGCCCATGATATATGACATCACCTTCCCCCCCCACACACACACACACACGTGCACACACTGCCTGATCGTGACTTTAAGAAATTGGCCCATGAGACCATCTTGATCGACCAATTGTTGATTGTTTGGGCAATTATTAACAACAAACAACTGCTAGTAACACTGAAATGTGCAGCTACTGCTGAGTCAGGGTTCAAACTTGGCTTCATTTGTATCGTATCCTCTATCCTGTCTGATATCTAAGATCAAAATACAGTATATTCTGAAAAAAGCAGATTATCAAAATAGAAATAGTACATACCTCTGTCTGTATTTAGTGAACTCTATATTATTCAATGTGACTGATGTGTATGAATACTGATCTTTTATTGTGATATCTGACATAAGAGTCATGTTGCAAGGAGCAAAGCAAAGCAACAAGTTGAGACATCTATACAAAGTATCCAAAGAACTCCAGCAGTTTGGACTAAAGGTGTTTTGTGGCACTGATCTACGATATTATACAGAAGAAAGAACAAAACACTTCAACAGATTAATATTGTGATAAAAAAATAGTTTTAGTGCCAAACGTATATTCTGCAGATGCAGTGTTGTTGTTGATAAATGTTTTTTTCTGCAAACACACATTGGGCTTATTGATGTCTGGGGCTATTTTAATTATCTTGAGGTGTGAATGTTACCAAACTGCAAATGTAAAACTGAAGGATGTCTTGCATTCTTCCATCCCTGAAACTGTTTAGACAAAACAGTTGGACTTTTCTGTGGTCAGACACCTGAACTAAATAAGGTAATAAAAACATAACACCATAAACAGCAACTGCTTGGTCTTATTCAACACTGCTGTTGGTTCATTGTATTTGCAGGACCCAGTTGTTCTGAACGTTGTGTTTTTGCTCACTGCTATGTGGCAAATCACAATGAGGAAATACATCTGGTTGTATGGTTTGAGTGAAGTTTGCAATCGACTGTTCAGATCCAGATCTGGTTTTGCCATCTGTGAGAGAGTGAAACGGAGTGTGTATGAGCATTTGCTTTGCCAATGATTATATCAAGTAACAGCCCAAGGTCAGTCTGGCTTTGTGAATGCTGCTTGGCAACATGAAGATGATATTTCTCTTTCACACACACACACACATGCGTGCGCGTGCATGCACACACACTGTGTCTCTCTCATTCTCTTTCTCTCTATCCATTGGCCACATTCACTTTGATGGCTCTCCAAAATGTGAGTCACTGTAGACTGAAAACAAATGTCGGTTCGATTACTTCTTTTGCATCATTTTGTGCACTTTCGCTTGCAATTAAACAAACATATTCAAACACACAAAACAAGAAGCCATTCACATTATGGCACACACATTTTTAAAGGCAGAATCCACTGAGGTCGACCGCCTCAGAATTATTTTGCTTTGCTCCCACCTTGTTTCCTGGTGGTCTGTGTGTGTGTGTGTGTGTGTGTGTGTGTGTGTATCAGTTGGTGCAGCTAAGCTTGGAAGCAAAGGCAGGCACACGTTTGTCTCACAGATGTTGATACATCACAGGCCTTCAGCAGTGGCCCCTCTCCCTCTGGACATACAATCTTTCCATTACAGTATGAGCACGCCTGTGAACAGGAAACACTGCTACCACTGCACACGCAGCAACAAGGGTAGAAACTTTAAACAATCTAATAAACAACATCATTATTCTTTACTGATTCATGATTTTGTTTTGTTGTTTAATGATACTTAATGTTTGTTTACGACCGAAAAAAAGGAAAACAGAACTTCTTTTCTTCTTCTGTTACAGTATTTGTGGTCTCCAGCACATGCTGCCACCTATAGACCTGGAGTAGAAGACATTGCCACGCCACTCAGGACTTTCTGCAGACAAAAGACGGCATTTAAAAAAAACAGAAAAATTCAGGAATTTCACTTAGCTGTAAAACTATGATACACACATTCACCATTATGGGAATATTGAATTTGTCAGTTGTAGTTCTTGCAGTTCAGAACCATGAATGTAAAGTACATTTGCTTTGGATTACTTTAAGTAAAGGAGCTTTAGTACAAGTTGATGCACAGCTGTCGCACAAGGTTGCTTTATCAAGCCTTGTTGACAGCACACTCATGGAAGCTTGTTTGTAGATGTTTTTCCTGTGTTGCCTTTTACAGCCTCTTCTGCTCTCTGGCCCGATTCTCTTTGCTCTCAGCAGGTCGCTTGGTCTGTGGGAGGAATCAAAGACTCTGCTCACTTCATTACAGAAGAGCACTGCTGCTTGTTAGGAGAACCCCTTAGCTGCACTCAGATGTTTGCTGAACAGCAAGAACTAGGTTATTATTACAGGACTGCATCTGCCACTACTACAAAAACATATTGAGGATCTTGGTAGTAGAAGTAGTCATTTGTAATATTGGTAGCAGCAAGTGGTAGTGACACAAATAGCAGAATTAGCTGTAGATGTAATAGAAGTAAAGGCAGTAGTAGTAGTTATTGTTGGTGGTGGTGGCAACGTTGTAATAGTAGTAGTAAAAGCAGCAGTTGTTAGGTCATAGCAAAAGTAGTAGTCGTAGTAGTTGTAGTCATGAGTAATTCTATAAGTAGCAGTAGTAATAGCTCTGGTGTAATACCAGCAAGAGAGGAGTAGATCAAGATGTAAACAACGTTAGCAACATGAGCTGTTATCCAACCACCTGTGTGCTCAGAGCTCTGTTACCAACTGTACAAGCAAGTGAGATTTACAAGGACAGTGGATAGAAATAAATCACATGCTCTCTCTCTCTCTCTCTCTCTCTCACACACACACACACACACAAGCAGACGCACCCGCGCACACACACGCACACGCACACGCACACGCACCCGCACACACACACACACACACACACACACACACACACACACACACACACACACACACACACACACACACACACAGGTTGCTTGTCAGGACACATATGAGATAATATCAAGATTCTGCCAGGCAAGATGTAATGAACGCCTGGATGTGGAATAACCAGAATTTAAAGGCCACGGCTTTGAATAACAGCCCAGATGTTTGTTCAAATTCTTTTCGTCTTTTGCATTAGTTTTGACTCAATGGTAAATCTGTCTGACTTGCGAAATACATTGGTATGCAGTAAAGAAAGAAGAAATAGCCGTTCCTTGGTCTTTGTGCCGTAAGATCTGTGAATTGGAATAATAATTAGATATGAAGTTCTGGAAAAGGGTCAGAGACAAAAACAAAGGTGAGCAGTGAGTAAGTCTGTGTGCGTGTGTGTGCGTGTGTGTTTATGTTTCCATCAATTAACAGCCTCAGGACAAGTCAGATGACCTCAAACTAAACGACTGTGAACTCGACACTTTAGCCTCTCCACAGATGCTTCTGCACTCAGCGCCATAAAGGGACCGACTGGACCTTATGTCTCCAGAATGCAAAACACCAAGGTGAACAGCAACATTGTCACTGCCATGGGGAAACACTGTCAGAGTTAAAGTTCTTGCCCTGCAAAATATCTCCTTGCAATTTTTGTAAATTTACAAATTTAATATCAGTCACAATTGTGCATAGTCTGGATGAAAGCCGACCGATTCTATTCTCACATTGATGATTGACATGTAAGAAGCTTTGGGGTCCTCGTTTGTCAGATTTGTCAGTTGCTGATTTTCAATAAAGCTTTATTTTATTCACTTTTCAGACTTCTCATATTGCAAGACAGCCGAATAACACTCCTGACATGTCAGAAAACCATCCGATTACCCAATTGCTCAGTTGTAGATCATTAGTGAGTCTGGCTTTCGGGCCCTCCGCAGCACATCACACCACCAGCGGCCGACTCATTCAGCAATTGCCAAACCCAATTACAACACAATACTGTACAAAGTCAGTTTTGTGTTGTTACAGAGAATCAACCAAGTGTAATTTCTATGTATATATTTTCTTATCCTTGTTTCAATTGATAATACTTTACTTGGATACATTTTTATTAAGAAAGTAGACTGTGTTTGCTTATGCTACCTTTTTGTCGTCTGCGTCTTGTAAGTTGCTTGGAAGTGTGTGATGAATCATAGGTGTTGGACACAAGGGCCTCAAGTGGGCCTCCAGTGATGTTTTGCTAGTTATGTTTGGAAACTATACATCAAAAAGAGGGTCTCTAGGCCTGAGGTAAGTCTATAGAGACTTCTTAAAAGCTTTCTTATTTTTTTCCTGGAGAAAATGATGCACAGGCGTAAGAACTGGGTCTGCATGAGCAGTGATCACTATCAATCAATCAAAGTAACAAATATTTTTGAATCTTAAGTCAGCAGGGTGAGGTATATGATGTTAAGTAGTAACACTATGAAAATATACTGAAGAAAAAGAATAATGCCTGATGAAAAAGCCTGAAGCGAAAGAAAGAGTTGGCACACACCACAACTGTGAAAGGAGCTCGGGTCATCCATCATAAACTTTACAGGATTATGTAACACTGTGACGCTCAACAGCAGCAGATCAACAGATGGCCCATCTGCAGTCATTCAGTGAAAGCTGACACACACATGCACATGCCTGGTACACAGGCACGTGCGTTTTAGATGCATCCACATGCATGAACACTGTATGTCGTCTATATGTATCCTGTCAGTGACAGCATATGACAGCTGTTTCTAGGAAGAAGTTGGAGGCGATAGAAACAAAAGTCATCATCAACTCTTGTCTTGACAATGTTGAATTTTGCACATCAAGTTTTGATTACAATTTAAATGCACAGTACATATATAGTATATATATATCAATAGATATATATATATTTATGTGTTGACTGTTGACTGTATGATTCCATGTTAATATTAATATTAAGTTGCTGTTGTCAAATTTAAACAAAAACAAAATAATCAGAATTTGGGCTACAAATGTATCCATATAGTTTGTATAACAGAAAAACATTTGAAACTGGAATGCATGTACAGTGTGTCTGTACAGATACAGAGATCAACAAAAGGTGCCACTATAATTTGGCACATCACATCATAATTCTAACTCAGCTCAGCAAAGATAAAGTAGCATACATTGAGGGAGACGACGACTGATGAAGATTCTGGTGACTCATCATTATCTAAAATGGTCCTGGATAAGCAGTTCTCTGAAAACAGTGAGTCATCACTGAATGGATGAGTAAAACATCATTTGCGACAAAAATCAAGGAAAATATATCATAGTTATAAGTAACCAACCCATCTCTGCTGACAACATTTTGGCAACAACTTGGACCCAGATAAGCAATGGAAAATGCTTGCACTGATGGTTGGAAGGATGAATGGATGGATGGATGGATGGATGGATGGATGGATGGATGGATGGATGGATGAATGGATGGATGGATGGATGGATGGATGGATGGATTTTTGGATGTTGTCTTTGTGATAGGGCCATAGTAAAGGATAGTAATATAACCTTTAAACACAGCCACCACTTATAGTCCTGCTATGGTAGAAGCAGTGCTGAATTTTACAACAAATTCTATATTCAAAAAATATGTGCGTGCTGACATTTCCCCATACAGCATTTATTATTAATTTTTACTCTTTGTAGCAGTGACATATTGCATTGAAGTATAATGGCTTTGCTTTAAATAATGATAGAGGTTTTTACCAGAAACAGATCCAGCTCACGTACTTGGCCTTGGTCTGTTCTATCTGTCCGATCTGAATCCAGTGCTGGCTACAGAGCACACAAATGTCTGCTTCTGTGGTTATAAAAGCAGTCTTTCCCTGTATTTCTTTCCTCATTGATAAGTGCATGCTGGAAATAACAACCAAACAAACAAAAACAACACAGAATTTGACATTCTACTGTAAAGAAACTGTCAACAACTTACACACAGAGAAAAGATAGTAACAGTAGACAGTAACAGGAGGCAGTAACAGGAGATTACATCGTTGTGACATCGTTGTAGTTGTGACCATTAGGATGTGTTGTGAGAGGGGAGAACACTGAGTTTGCGTGCATGTGAGCGTGTGCATGTGTTTGTGTGGTTGGGAAGATAAAATGGGAGTAATGCAAGGTCAACAGCTGCTGGTGTGACCTGCAACAGGTGTTTCAGGTGTACAGAGAGAGAGACAGGCAGACCATTGGAAAGAGGGCGAGACACATCCATTGCTTACCTTGACCTAGTTTGACCCAGTCCACCTCAGATATTCAATGCTCCTCCCATACACCATCAAACTGTAGATTTAAGATTTAAGATTTAAGATTTAAGATACTTTATTAATCGACATTTTGCATGCAATTCACAGCAAATCGCATGCAATTGAAATTTATCTTGCACCCCCTCATATCACATACACACACAAACACATGCATCACAGATTAGTCGGCCCAGAGGAATCATTTCACTTACAGGCTTCAGGTGTGACAGACTGTAAAACTATCTCACCTAAAATACTTCTTCAGGCTTTAACAGAGAGCTTTAGTGTATTGAGGTCTAAATGCTGCACAGACTATAATTCTAGAGAAGAAAATGAATCCATTTTGGTATGAAAATGCATTTCAAGTGGATAATTTCAGAAATATATGCTGCATTATTGTAAACATTGGCATGAGAAGGATAAAATGATGAAGCTATAGGAAGTATTGGCATACAGAAATGCTTTGGCCCTTAGGTAGACAGAGGGCAGATGTTTCACAATACAAACAGATGAGAGAAGATAGAAGGGTATGGACGTATGTATGCAGACAAATGGCATAAAGATGGAAAGACAGAAACAGTGAGACCTGATTCTTCCGACTGACTGACTGACTGACTGACTAACTAAAGGAGTGACATGATAGCCAGGCTGGCAACAGAGAAGAGGGACATTTATTTATAGCAGCATTGCAAGTTTCCGCGACAGTTTCCACCGTGCAAGCCAGAGACTCTGAAAACACGTGACTGATCTATCAGCCTGTGCTTATCGACACGACGAGCGCTGGCTCTGCTCTGTCTGCAGCGGCTTAGAAAACACATGCTCACTGACCCAGAGTCAAACAGTATTTATTCATTTTAATTTTGGAGCGGCTTGTGATATGGTTTCGGCACAAGTAAGCAGAGCCAAAATCTCTACTGGAACATTTCATTTATTACACAAGGAAAGCCCCCAACATGACTTGTAGACGTGTGTGTAACATCACGTGGCCACGAAAGTGCAATACATCTCTTTGACATGACCACTTACACAGGATTAAGATCTTGCATAAAAGTGAAATATTGAAGTCCATACCAGAGGTTGCATAGGATCAGACACGTTTTTCTTCCTTGCAGGCAGCTCTATTGGTTTCCATTCATTCCCCAATAAGTTGAAACATGCTTGACTGGTGTGTCAACCTGTCAAAGCAGGTGTGAAGCCTGCATTCATTTTTGTCCTGTGGGGTTATTTTTGTGTGGTTCATCATTTGTATGCGCATATAGATAAGAAAAGAGACCTGTGCATTGTCTTGTAATAGTAAAGTCACTTTGAACATAAGCTGATCTCTGACAGAAAGGCTAGAAAATGCAAAGGCTGAATTGTTTGCGCTACAAAGAATAAATAAATGTATTGTCATTAACAGCGCACTCTTTTCTGGTAGATTGGCTCAACCTTCGACTTGTAGTTGCACAAGAATCCAAAATGTAGGGTTTCTTTCTTTCTGCAACATCATGTCATTCAGCCATTTCACATTTGAGTATTTTTGTGTATGTGCCCGTTTCTCTGACTGACAGGTGTCTCAAAAATGAACCGACTTGGCATTTGTAGCCGCATTTTGTAGATAGGTGGAATATACCATATGTCAAGAAAGAGTTGATTAGATTCTAAGGCAAATCGGATCCAGATGCCGGAACTCTGTCACTCTATTTAACATTTAAGATATGGTGTTTGGTGACATTTTCATCTATTTGCATGTGCAAACATGTGTATCCTCTTATGGACTATCAACAGGCTGCAGTGGAGCTCAGATCCAGATATTGATCCAGATCTGGGGAATGAAAACATATGTCCTGACAGAGCTCATATTTTATGACATTGTCACCACCAGTGTCTGATTCCACAGGATAACTATGATAGCTGACACATTTCAGCAGTTAGATATAGAGAGATATAGAAGAAGACAATGGCTGCAATACAGCTGCACGATGACTTTACACACTAAATACTTGGTGGATGTGTGCTCTGATCGCCCTTGTACTTGTTTTGTTTTTGTTTGGCTTCTTAGTTTCCAGTCGCGTGTTAGAGAAGTCTCAGCCTTATATCAAGTGTGGTTAGAGGGAATATCAAAGTAGAGCTATAAAGCCCACCACCTCCTGAGCTGTCACTGCCTGACTGTGATGCATGTGTGAAAGAGATTTGTTGTAATCCTGTACAACAACTTATTCCAAATCTCAACTTTTTCCTGCAGCACCATTTCATTTCACAGGCCAAAACAGCTCCACAGTGCAAAGAATGCCCTTTATTGTGTGTGCCCGTGTATCTGTCTGTGCGTGTGTGCCTGTATGAGTGTCATGTCTGCAGAAAGGCGTTTTAATGAGGTGCTGAAAATGCCAGGGCTCACTCCGCTGTGCTGAGCCGAGGCCAAAGAACACCACAAAACACACATACTGTACACATAAAACATCACAAAAGGCTGAAATATATCGGAAAACATATGGAAAGATAATCTTTGTCTTTCCTGGTTTGCATTATGGTAAATGTGAATTCAAAATAAACAATGTGGGGCTGTAAACCCGATTTCCATAACCCCCAAGGGTTTTCCACCTCTGAAAGGCGACTTTAAGGAATCTATAAGTATAACATGGATCGTGTTACTTTAAACTCAAATATGACTCGTACTTTCAGTTTGCTACAGACATATCATCCTAACAGACCACCATGTAGATGATACCAACAAGAATAATCACACTTGAATGACTGTTGTTTCTTTATACGTCTTTTAGATCTTGGAAATTTCTCATACATGTCAACTGTAATATGTTTTCGCAAAGTGTCTCTATTTTTGCAGTTTAAATGAGGTCTAAATGTTCTTAGAAACACAGTGCCTCTACTGTGTTATGTTTTAGCTTCAGTATATCATGTTGCATACAGATGGTAACTTTTTTTAAAGTCATAAAACTAACAAGAGACGTTGCCAGAGTGATGTTTTCCTTACCTTTAACCTATGCCACCATCTAGTGGTGAAATAGTATAGTAAAATATCACCCGATGATAATATGATACACCATGAAAAGTTCATAAGTTCATACAAAGTGCTGCGATTCAACTTCATCATCTGGCACTTACTCTTTAAATCCACTTTTTATCCAATTTAGTTAAGTTACAGTCATCTAATGTGGAGTAATGTCAGAAGCCTAAATCTTTACCATCTGGATTTATAGTGACTCACGGCTGCATTAGATGTTGATCCACCTACAGCCAGCTCCACTTTATGTACATTGCCAATTTTGCTCTATTCTAGAACATTAGAGAGTGTGAGAGCTGGTGATTAGGTTACACCATTTATTATAGACTATATGCAGGCGAAAAGGAGATCCAAGATGTGTACTTACATGAAATAAGATAAGATAAGATAAGATTGGAATGTAGACATAAACATCACATAACATAAACCTAAAATGTCAGATTCCATTGTGTAATCTGATATTGTAAAAAGATTCAAAGGTCTTATTATGTGTTTGCATATTACCCCCAGCAGGTTAGCTGACAACAGATGAGACATGATAATAACAGCAAAGAAACACATAAAATATCATAATGCATTGAGAACTATTCTACAGAAATAGTTTATTGCTGTAGATGTTAACTTATTTTTACTTCTTATAAGACAATCGGTCATTTTAAGATGGGATGATAAGAGGTTTTATTTTCATGCATGTTGGTTTGTTGAATGAATTTAGAATGAGACTAGAGGGCTGTAACCAAGACGATGGAAGGTTTGTAGAGCTATTTTTAAAAATGCTTGAGAATGGGCATGCAATATGAATCAATCGTGGTAGAATGAGTCATTCTCTCTTGTCCTACTTTGAGTGATGTAGATTCAAGTTGTCACTAGATGTAATCTAAAATAGGCCGTCATGATTCTGGCCTCTGGAACAAAGGATTTGCGAGTCCAGTGATGAAGTTTAAGCCTAAAGTTGTAATTTTGCCATTTTATTTTTCACTGAATTTGGCTTTTATCTGACACCTTTGAAGTTGTACTAAAAAATTGAATATTTGACATTATGGCCTCATCTGTGAACCACACAGAAAACACATGGGGGGAAAAAGAACAATCTTAGTTTTTTGGTATTTTGGTATATCAAAAAAAAAATTATATAAGAGTCATTTTTAGATAGGATTGGACATTTTGATTTGATAAATAATTTTTTGGGGGGGAGATTCCATAATTAGATTTTTGATTAAATGTTATTTCATTATTATATCTTTTTTATATCTCTAAAAAAAATCTTCCTTCTAGAAATGTTTTGGATTTATATCTAACATTTGCTCATTCACATTATTTTAAGATTTGTTGTATATACGTCTTCCTGATAAGCATTTCTTTCTTTCTTTACATTGGCAATTTTAGGCAGATAATACAAACTAAATTCAATGAAAAGTAATGTTGCAAGAATGGCTTTATCTCTTCAGACAACCGGTCTTATAGATTAGAGAGGAAGTGTGAGAGTTAAGTGTGAAAGAAGTGAGGCTGCTGCTGTCACCGCTACTGGAGAGACGGAAAGAGACAGGAGGGGGATATCCTAATCTGCCAATGCCATGAAATTCAACACGGTGCATGTTGCATACACACAGATTCCTACTGCATACACATACACACATAAGAGAGCTGAACACATACCATATTCACACATATGTGCAAATATACACAGCATAGCAGGCATGTAAATTTCAAGAAAACATAATATCCACATAGCCCACATATAGACATACATTTACACAAACACATGAAACCACAGACACTCACATGCACACACTCTTAGAATAGCAAACATACACATTCACACACACACACTAACACACATACACACACACACACACACATACAGTGTCATCATAGATCAGTTATTCTTGGGAGCAGGTGTTGGGCTCAGCTGTGGACCGACTTGGCCTCACAAGCTCTGAAGGCTAAGGTAAGGAGCAGAATAAAATCTCAACTCCAGATAGATCGACCTGTTTTATCTTCATTTGGGGTGTGTAGTGTGTGTCTGTGTGTGTTGACTGAGCATGCCTCTTTAGTTTCGGCAGACTTGAAGTTGCTCATAATAGTAACAGTGTGTTTACTTAGCTGGTTTCAGTCATTCTTGTCCCTTCTTAGCTCACAGCAAAGTAAGGAGGAGTTGAATTGTATCTGCTGCTGTTACAGCACCAAAAGTAATGTATTTGTTTTTCATTATCCCATTCATTACTACTTGTAGGTTTTGAGAGGTTTGGGCATGAATATAATGTTTTTGTATCTTCTGTTCGAAAAGCGTGTATACTGATTTCTCACCGTGGTGTTATCAGTAATGATGGTGCATAGTGATCAGTTTGTTAAAAGCTGCCAGTTTGTTTACTTTAACACTAACACACACGCCACTGAGTGTAATCAGTCCCTATGTAAAGCAGCTGCTCACGCTCTCCAGCAGGGGGCGGGGCTACACGCTGACACTTTTATACTCCAGTTTTGGTCCAATCAGAAATTGCCTCGTTGTGTAACCAATAGTTACCGGGGCACTTCTATTATGGGGTGTGCACATGGCAGCCTTTACTAGCAGAATGTATGACAACGGGAGATATTTATTCTTAGCTGATGCGTTGTCGTGACGCTCAGTTGATGGATTTGCAGACAAAGTCCGACATTACGCGATATTTCCGGGACTCTGCAGTCGATACTGTGTGTATACGTGTTTTTGCGTTGTTTTAATATCAGGATACTATCGATGATAGTCGATCTGCCAACAAGATGTAAACAGATACGCGGCTCAGTGTGCTGATTAGACGTTTTCCTTTCCAACCGGTTTTAATTAAAAACAAATTAGAGATAATGCAGAGGAATGCAATGTTTGATTTTTATCTATGTTTGTTTATCTCTTTCTCGTCGGCAAATATGCAGTAATAGGGTACATGAATATTGTCAGAAAGAATTTATAAAGTATGTTTTTAGTATTTAACATAGAAATGCACAGAGCTGCACTGCAGTTTAAAGATTTGTTGACAAGTGGTGATGTGGATCTTCTGTTTTCACTTAATCCCATCTGTGTGCGGCTTACTTGTTGGTTATTTCACATTTGACTTCTTTAGTGTGTCAGTGTACCTGTTGGTGACCATGTTTCTCATTCGGCAGTAGTAGTTAGTGTGATTCAAACAACAACTAATGCAAATCAAATGTCCCACTAAATTCACTGAATGTCTCCTGTCCTCCCCAGATTAATCCACCACCCTACTCATCCATCCACAACCATCAGCACTGACATAATGCCGGGCGATAATAAAACCCCACCACTGCCCCGTCAGAGGAAAAAGAAGAAGTCCCACAATAAGGAGAGAAGCCCTGTTAAGAGTTCCAGCCTGGGAGAAGGACAAGATGACCTTATCCTGCAGCCACCTCCTAAAAAGCCAGTGGAGAAGAAGCCTGAACCAGAGGAGGAGTCGTCCATAGCGATCTGTCTTCAGGTGGTCTTTCCTTACCTCCTGGCTGGGATGGGAATGGTCATGGCTGGCATGGTGTTGGATGGTGTCCAGGTAAGACCGCAGTGTTGACAGTGGGCATCAGATGTGTTTTTACTAGTTATGCAAGTTGGAAACATCATGGAATCCCAGTAGAGACCTGACATTACTGTGTATCGGCCACCGGCTATATTCAGACCTGGCTCCTTTGGGGATTATTCACTAACCTGCAGTGCCCCCCCCCCCCCCCCCTCCCATCAGGTATCTATGGATTAGATTAAATTCAAAAACAAAAATGCTAATTTGAGAGTTGGACATCTTTTTCTTTTGCAATTTGTTTTTATTGAAGCAGACATTGTACATGACATTGTGCATACAGGTATAGGATATTTTTGAGATAATTTTTTCCAAAGAAAGGGAGTGGACAGGGGGGGCTGTATCTTTATCTCTGCCAGGTGTCCCTGACATTTAGTTGGCACTCAGCTGTGATAAGAGAAATCAGACACAATGCTGTCTGCTTTATGATGAGCTGAGGTGTAGGGTACCTCTCTCTCTCTCTTAGTCTCTCCACACACACGCAGTCTGTCCTCATCTGTCCTCATGCAGCCTCTTCTTCTCCTCACTCAGTTTGTTCCTCATCAGTATTTTCTCCATTTCCTCTCTGCGTTACCCTCTTGTGGCAGGTGGAGTGGTATTAGACACGAGTTTGGCGAAGCTCTGTGAAACACAAGGACACGGAGAATAGCCTGAGTCTGAGGCGAGGGAGATAAGGAGGAGCACACACAGCAGCAATAAATATGCCTGATAGCACAGCCGGCAGGGTGGTTATATATTCTATAGTACTGTGGAGATGGGCCCCAAGTCTAAATGTTTGTCATCATTCTTGTTTTACCCTACATATCTGGCACTACTGCGTGATAATGCTGCATTTATGTACAACAATTCCAAATGTCTGTCTGGCATATAGGATACAGTAAAGTCATTTTGCACACGTTAACACATGTGCTTTTATCTCAGATCGTTATAACTTGCTGGATCACTTTAGGTGCTGTTCCAAACATCCTCACCATCAAACTATATTCTAAAATAACAGTGTAATTATCCAATCAGAGACCTTATCCAATGGACGTGTGCTCCCAAAACACGTCAGCAGTTTTATGTTATATGTGCTGGGAATGACCTAATGTGACAGATTTGTAGAGGTTAGTTGTAAAGTATGGATCATGTATGGAAATTATTGTTATATATTGTATCATTTTATACAGTCCACTGCCTCTGGTTTTATTACTTTATGACAGTTTCAATTTGTTTTTTATCTTGACAAGAGAGGAGGCTGTGACTTTGCAGTGCCACCAAGAAAGTAATTACTTCCTGATGGAAGTCAAATGTGCTCCTAAGTGGGAAACTGAACACAGGGGTTTGGATTCATCAGGAGAGCCAGATTGGGGTGAGATGTGAGCTAAATGCCTCCTGTCTGTATGCAAACCATCGTAGAATAATTTGTTTTTCTCTTTGCTTGTATGCTATATTCAGAATATTACTTCATCAAGTTATTTGTTGCCTTGAATTAGACTTGGTGCCTTTGATCACTCATCATCACCAACTCTGTAACACTGAATGAACCATTTTCTCTTGACTGTTCAAAAGAATACACCTGGGATAGTATAAGTAATCTTACTGAGCAAAGGGACCAACTGAGCCAAAGACTATGTTTACAAATAAATTATTTACTCATGGATTTGAGGAGATTGATTACTTTTGTCAGAAGGCAGTGTAGGTGAGATAAAGTCTTGCAAAATGGCAACAGAAACACATTTTGTGGATTTGTCTAGTGAGTCTTTTTGGTGTCTTTGGTGTCTTTTGATGTCCTGTCCTGTATTTTTTTTAAACGTGGCGTATTCCAAATGAACGGTGACCTTCAGTGAATGGCCAATGCCAGATTTGAAGATATACTAATAATTAATCACCAGAGAGCTACAAGATGGCTGAAAGTCTGCTCCATGTTTGCAGGGTTTGTGTTTATGATGAGATAAGACAACAAGCATGCGAGATGAGCCATGCAACTCCCCATCTTTATATTCAATGGCACCACCTACTGTTTAGAGGTGTGCGGTGTGGAAATAGGCGAGAATTATTTGCTTAAAGTTCAATCGATGGAAACACTGACAATTTGTGTTTGACCTTTGAAGGATTGGTGTGTGTTTTGCCCAAAACTGGCATTTTAAACCCAGCAGTGATTAGCGGCATAATTAGTGCACAGCTCAGCCTTAGTGGAGGAATACACTCTGGTCATCCATGTGGTTTTAAAGGGATACAAGCTCCTGTGATAGCAGAGCTGTACAACTATAGCACGTAGAATGGACATAAGGAGGGAAAGAAGTGATGGGAGAGAATGAGTCACGATACGGAGTCTGAGAGGGGGAAACGCAGCCGTAACGACAGCAGGGAGACGGGGTGGGGAAAAGAGATAGGACGCAGTGGAGGAAAATGTAGAATGAGAGGAAGACCTCGCGAGAAATAGTAAAAGAAAGAGAGGATCAGCTGCTAAAGCGGTCGTTTCCCTCATGTGAGGCAGTCGCAGACAGCCCTCCCTCCTCCTCTGCTACGTCACAGCGGAGCCGAGCGAAGAGAACAGGACTACCCTGATGGTGAGAGAGAGAGAGGGAGAGCAGACACAGACAGAAAGAAGCAGTCCAGCCTGCCAGATCCTGGCTCATGCCTTATTGCCAAGGAGGATCTTTTTCGTGTGTGTTTTCCTATTCACTCATTCATGTGGAGCGTTCCAGCGGGCTGAATTTAAAGAAGACTACAAGAACTCAGCCAAATAGATTCGACTGCTTCTAACTTCCAGGACCTTTTGGACTCATCATCTTTAGTTATTCAGCTGTCAGAGGCATCCCAGGCCTTTGGATGCTAACCAGTGTCCCTCACAGTGGGTGAAGAGGAGGATTAGAGTTTGTCAGATTTTCATTGCACTGGGTCAAGTGGATTACAGACTGGATCAAAGAGACTGAGGACTTCCTACAACAATCACCAAACTCAGCAGAAGGAACTCTTGCTGGATACTGAGCCCATCAGTGACATTGGGCCTACATACAAGAACTCCAGCCTACTAATACGTATTTGATTACTTCATGAATGAATTTCCTGTCACTGTTTATTTCTCATTAATAGCCTGCTGACGCTTGTATGTGAAGAGAGCGATGCTTGGTCTTTGAGCTTCATGGTAGACAAACGCTGCTCTTCAGGCTGATGTCAGTATGTCTGACCTCAGAGAACATTGTCACCTCTGAGTAAGAAAGAGTGTTGATGATTCTGTTCCCCACCGGTGCTGACAGCCAGATGCCTCATCACGACTCACTCACTGACTCACTCCACCGGGCCAACGAAGTCATGCTCTGCTGTTCTCAGTGTGATTCCTGTAAGACAAAAAAGTGAATCCATTCAACAAGGAAACATCAATTTTGAAGTCTTTTACTTCACTTTTGCCTCTTGATACCTGGCAACTGGATTACACCTGGATCAGTCAATCAGTTATTCAGTTTTCTAACCTTGTGCAAAGTCAAGACTGAGTCAAGAAATATGACATTTCCTTATTCTTCCTTTCTTTCGATTTGGCTCAGTCATTTATTCAACACAATCATCTCCTAGTTGAACTTGATTGATGTGCTCTTCAGCACTTACGCTCATTTTCTAGTCTGTTGCCTGTAATGTAGATGTAATCTGCTCTAGTCCAGTCAATTTGGACATTCCAGAAGTGCGTCTTTGACCTGGACTTGCTTCCCATACACTCAGACTGCTAACCATGGGATAACTATGCCTCAGCAATTTACCGTTTAAGAAAGACCTCAGTCAACATGGTGGTGACTCGTCTGGAGTTGGAGCTACGCTACCAGGGCAAGAAGCTGCGAGGTGTGACCTGGAAGTTGACGCGCTCAGAGCATGGTTTCCTACCAGAGAGCTCGTGGCTCATTGCCGCCCAGGTTATAGTGCCCTACCTGGTGTCAGGTCTTGGAATGGTCTCCGCTGGCATTGTTATGGACCTCATTCAGGTATGAGTACCCATGCTAGATGGGTATATGGATGAAGAGATGCACAGTTAAAGGTGTGAATGTATGTAACTGGTGATTTACAGCTGAATTTTAGAAGTACATCTACATAGATATAGATATTCAGGATGAATATCTAGAGTAGTACCTGCTGCAAATGTGCTATAAATCTGTATATAGAAACACATCATCAACCTGTCCTCCATTGCCCAATAGTTTGTAGACATGGGTGATAGCAAGATTGCAGCAGAGAGATTTCATGGCATAGTCAAAATGTGATCGCTAGAGCTCAAGATTGGCGACATCAGTGACCTCTCAACCTTAAGAGCCTTAGGGGTAATGAGTAGAACTGGTTCTGGGGGTGTTGGAATGGTTTCAGTTTGCATCATTTTCATATCTTAGACCAACCCTAACGAAATGCACAGGGTGCATCCTGTCTCTTGTCCAGTGACTGCAGGGATCAGCTGGATTAGCTCCCTGCAAACATACACTGGATAAGAGAGATTAGAGGATGGATGAATTTTTACCAGGCAGTCTCATCCACCTCCATGATGACTAGGCTCATGTTTGCAGCACAGATAAGTGTTTGCAATTATGGATAGATCATTCAATCAACAGAGACGGGATTTTGAGATTGAAGATGAAGAAGAATGTTTCTTTAACACAGGCGATGGATGGATGCATACAGGTGCATACACTTGTTTTTATTATCCCTGCGCCGTCTCTAATGACACTGCTGTGTTCTCTTCATCAACAGAATAAGCGCCCACCATTCTGAGCTTTTCAAATCAGATTTAGATGGGGGAGAGCGAGGAGAGCCTAAGGATAAAATTGAAGAATTAATTCAATAAGAGCTATAGTAGGAGGAGGATGAGCGGGAGGGAATGGAGAGGATTCAAACTGAATAAATTTGATAATACAGAGAGATAAAGACCTCAATAGTATACCCCGTAGTATTTTTCAATATTTGAGATGGCACTTATTCCCTTTTATGCTTTGTGGTCCATGCTGCTGTGCTAAATCCATTTGTGACCGCTACAACTGCTAACGGCTAATCTGGGTTGCTGGAGTGGGACCAGAACGGTTGCCAGCGACTTCTGTCATCAAAGAACCTAAAATGTTGGACAGACTATTCTAAAAGGTAACAATATTACTTCAGGGGAGACAGTGTTGTCTGTCCTGGTGTCTAGCCAATCAGACGCATGCAGCAGCAAGAGCTTTCGTACAGAAGTGGGCCACATCCCAAGATAGCCTCCCAACACGACAGCCGTCAGCTAGCCACCAGTCTAGAAGCTGAATGCAGTGAGTATAAATAGAAAGGCCCCCGTAGAAATGCCTTTTACGCTTCACTCCCATTCATCCCTCTGTCCCCCCAAATGGTCTTTAAGAATAGAATCCAGCTTATTGTTCTTGAAGTATTGTCCCACTTTTTTTCCTTCTTGGCAATGTATAGTCTGCTATCAAGTTCAGAGGTCATTGTTGATAAAGCCATGCCACAACTCTCCACATATTAACGTAGTAATTTAATTGAATTGGCCTGAAAAACAGACCTAGATTAGCTGTTATAAGTCATTTTTTGTCAAGAATGGTGTTCCTCGTGTACCTTGTCTTGTAAGCCAATTGAGCAATACTTCCTGTGAACAACAGTATCCTGATCATTCCAAGGAGGTTTTGTACTCCACATTTTTGCTTAATCAGAATCATACATTTCTGCACAATGTCTTCACTGTTTTTATAGTAGTCGGGACTTGTATGCTACTTGAACTCGTACAGCACCCAGTAGCCTCAGCAACCAGCAGTAGTTTTTTTTTCAGGCGCACCTGCAGGTAAGCATTGTTTGTGATGCAGTCAGCCAAATTGCAGTATTTAGACATAACTCCTCCATCATTGCTAAAATCTGGTCCCTTTTCCCAGCTATCATGTGTTTAACGATCATTTTCCTCCCTTTTCTCAGGCCCTTCAGTCAGCCCTTCCTCTCCTTTTTCATTTCCTCCCTTCTTCCTTGCCTCTGCACTGCATCTGTCTTGGCAGCATTGTTTTTTTCCCTGTACACATGCATCTGTTTTTGACAGCGAATCCATTGTGAGAGTGCCAACTGGAGATGTAGTCAGAAAATGCCAGGCAGACTCAGTGACCTGCATGTTTTCTGAACCCGTTGATCCTGAGTGGTACGGTGTGGCATCAGACAATGCTCAGAGATGTGGAAGTGAAAAAAGTAGGCTACTGGGTTAGTCTAGAATATATGATGTGCATCAGTGGGTCAAAAGATGGTTTAGCATCTGAAGATGGAATGTGTCTTGTGATGAAAGATGAAAGTATTAAAGTAGAAATGCACAAATCTCCTCAGTTGATTAGGTTGCTGATTACCAAACATGATCATGAGTGATTATAATGACAATGGTGGTTGAGTGTAATTATCTGTGTGTTTTGCTTTCATTTAGATAATTGTTTGCAACTCTGTGTGCCCATTTATGAGGTGTTTAATTTCCTCTGCCTGTTTTGTCTTCCAGCACTGGGAAGTCTTTAAGGTGATCACAGAGATTTTCATCCTGGTGCCTGCACTGGTTGGCCTCAAAGGAAACCTGGAGATGACACTGGCTGCTCGCCTCTCCACTGCCGTAAGAGGAACTTCACATTTAAGCTTGTTTGTAACCCTTTAAAGGTCTCAGCTGGAAAAGCAGATTTAAATATTTTTTACATCTATTTCCATAGTATGGTTTAAAATGGCTGATGGCAATGGAAAATGTATTTTGACACTAATATGTTTTTATTATCTTCAGTGAAATGAAAGCCATTTTTTTCATAAACGCTCCCAGTTCATTTACTGAACTTGGATAGTGTGTATGTGTTAAAGGGCCCTTTAAAGTAACTCGAAATGATGTCAGTGAGGCTAAATTATTTAACGTGCTGTTTTAACTCCCAAAACTCAGATCCACTGTAGCTGTTTCTGTCTGATTCTTTGGCTCAAGTTATGCTTGAGTGGTCATTCTAATGTGCTATGTAGTCTTCCATATTTCTATATCGTATCAACATATGGTATCAGCCGGCGTTTGCAAATACACATGCATCTGACAATTTTAAATTGTTAATCATACACTTATATATATATATATATATATAATATAATTGACACCTTTCTTTTTTGTCAATGTTTATAGTCCAACACAGGTCAAATGGATGACCCTGATAAGCAGTGGACCATGCTGTGCAGCAACCTGGCACTCATACAGGTAAAAACACTTTGTCATCTATCTACCTTATTGGGTTCTGCAACGTGTCTATATGTTTCTCTTCCAAATACTCAAGGATGGAACTTTGTCAGCACTGAGAAATCATATTAGAAACTCTGTTTGAACTGTAATCCTCTGCATTTTTAGTTATATACATTTTATGTGATTTGTATTTGTCTTCTAATGCTCAAATGCACATGCAGCTCTTGGTGAGTCAGCATAAATATAAACAAGCATTGATGTGTTAGCTCTGCACTTTCACAATTACAGGATGAAGACAGATAAGATAATAATTATAATGATCATGATCAGGACAATTGCTTGGTTCATCTCAATCATCCAGTAAAACATCTGGGAGGTTATCACAGTAATCACTGGATGAACGTCTTGACTGAAGACATTTCACTGTTCATCCAAAAGACCTTAGACTTTAGTTCAAACTAGTTTGGGGAAATGGTGCTTGCATTTATAGCCACGAGGCGGCCATAGGCACACTAGGGTCAAGTCTGTCCACTGTGGAATGCAAACGTAGTTGAGGATGGGGACTAAACATGTCCACATTATCACAAGATCCAGGTGAGAGGGCTGCAGATGGTTTGGGGGAAATGCTGGCCAGATGGTACTGTAAGGACCCAGAGGCAGGACTTAGCAACACACTTTTACTTGGACACACCACACAGCACAGACTGGCATCGGTTCAAATGGAAGCTTGCTAATTACTAGAGTCAGGCAGGTCTTTAAAGAAAGAGACTAAGATACAGAGCCCAAAAGGGGCAAGGCAGGATTTGCATTAGAGAACTGGTGGTAATGAGTAATATTCAGATGGGACGTGATAAATACCAGAGGACTGATGTTAGAGCATCCGCTTCCTCTTCCCTCCTTGCATTTACCTCTGTTGCAGACAGTGGGGTTTCACTGAAGAGCTGGCGCCTGATTTTCTCATTGATTGGACACAGAGGCTGTAAGGTCTTACTGCAGGCCAATAATTCATATGTAAGACAGGGAGATCAGATGGTTTGTACGAGGTGTAAAATGTCTTCAATCAAAATGTCAGTCCAGTCCACTTAACCTCCTTAACCATGTTTCACTCTGCAGTAGCTGAACCTTGTATATTGTACTCTGTCTCTTCATATGCAGGTTCAGGCCACGGTGGTGGGCTTCCTTGCAGCAGTGGCAGCAGTGTGTTTAGGGGCGATCTCAAGAGGAGGGATTGAACTTGACCAGGCAGCCGTCCTGTGTGCCAGCAGTATCATCACTGCCTTTGTAGCTGCTCTCTCCTTAGGTTAGTGACCTATCATACACTCTTGCATCTGCAGATGAATCAAACTGTCAAAGTAAATCATACCAGGGGAGTGTGAGGATTAGGCATTTGTGTTTTTGAACTTTGATCTTTGACTTAAACATACATCGTCAACATTTGCAGGGAACATCAATGTAAATTCAAATTGTAATCCTATTAAAGGCTTCTACAGATTTTGTCTGTTGCAGTCAAAAGTTAGCAATCATGAGAGAATCAAGATCAAAAGAAGAAAAAAGATAATTTTGGACTCATCTCTCTGTCTTATCTTGTACAGTGAGAGCTAATATGATCTGTGTTATTACATTTATTGCAGGAGGCAAATATGATTAGAATGATGATGTGCATAGACGAGTGGGTGTATTTTAATCCCAAGTTTTATGGTTATGTTTTGAATTTCCGTGCCGTTTTTCCACAGTTGCCATGCCTCTGAGTGTGGGCATGGCTCACTCTTAGCCTTATATTGTAAAATAAAATTGTCAGGATAGTCATTGTCTGAGCAGTCTGCTCTATAGACAGAGTTACTGGATGTGAGGAAATGATATCTGCACAGTCCACCATTTATGATGAACATGTTGTAGTGTTCAGTAGCTTGACAGCTGAGGAAGTAAACTGGATCAGCTTCTGTTTTCACTAAGGTCTGGAATCAGGACCCAGTGGGAACTTTAAACAGCTGCGGGTGTGAGGGATTCATTTTCAATAAGATTGCTTCCCTGCCATTTTTCTTCTTTCAACTGTCTTTTTCATGCTTCATTTATCAACCTACCACTCTTGAAGGCAAATTATATTCAACTTACTTGGTACACAATAAAGTAGATATTCAATACAAGCTTCCGTCTGTTTTATAGTTTGTGTCAAGTTTAACCTTGATTGACTCTTTGCTCCTCCTTTAGGCTTGGTAATGATTGGTGTGATCGTCGGATCCAGGAAGGTGGGAATCAACCCTGACAACGTGGCCACGCCCATCGCTGCCAGTCTGGGCGATTTGATCACCTTGTCCCTGCTGGCCGGGGTCAGCACAGCGCTTTATGGATACATAGGTGAGGAAAGGAGAGGAGAAAGAAGAGGCCAGTGGGGTCATGAGTGTATGATTGTCTATCTGCACGTTGGTTGCATAACCTTGTTTGGATTAAGAATGTTGGATAATAGTATAATATGTGTAAATAACTGTGATTGAGCACCATTGTCTTGTTTTGCATAAAAGGCAGACATTTTTTAATCTATCACACTAATCCACAGAACACAAGGTGGCAGCAAAAGTCTGCTTTGTGTGTGTGTGTGTGTATGTGATAGGAAGGATGGCTTGACTCTTTTGTAGGATTAATATAGTCCTACATGCTTCTGCTGCCATGCGTGCAAGTCTTCTGGCTTTCTATTTGTGTGTTTGTAAGTGTTTGTATTATAATCTTTGATCTTTTCCTCACTGCTGTTTCCTTTTTCTACCCAAACAGACATCTGGTATCTTTCCCCTCTGGTGTGTGTGGTCTTCCTGGCTCTGATCCCAGTGTGGGTAGTAGTGGCTCGACGGAGTCCTCAGATTAGGGAGGTTCTCCGCTCTGGATGGCAGCCTGTGATAGTAGCCATGTCGATTAGCAGGTACTCTCTCACACACACATACACACACACACACACACACACACACACATACACACTTGACTCATCCATTAGTCAATTTAATATAATGAATTGGCACTGGGTTGTCTGTTCTCTTTAGCTTTGGAGGCCTTATACTGGACAAGACTGTGAGCGATCCCAACTTTGCGGGCATGGCTGTCTTCACACCGGTCATAAATGGTAAGCAGACTTGTGTTTCTGCCATTTAATTGGTTGGTTTTCCTCCAGTGTGACTTGCAGGGGCATAAATTAAGCTTCATTTGAAGTTGTAACATGAAGGACCATGAAAGTTTTATTGTGCTGAGCACTGTGAAGTTGTTTTTGGGCAAACACATGCTGCTCTTCACTGTGAGGCAGTTGCGAGCACAGTAGTAATGCTTTCCACACATATTCAGTGAACCCCCTCTCCAAACAACAGTACGTTCAAGGATTTCCTAACATCAGTAAGTCAAACACTGTAAAGCGTTGTGTAAAGAGTTACTCAAAGCTAAAACAGACCCTGCTCTGGAGTCAACAGGTCCCAATTTTCATATATACATCCAAAAGAAGCTGACAGTCTTTTTTACATGTGCTTATAAGGTAATTATAGAACTCTGGAGTCTAAATCAGAGTATTCAGCCTTGGTGGAGGTATACACTGTGCCATATTGTTAAGAGTGCATTGAAGAAACAAAAACTATAGAATGATTAAACTGGATTAATAGATTGATTTTGTCTATGGAAACCCATTAACTCAAACAAGTTCAATCGTCAATAAAACCGAAGAGGCCAGAGAGGAGAGCATGGGGATGTTGAGTGATTGAATCAAAAATTAAATCTTGTTGTTTTGGCATTGAAGTGACGCATGAAGGGATCTACTGCGAAGTAAGAGAGCAGTTGATATAAACCCCACATGGTACACACCCAGTGTATTAACGCGACTAACAAGGCATTTAATAACCACACATGGTACATTACAGATCATTTGCTAATTCATTAAATCTCTGCCTCTATTCCTCAATCTGTCTGCTGTTCATTTTTCTCCATCTCCATTTCTCTCTCTGTCTGCCTTTCCTAAATCCTTTATTCGCCAGTCTGGTTTGAATTTCCTATCATCTCGAGTCCACCTTCTCATAAAAGAACCCGCATTGAAGTAAATAATTATAATGCAATGAGGCACAGATATTCCTTGTCACCACCAAATTAAAAATGGGCTGGGTGTAGCATTTTGCATAAATGCGACTTTGTACCATGGATGAAAGGCTCAACTCAACACATCCCAGACTCACATGTCCACAGAGACACAGGGCGAGTTGACCCAGCATCTTAAAAAGTAGAAGAAAAAGGTTTATCACTTGCCATTTTGTGAGCACATCACCTGTTCTCTGTGTCTTTCAGGGGTTAAATTCTTACCAAGACTTCTATGACGTTGATATACTTGAATGAGAGCTCTATTAATAGTAATGTGCATGGTAAACTAAGTAAGATCAGGTAACCTCTAGTAGTTCTTTCAAAGATTTTGCAGGATTATTTAGGTAGCACATTTAGGTAGTTCATTATAACTATGATTTGTTTTGTGTTTGCTGTAGCAAAATCCACTCTGAAGTCAACTTTCTATTAACTTGACAGTCCGTAGTTGACAGAGATGAAAAATGTCAACGGATACAACAGCCAAGCTCATTACTGTCTGTCACAATTTCTCCACAGGAAAGTACTTCTGGCGAAGTGTAAAATAAAAACTAAACAGGAGGAAAAAAAGGAGAAAGTACAGGTGGAGTAAACAGCTGTAAGAGAGTGATTTACATCTGTAAAAGAAGAAAGTAAAATCTTACGATACTTCAACCGACAATGCAGTACTTCAGTAAATGTACTTAGTTACGTCACTCTGTACCCAAAATCACTTAATGGGTTTCACACAAGTGGAGTCACATTTCACTGTTGGAACCACTCAGCAGCATCTGGTTGATCTTCTTTCCATGCAGTGTTGCTGCTCTGGTGCGTTTGTGAGCTACTGAGTGGAATTTGATATTAATTTTATTTTTTTTTTTTTCTTCAATGAAGTGACTCCTCTGTGCAGGGTTTAGCTGTATTCCACTCAGTAAATCCCATCCAGATCCTCACTGAGCCAGACTTGTCGCATTACTTTTCATAATTCGTGGGCAAACGCATTGAAGATCAAGCGTTGCTGTCCCTCTTGGAAAAGAACATTCTGTTTCCCTTAAGTATGATAACAAAATCAATATCAAAGTAACAAATCAGTGTGACAGTGGAAACGATCATTCTCACACACATGCACACAATGTTCTTTTTGTAGAAATAAACCTGCAACCACTGAATGAAAGTGTTGTGGATCATTCTACTAATGTGAAAAAGCTGCAGGCAATATTCCACCCCTCTATTCATACACACACTTTTGCTAATCTGCTCTGTCAGTCAGTCAATCAGTCTGTCCTTTTGTCCTCTGTCTAGGTGTGGGTGGCAACTTGGTGGCCATCCAGGCCAGCAGGATCTCTACCTACCTTCACTTCTGGAGCATCCCAGGAGTGCTGCCCTATAAGATGAGGCAGCATTGGCCCAATCCCTGCATCACCTTCTTCTCCTCAGGTAACACACGCAGTGCAAGGCATGTACAGGGAATTGCTCTTACATTGCTTTAATATGTAAGTGTTTGCAAAATTTGTTGTTTGGAGTGAATTTTGTAGACTTAATTTTCCTTCCGTAATGCTACAAGGGAAGTCCCCATGGAAAGTATTATATTGTCCCTTTAATGGAAGCCAAAGTACAGAACTGATCCAGGCATATTACTTCCAACATATTTGTGGACATAGAACTGAAATTATTTTCCCAAACCTCTTTAACAAATTGTTGTGCTTTCTGAAGTAGATGAGACTCATAAGTAATTGTAAGGGAGGATCCGTCACCGTCTGCAAAAGCCCCACAAAATATTGATGAATGGTGGTGAAACATCTATGGATATGACTTCTGCTGACCAAAGTGACCTCATCCTGCATTTACACTCCAAATGATGGGATATCCTGAGTGGGATATCCTGTTAAAAGCCTTATAGGACCTGAGGGGATGGACATACGTAGATAACTGGAAGCACTTGGAACCTTCTTTTTTTTTTTTAAATGTGACAACAATGTCCTTAGGTTGACAGTTTGCCTCTGATGAACGCATGGCTTCTTCTTTGTGTCTCAGGGGTAAACTCCAAGTCAGCACGGGTCCTGCTGCTGCTGGTTGTCCCTGGTCACCTGGTCTTCCTTTACGCCATCTCTCTGCTGCAGGGAGAGGAGGCACCAATCAGTATAGCCTTCACCACCTGCTACCTATGTGCTGCTCTCTTACAGGTAAAGAACAATGCAGTTTGACACACACACAAACACACACACACACACACACACACACACACACACACACACACACACACACAGGCGCATAATCTTTGGGAACGTTTCAATTTCAGTGTTGGCTGCCATTGATGAATAACAGAATGGTTCTACTAAATCTTGATGGCCCTCATTTGGTTGTGCAAACATTCAAATAAGTTTCATGTGACATACAAATTGAGGACAGTAGCTCTTCAGGAAACCAGCTGTCAGATGATTCTCCATAATAGAGTGTAGGGCTGGATAAATAAAACAGTGCCACCTGCAACCTAGCCAAGAAAGAACCTGTGCCAGTCTGTGTTTCAGCGTCTAGGTGAGGAAGAAGGTTTGTTCCAGACCAAAATCAACAGCACACAGCATTTGTGCACGGTTACCTTTCTGACCTCGTCTACAATGTGATCTCTTAGTGTTTGAGGAAACCTGAGAATCATCCTAAGATTTGAAGACGTGTTGAAGATCATTTACAACAAACAGAGGAAGACGTAGAAGGGTGTTAATTAGATATTTTGGTCTGGGCTGTGGCACATTCTGTTGAGGAATCTGGTCTGGTTTGCTTCTAGACTGTATACGCATTGTTTTCCCACTAGCGGTAAAATCTAACATTGCAACATTTTGTCTCAGATTAGCCTGTGGATATCCATTGTCCATAGAGGATTGATACCGTTCACCTCTAGCATCACTCTCAACTATTACTTTATAAAATGTAATGCCGTATATGTTCTCCATCCAGGTGAGCATCCTCCTTTACGTTGCGGACCTGATTGTCCGCATGATGTGGAGACGAAGTCTAGACCCTGACAACTTCTCCATTCCCTACCTGACCGCTCTGGGAGACCTGTTGGGCACCGGCTTCCTGGCCCTCTGCTTCCGCTCTGTCTCACTGATTCATGGTTTAGGTCTCTGAAACAAGTTACTGTGAACTCTTAACCAGCCACTGTCTCGCCGCACCAATTTCAATATTGGATTTATAGAGAGATGCTATAGATCTTGCAAAAATAAATAAATTCCTGAGCCTCATCGTTAGGACAGCTTATACCAAGAAATCTGGACTCGCCACAAATTCGGTACAATACAAAACAGTTGAGGAGACAGCACGGGTTACATATACCTTCATTTCTTCTGCTTAAGGGCAAACAGGCCTTAGAGAATTTAAAAGCGATTCTCTGTCAATTGCATCTATTGATTTGCACAAAATATTATCATTCCTCTTTATCTGTGTTTTGGCTTTTCCTGGGCTCACTTGTCAATGTCTCTAAGCTCGCTTTTTTTTTTTTTGTTTGTTTGTTTGTTTGCCTGAGCGGCGCAAAATATAGCACCATCAGCTTACAACTGACTGTGGCAGCAAGGCAACACAATCATTCAAATTTGTGGAATGTGAACAACATATTTGAAGTTGTAGACCAGACAGGCTTAAAGTAGTCTGTGGTTGAGCTTGACTTGATTCATTGTGGAAGTTCTGGATGTTGGAAAATGTGATATTTTGTCTGCAAATCAGGTCTGTGCATGTATCATAGGGAAATGTTTGTTGTCATCACATGAAAACCCTGTAATTCAATTGTTCTCCATGCATTGTTTATACACTTTAAGAGTTTAATAAGTCTACAATTTCACCATCATACCCCCTGTGCTTTTTGCACAGTTCAGCAGTTTTGCAAAGAGGAGGCTGAGTCAATAATCTCTATTTCTGTAAACACTACACCCTTGCCAAGCCTATGCAGGTGTTAGACGGATTTGAACCAAATCTTAGATAACTCTTTTTGCCAGTGTCCAAAATAATTTTTAACTTTTCGAGGTGGCTCGGTAACAGAGAGAGGACAAACAGATGGGATGGGATAATTGTTATTTCCATTGTACGACACACGTGGCGTGGCAGTGGAGTGGAAATGGACAGATCTGGCACTTAACACACCAACGTTGCCAGATCCAACCAAACCTGCAACAATCAGTTTAATGGAGAAACAGTCGAGGAAAGATCCACCACAAAAACACACCACTGCACCTAAAACATATTAACTTTACAGATAATAAGTCTCATCACGTGGTTGCTGTCAACGTTGTGTCACATGTACCTGTTTCAATGTGACTATAAGAAGAGGTTTGACTGTGGGGGGATTGATGATGTTGGCTGTTTTGGATAAGAATTAATCACAACTTGGTGCAGAAAGTAAATTGTATTCTTTTGAACCAAAATTCACTTAAAGGCATTGTTCCTCTCTACTGCAAAGCCCTGAAAAACTTCTACAGCTCTCAGAATCTGTTAACCTGTCTCATTATTTAGCTTCAAGTTCAGTTTTTGGTGTATTTTGTCCTGCCACACATCTAAAATCTGATAGCAATTTCATGGTGGTTTGATAAATACAGATTTGATTTTTCTGTTCTTTTTATAATTTGACATCATGTGTATTTGACACTAACAGTCCCTTTATTGTGAGAGCTCACAAAGCCTTACTGTTCATCCTGACGTGGTCAAAACCTTAAAACCTCATTGATACAGCAGTGATTGCATATGTTTGCACATGGACTTAACAGTAATTTAATGCACCTTTAAAGTCATTTTACGCACATTTGTACCATGTATCTGCATAGCAAATTAATAAGGGAAATATTATGGATAAAAAAAGACGTACACTTGTTAACATTGCTACTGTATATCCTGGTAACTTATTTCTTGCTATGTGTCCAAAATAACAGGAATTCTCATGTTCTGTGTGTTCTTGCTGTTGGGTATTACTGGTTGCAACTATTTTGAGAGAAAATCCTTAATAACACAATAAATGGGTGTCACACAATCATAAAACATGGAGGGGCTTCATTCTTCATCTTACATACAACACAGTCCAGACTTTAAACAGCAGCAATATATGGTTGTGTTCACATGCTCTCTGCAACAAATCTGTAATTATCGGGGGCATTCACTTATAAAAATGCCCAGATAGAAAATATTTGCTTTTATGAGAACAAACTACAGAAGAAGTGGCTTTAAAAAATAGATGAAAATGTGTCTCAGTAAATGCTCTATCATCTAAAATCATTGTAACTGGCAGTTATTTGAAACCTCTGTAGTAGATCTTCAGCCATGGGGATGTATATGGATGTATTTCTGGTCATCATAGCTGTCCTTGCAGTAGTCACAGCGTATAGTCCCTTGTGCTTTGATAAAAGCTTGTATTGTGACGCTGTTACACAGTAGTTTCTACACTACAGACTAATAAGATATAGACACGTATAATTTGATTTTGCAAAAGCTAGTCTCACTTAATCTTCTGAGGTATCTGTGTTAGTGTGACACTGAGAATGATCCCTCAGCACAGCTTGCCTTATGTCTGCACACGTGTTCATTATGCTGCCTCTCAGAACAACACATCAGAACACAAATTTGTCCTTTTTCCTGAAATATGTTGGTGTTAAAGTTTGCCTTGAAAACAGTTCAAGTTAGCTGTGTCTTATTTACCACGTCAGTGTCAAAAATTGGTAGGTTTGTTTAAAATATCACAATTAATTTGTTTTAAATGTTAACACTGCCACACAGAAACTTCTTAATGATCTTAATGAATGTGTACTATACTTTGAAAAAGCTTTTTTTTCACCTGAGCCTCCACGCTGTTATGTCTTATATGTGTGTCTGTACAGATGAATAGTGGAATCAAAAACATGACAAATCTACTGAGTGTTTAAGTGATGTTGTGGCAATGAACAGTTCTATTTTAATAAAAAGCAAGTGGAATGAAATAAGATTTGTGTTTGTCATGATTTTAGCCAATTTGTGGGGAAAAACTATGAAATTAGTTAATTTACAAATTGTTAAATGTTTTAAATGGCCGGGAATTAGCTTTTTTACACAGTCATTGCCACTTTTGTTTGAGCTTTACAGTATAATGCGTTACTCCATCTCCTTGAGTACTTGAAAATGACAAGTTAAGACATGTCTGTATTTTTAGAAACATCACTACTGCAGCCTCGTTCATCCCAACCATGTGACTGGCCCTAAGTTGCAGACTGGGAAGTGAAACAAGGTCATCTTTGTTTAGTTTAACCAGCCACAGAAGGAAAACTCGACCAGGAGAGGAGCACTGAGCCCACATTTACACTACATGGCTTTTTGACCAATGACAGTGTGTTATGCCTACATTTACAGTCGATATACATTGGCCCATATCTGATATCTGTAATTGGTTCAGATTTTTTTCATTGGTAAACAAATTGTTCCTTCATCTTTAAATGTTCACAAGGATGTAACTACACTGCAAGGCACAGAGGGCTGAGGACATGTGTTGCTACTATGTAGTAGCAGAAGAGATACACATTCACATTTTATGCAGTGTGAGTGAGAATTCCAAGGAAATGAAGATCCTTTGTTTAGATGAAAGTTGCATTGCAGATTTATTCCCACATATGCATCATGTGACCCAAAACAGATCTGACAATAACAATACTTCTTTTCTGTTTACACATTCAAACACATACTGTCTCATGAGAAAAAAAGATACCTTGAAAACTTAATCACACACATACACACACACGCCAACGGTGTTAAGGGATTGCATTTGGTGTAACTCAAATCACAATCAACCATTACATCAGCAAGTGCACATCAGTTATCACATTCATAGTTTTGTGGTGCAGGCAGGCTGGTGCGTGACAGATTGTGACATATTGTGCTTTTTTTCCACTTTCTTACAATAACTCACCAAGTCACAGGGGACTGAAGGTACATTTGAAGAGAAATGGCTGAAGTGGGTCTAGCTGTGTTCATACAGCAGCGTCAGGTGATTTGTGATGAGCGTACGGTGGTGCGTCTCTGAGAGAAAGCAGCTTTGTCTCATTTGTATTCTGTATTTCCCTCCAAAAAGATAAAAGACATGAACTGGTCAAGTGTTGTGCAGTGTGTCACCAAGGCAGCAGGGAAGAAAGAGGATGTAAAGGATGAGACTGAGTTTGTTACGTCACAGCCTCAGACTCCAAATTCTGACTTGATCGGCCCGCTGCGACTCAACAGGACATGAAAGATGAAAACCCTGCGATCCAACCGGGAAACATGAAATGGTACAAATATTAGGCTTGAATAAAAGATGAAGTCACATGTAAAGACACATCGTGTAACACAACTCACAAATATTGCACTTTGCAAAGCATTTCTACAGGCATAAAAAGCATTTCCCCCCCAGTGGGCCAACACAACATACTACATATGTTGTGTTGATGTATAGAATTTCTAAAACTCTTGACTGAACCACTTATCTCATATCATAATATTTAAATCATGTGTTTTATAGGAAAATGTAACAATTTGACATTTGAGTCTATTGGAACACAGGACATAATTGACCGGTCGGGTCGGATATTTTTGCAGAGCGCACCATTCATAAACATTTCTGTCTTATTACCATAGATTCCGTGTCATTTGCTGAACAAGACCCTATCATGGCAAAGTGTGGGCGGTTTAACTCTTGGTGTGCCTGCATTCACCCTAACAAGGGGAGCTCTCACCAGGGCCAGAGCTGGTCTAGACCCAGCCCTTACCACAGCTATGTGGTTGTTTGTTCAGCCGACCTGCCCAGAGCTAAATACAGACACCGATAGAAGGGAGATGCAAGCTGGAATTAGGGAATGAGGGCGAGTTTCCCTGAAAATGACTCTCAGGTATACATGTAACAAAGTTCAAAGGAGAGCCTTGAAAACTCAAATAAGACCACCGCTGGGTTTGATCAAAAACTGTAACTGTGATATGGCTGCAGTGAAGTTTAATTCTCCACAATTAAACATCACTTTATGTGCAAAAGCCACGACAGCAACTGACTATCCAATGTAGGAAGTATTCACTCTGAAAGAGAGGGCCCTTTCATAAGAAATGACATCAATCTATAATAAATACGTTAAGCTTTGACATACATAAATAAAAAACTTCCAGAGATGATCTGAAATAATCTGCCGTCTTCTATTTCACAGTGAGAACATTCACAGGGTTCCCATGTAAGAGAAGAACCTGCTTCTCTTAGGCATGACCTCCACGTGTGGCTCATTCGCTCTCAGAAGAATTAGTTAGGACTGATTTTGGATTGTAGTGGGAACTGTAGGACTTCTGGCAAGGCACATATCACCAGCTCAATCACATGTAACAGATATAAAAAGCTGAGAGCTAAGAGTGAAAGGAAGGCTTGACGTAGGTGTGGAGAGAAATATAAATGCAGAATTCTCACATAAGTGAAAAACCGACCAAAGAACTCATTTGCAAGGAAAAACAGATGTTTCACCTGGATTTTCAGAAATGTGTAAATGAGAAGTAATGGCTGTACAGCATCCCCACCTTTCATCTGAGCCTGACACAGGCACTTTCCCTGCACGTTTAGCTCAACTATTAGGCTTTCCATTCACAGAATACAGCTCAACTCATTCCCTTAGCCAGTTTTTCTTCACTTTAGTTTTCGTCATGGCGACAAGTCAATGATCCTGATAGAGAGAGAACATATTAAAAAGGGGTCAAACAAGGCTACGAGTCCACGGCAATCAAAAAGTGCAAAATGGCATCATTAAAAAATGGTGTGAATGGCAGGAGGAGAGAGATTTCCCCCCAGCTTTTAGCAACAATTGTGGGCAAGTTCCTTTCATGCCATCAATGTCAGCCCTCCTGTCGCTCACCCTACTCGAGTCCTGAGGTACTCTGGCGTGGAGTAGTTGAATAAAAGGAAGTCCATCCGGTACAAATTGAATAGTTTCTTCTGATAAAAGGGACTGATGTGCTTAAAGAAGCGTGCTGCCATGTTGCCATCAGTCCGCGTGCTCTTACCAGAGTTTGGAAATTGAAGTATGTCCTCCACTCCGGCTAACCTGAGCACAGCCTGTGTGTCCGGATCTAGAGTCTCGTACTTCCCAACCACGTCATAGTGGATCTGACATGGGTGGCAGAGGGAGTGCACCCGCTCCCAGTGCTCGTTGAAAGGTTCCTCTCTCTGGGTCCGAGGGTCCACGAGATACTGGACAAACTCCTGGAAGGAAACGTCATTCCCCTTCTCCAGTGCTCCCGCTTTGGGGTCGAGTCGATGCCGACGGATGATCTTGGTCCCGTAGCGCTTGTGGAATGCGGTGTTGTAGCTGCGGGTGAACTTGTTCCGGTAAGCAGACACCAGGCGCTCGAAGGGCTCCCGCACAAAGATGAACTTGAGGTAGCTCCGAAGGCGCTGGTTGATCTCAGAGACGGAGAACTCGGAGAGTGTACGGAGATTACCTGCTATGTGGGCCTCGTTGGCAGGGATGGCAAGAGGGTCAGTGTAGCGCCCGTTACCAGTTAGGACCATGAGGACACGCTTCCAATTGGTGCAGGCTACCTGGGAGTCATAGGAGAAATTGGATTTTTTTTCAAAGGGTCTTCCATATATTGTTACAGAGTAACGAGCTCGGAAAGACATTATTCCGTCAATATTTCAGCAAAGTCTTTATTAAATCCAATTGTAAATAAGTCTAAATGAACTAAGTCAGACTTCTTCCCTTTGACAGACAGATTGACTAAAGGCTAATTATGATATGGCCTATAACCTCAACTGCAACCAACCTTGGGCACGTAGCAGTAAATAAGGTTGTGTTTATCATCGACGATGAGATGTTTGAGGTCCTCGGGCGCAAGCACCCGCCGCTTCCTGGTGTGGCTCAGACACGCCTGCTCCAACGACTCTCTACGGCCCTGCAGAGATCTCTGGGCTGCCAGCAGCTCCACCTGCTAATAGGGATGGGATGATGTTGATGATGATGATGATGATGATGATAATGATGATGATGATGAGAGAGAGTGGATTAATGACGGTCAGAAGAGGTTAATGAAGTTACTTAGCTTGGTTATCTAATTACAAGTGGGTCAGAGTTCAGATCAAATTAAAATACATAGATGAAATGTGTTTTTATATACTTTTACTTAACAGAAAGAAGACAGAGACCCTGCTGAGTCGGTGCTCACGGAAGACTTGGTTGGAACTTGTATCAAAGTTTTGTAAATTGACTTCTGTATTGGTTCTTCCACTAATTCCTCTGCAGTTAACTCCACATTTCTCAAATTAACCACTATGACTGCCAACTCCTCTCTCCATTGATTGTGTGGCTGGTACATCGGGTACATCATGTTCACTGGCCTGATCTTATAAGTATACTGGGGAAACCAATTTGTATGTTCTTGCCAGGCATGGGTAAATGGTAGCAGTGATTGTGGAAGTCGCACTACCCTCTTGTATCAGCACAGGAGTTTCCACATGCTGTGTGGGCGGGTGTAGTGAAGAGGAGGTTGTGTACTCTACTGAGTAACTGGATTTGAGGGAAAGACCTCTGACTACAGTGTGACTCAGTTTCAGCAAAATTACAACCAATCAGCCTGAGTCAACAGTACCAGCTCAGCACAGTTCCTCTGCGTTGATACTCTGTAGCACCAACCTGGACTGAGATATCTAAACTGTCCCAAAGTCATTTTCTGAACAAACAAATCTAGGGCATGGAACGAAATTCAGTCAATAATTGCAACATGGGAAATGTCATGTTGGTGTGTAACATCTGGAAAGACTGACAACTCTGTGATGGCTGAACCTCAAAACAAATATTACTACAGAGCAGGACAAAGTGAACCCTATAGAACCACAACTTCAACTACTTGAATTTGCAGAGATTGTGTGTTGGTCCTCTGGTGCACGTGTGTGTGTTTCCTCACTTGGTCACCATTGTAGAGGGTCTGCAGTGGGCTTCTCCTACTTTTCCCTGGTCTGCTGCCTCTCTTCACAGCAGGTTCTGGATTTAAAGAGAGGGACATTAGAGACCAAAAAGTTACATAATTAAAGCTACTTGTCATTGTTGATTGCTTGTGAAGAATTAAAAAAGACAGGCTTTAGTAAACACCAGAGTAAATGCACCATTGTCAAGAAATGAACCACTGATTTGGGGCCAACAACAAAGCCTTTTGTTTTCACAGGAGGTTATGTTTACCACAAACCAGAAACATTTTTAAAATGTGCATTCAATTACACTATACAGATCTCCATACAGGGTTACAGGGGAGATCAATCGGAGCCAAGTTTCCTCCCCTTCTCTGGTCTGGCTTTGTTGACGTGATCCCCATACTCCTCCCTCCTCTCATCTACAGATCCTTTAGGAACATCTTGTTCCTTTCAAATTCTCCTCTGTACCGTTTCCACTGTGCTTCTCCAGTCACCCCTTTTTCTTTTTCTGACTTTGTTCTCGCTGTCACATTTGTTCTTTTCGTGTGTTTTTCCACCTTGGGAAATTCCGTATTCTATAGCAAATTAAGTCCAAGACAAAGACCAAACAGATTGTGAAAGACCTCCAGAACATACATTTCCCAATTCCTGACACTGATGAGTGTGCATCACTGATTTGCCTAACATGTGATTCCAGTGATGAACGGGGGTCAGTGGGGTTGAAGAAGTTAAAATACCTGGGATGGATATTCATCTATTGTCTGTCCTCCCTCCTCCTGGCTGTATTAACACGTGTCCTCTCCTTCCACCACCCCCTCTCCCCAACACTATGCAAAGATTGACAGCAGGTCAGCGCTGGGGTCTGCAGCAAATGGCACTGAAGTGATTTGTTTTGCACATGTGCCCAAAGATGCCTAAGAGGTACGCTAAAGAACTGGTGGCTTCAAATTTCACAGGGAGATGGAGAGATGAATTGGTGCACACAGAGAGAGACAGCAAGAGATGGTGTATAAAGAATATGATCATCAAGGAAATAGTTTGGAAGACGGCCTACACATACACAAGAAAGAAAAACACAAGATCATATGGAAAATATATCGGTCTGCTGGCAGTGAAAAGCAAGATGAAGGGTTATCCTACACAAGTATGCACTCCAGAAGGAGGCAGAGTTCTCTCTCTCTCTCTGCTGCTGTCCCCCCTCTCTGTGAGCTCTGATTTCACCAAAGCCAAGTTTAATGTTTCACAATGGCTACCAAATGTAAGAAACGTATGGGCTAACTTGAATATGTGGGCTTGAGAATCTTACCCCCTGAAACAAACATATGGTCCCTCTTATCCCGACCAAAGGGCTGAAATCAACCACTGATTCAAACCAGTTTCCTGCATTTTGATGAAGCAGAAAAGGAGAAGGAGAACATGTCAGTAACAGTGACTAAGAAAATCACTGAGGTAAGTACTGACCAATACTTTACTGAGGAGCGACTGAGACGGTTGTGACGCAGAGAGTCCCAGACCTCCGTCTCTCTGCATGAGCTCATATGACTCATCAAAATCCCATACTTCCTCTGGGAACATCTGTGCCAAATAGGCAGGGATAGAGGTACGTACACAATTCACATCAAATCTAAAGCCATGTAGGATATATGTGCTGTACTGTATACGTATGAATGAAGCAAGGGCATAGGTTTGGTTTGAACTTAGTTGTTGTATATCTGAACATGAAACTCCAATAACATTGTTACTCATTTAATAACTTGAGGCTAATCTGTAGCAATACTTCATCTATATGTTTCATTCTGCAGTTTGGTAAACATGCAGTCAATCAAACTGCTTGGTGGGACTGATTTGTGCTGTCTGATTCAGTAGAAGGAGATTGTGGGAGTTAGCCAATGATTAAATGAAACAACTCCAATAAAGCAACTGGCTGGTGGCTTATATAAACACTGAATGGAACACTAGCTCCCACTGCGTTTGAAACATTTGAGAAATGTTTGTGGTTGTGGTTTTTGCCACTGATCACAAGAAAATAACACATCTGCTCAGTGCTTACAAACTCCAGGTAACGGCCACTCAGGTCCCGGTCACATCCCTCTGTCCCTCGCTGCCCAGCTCTCTCTGAGACGTCACCACATATCTCTATATAAAAAAACACATCTCAGAAGCTTCCCGTTTCTTAGGAAAAAGGAAGTTGAAAGAAATAAAATCTGCAATACAATGACTTCTCTAAATACAAGGTATATTCTGCTGTGCATGAAAATCCAGGCACAACTGAATATGAAATGAAGAGGCGTCTACACACTCAGTAGCACTGTAGATCACATCATAAGTAGCTAAGTCCTGTGCAACTTCCGCATGCCGCTGGGAAGTAGGTCAAGAGACATTAGTGAGGCCTCCACTCACATTAACATTGTCTCTCTTCAAATATAAGCATGACACAATGGGAAGGAAACATTAAGAGTATTTGATCCAAAATAGCAATGCAGCTAATAAAAGCTGAATACTTCTTAGCCACTTAAGCCTGGAAGGGGAAATATGACTGTTGTTAACGGTTTGAACAAACTCATCAACTGTGGTTTTGTAGTGAAACCACGTATCGCACTAAGATCATCCGACGCGTCACTCGTCACACATTTCCACACACAGACATTCTGATGTAGGCCGAGCTTGTTTCATTTTAAGATTACGAAAAGTTATCTTGTTATTGTTGTAATGGTGGAGATGGATTGCATCATGATCACGAACAAAATCAATTTGTGTGTACTGGCACCTTAAAACATCACCCAGCCCTGAGGTTTCTTGTTGTGTATACAAAGTTTAGCCCTTTAACTTTAAAGTAATGATTTATAAGAATACATCAGTGATTCATTCTGGATTCACTCTGTCATGTTTTCTTAGTTGGATACATGTTATTGCACATACAGAAACAAGTGTCAGAAACTACCACTTCCTCTCAGACGCAGGAAGTGATACATCACAAACAGCACGCATAAGTGCTCCTGAGTTTTACTACACAGCCAAACAGACCCATGTAGATATCAATCAATTGTCAATCTGTCTGGCGTGTGAAGTGGTGAAGTTCATACAAACAAGGTTCCATTTAGCCTTGACACTGGCCTGCCTCATAAACACACAGCACTTACTATCTTCTGAGGTAACAGATGAGCAAAAGTGAAACACAGATAGGGAGAGAAAGAGTTAAAAATGCTACGTGTGTGGGCACAACACAACACAGCTAAGTACGATCAAAGCAAGAAAGGATGTGAGAGTTGAAAGCACTTTGTTGGTTGAAATCAGGATCTGTCTTTCTGATGGTACTGTCAGGGGAGTTCTTTTTACGAGTTAAAAGAAAACCAGGATGTAATCACGGTAGCTTTGCCCAGAGTCAGTGAGAGTGTGTTTCACAATACAACTGCACAAGGCTGAAAAAGGGGAACTAAGATGATACAAATGATAACAACTAGAGAGAGACAGTGAGGTATTCAGACATGCCGTACAGAGTTGTTAATGACTTTAGAGCTCCTTTAAAATCAGGAGCTTTACTGGCAGTTCCATTTATCCACATTCCTGGGCAAAAATAGCAATAAGAACAGCATCCTTGTACTGTACTACATCAACAGGACTTTTTTTGTTTTCCTGGAGCGCCACTTCAAAAAGTTTCTATTCAAAATATATAGATGACAGAGTTCAGCTTGACCTGTAATAAATCTTCAGATCATTCCCGTTCTCCTTCAAAAAATGTTTTAACTGCTTTGGTCCAACACGTCACACGATGACTCAGGTTTGACATGAGAGGCTCCTCTGAAATGGTGAGGCCCAAACAACTTCAGGCTGTTAAAGTGGAACCAATGCATAACACTCAATGACATAACAGAGCAATTGAGTATAATTCAATGGAGTATGTTGGTTGGAGCCCAGTTTAGTAAGTACCACCTTATTATGACCATTTTGCGATGACCACTGCACTCCTGCCTCAGAATAAAAGCAATTTCTGAAGCAATACCAGGACTGAAACATCAACTGCATCAGTAGAATACACAGATGCTAATACCATACAGACTATTAGAGGTTTCTGGCCTGAGTCACATTTAAATGCAGGAAGCACTCGAATTACAGCATCTTGTTCACGTCTTCTTCACTTTGAACGCCTCTTTACAAACAGGCCTCCAGCTCCAAACAGTCAATTAAGCTTTACTCTTTCCTCCATTTAAACAATCCCTAGTTCTGGCTGTGTGAAAGAAGGGGAAATGCCAGGAGGGGACTGGTATAACAAATCACAAGATAAGACATTCTTAGAATAATAACAAATATGCTTTTGATGTACCCTGCACAGTGAGGACAAACAAATGACCAGCATGTGGTGCACCATGCGCTCTATAGGGCTGCCAAGCATTGTGGGGGAGCCTGAAGGCAACACAACACGCTGTTTGTTTCAACAACCACATTAATGTCTGTCGGATTAAAAATTGCAATGTGCGTGTGTATAACATCAAAAAGTAGTATGCATGCATTTAGTGATTAATATTAAGAATAAATAAGCGATATATAAGGAAATAACAGCATTATTGATTGCATTACAGGAATATTTGTGCATGCATGTTAACAGTTTGCTCCTGACTGACTGTGTGTGGGCCAGACACACTGAAGCCTTGGTGATGCCTTCATGTTGCTTGTTTAGTTCTGTGTGGCGGGATTCATCAGTCAGAGAAAGTAGTGTGGAGCTTCTCTGGACTACATAATTGAGCTTCGATGAAATCAAGTAGAAATCATTTTGATAAATAATAATAACAGCATTTTTCCACTGCTGGGTGAATCCTATCTGAACCAGCTTGAGCCGTACGAAGGCGAACATATCAGTCCTATCCACTTCTTCTGTTTCTGCTTCTGAGCTTTATTCTTTTATAAACCAGTTGTTTTTCTTTTCTCCAACGGCGCTTTGAGGATTTCTCCATCCCCACACAGAGATAAAACATCAAACCAGTACGTGAATTCCATCATTATAACTTACTTTGTAGAATCTATGTCTGCGCCTATGTCTTTGCTTTTCAGGATGACCTATGTGAGCCAGTCAATACCCCACTACAACAGAAATGAGCCCAGATGAAGGCAGACATCAGCACACCTCCACCCTAATGAGAAACTGGGCTGAATATTTGATGTATTTTTGATCCGTTTCTGTAATAACAGCAGCGAAACAGCGTAAAGGACGCCCATTCAATTTAGGTTGAATTGAGTTTTTCCTGTGTGTATATGTGTGTGTGTATTTGGGGGGGGGGGGGGGGGGGGGTTGCCTTGTTGGGATTCACTATTGTCTGTGATTGCTGGGAACAAGAGAAAAGAGTTTTCCCATCCTCTGGTATGAAGAGTCATGTGTAGCTGGCTGCATAGCAAATGAACTGGAAAAATTAGAGAGGGTGACTTTAGAGCAAACAGCAGCATGTACAGAGAAGACATTCAGGTCTGAAATGATCATCACCCCACCAATGGCAAACAAGTTCAGAGACTAGACAAGCCTTGGTTCTCTGGCTTTTCAGGCAATATTAGTCCATGATGCCATGAGACATAATCCACACAGGCTGCACAGGCCTTAGAACATTAAGCAAGTTTGGTTGGGTTAACAACAGAAGGCTGTTTCTATCAGCGTAGACTGGGGAGTTGTTGAGTGTAGATTAGAACTACATGCTGACAAGTTCACACCACCACTGACGATTGCATACCACCGTTCAACAATCATGTAGGATACGGGACGTACGTAACACAGACACACACGCACGACACTGCATCACAGTACTGCATCACGGCACTGCTGAGTCAAGGCAACCACATAAAAGAAAAACTGAGAGGGAGACACAAACTTGGTTTTCATGTGACTATTTTTACCCTAATTATGATGTATCTAAGTACAGACACTGGATAGGAATATTAAACATCAGTAAAATCACCTCAGTATGGCAAGAAATGTTTTACTTTGGCAAAAAAAAAATATGAAAGCGCTTCATTCTACATTTAGTATTGGATTTGCCCCAACCCAGGTGATGAAAATGCATTTTTCCCATTTTATTGTAAATTGAAGGCTGAATGTAAACTAAGCATGTAAAACTAGGTACCATTTCTGTCAGCAGTCCGTATTCTTTATTCATTTCTCTATTGGCCAGCACTCATTTGGTATTTTGGTGACTTGCTGTGAAACTGCAAAGAACCATGCAGGAAATAATCAGCACAGTTATCAGCTATAAGCATGTCAAAGACACACAATGCAAAGCAGAGCCGTGTTCTTGGAGGACTTTAAATCTATGCATAGACCGATCCATCTGAAAGGCTCACAAATCTTTGATATCTAGACGTATACTGTATATAAAATACTGTTTATGGTTGAAACACATATGTCTGTTTCCTTCGGTGGTTTACAACAGCGGTTTCGAGTTACCAAGTCATACGTTAATCTGTCAATTCTATCATAAACAACCATAATTTTAGGCTTTGCGTGCTGTCTTCTAATAAACCTCATACTTTGTGGTCCTCAACATTCAATGATCCTGAGACCACATTTTCAAATTAAAGATAACATAATGTAACATGTGGTAAGATTGCTTCTGGAACATACCATTAAGACCTTTCGTAATGCAGCATATGACATAAGGGGCAATTTGTACTTGTGAAGAAATGATTTATAGTATCAGACATAAGGTTCGCAAACCTCAGAAAGTTGGTCAAGCCCTTACAAAGATCTGTTTCCATGCCTTGCACACTCATCCCAAGCATCTGTAACTGAGCCATGTGTCGCTCATTCACAAGTTTGGAGACCCTTACTGTTTTGGTTTAGATTTTGACACTGTGATTATTCATTATTTTTTGGTCATCTGGCTTAAATGTGTAATATCTTGACGAGTGATTTGGTTTAGACAAGACCTGAAGAAACAATGCATCTCAACACAGGATTCTAGAAAATTTACCAAAAAAGTTACATTTTCATCCCTAAATCACTAACTAAGGAGGGCACAAACAGGATTCCTTATGTAAAATATCAATTGTTAGAGCAATGAAGCTGAACTCGTTTGATTCTGTAATAGCTTATTGGATAGGCTTCATATTCTTTCCTGAGTGCCAAGCCCATGCGTTAGTACAGGAACTCGGCAACGGAAGTTTAACAATAATATGCACTTCCTGTCCTGTATTAAACAGTAGACTTGTAGCTCTGCAAGAGGAGATGGTGCTTGTCTATGTCATGTACTGTAAACATGTGTGTTCCATCCATTTCCTAGTAAGCATGAATCAAGATTTATTAAAATCCTAGTCTAAGAGCATGACTATGTACCGTCCTCTTCTACTCCTGATGTAGATGTAGATGTAATAATAGGAGATGACATGAAAGCATGAAAATGTAGTGTGGTAATGACCCAGCTATTTCGCAAACAACTTCCCACCACGATGACTGGTTTAACAATTATGTCTCTATCTTCATCAATACCTGTCTCCATGCATTGCTTCTTGGCATCTATGTCCATGATTTACTTCATACCTGAAGTAGATCTGATTGGAGAGATTATTTCCGTAAATGCTATTAAATTTGGTCACACATACACATCTAGACATGGAGATTCTGCCAGCACTGTAACCTCTGATGGGAGGTTATTAGCTCGGTTATCCAGGTGCAGGTATCCATTTACATTGACGTCATGCCAACTCTCTCTCCATAGAATATGTAAGGGGTTTTGATAGAAACTGATTCAGATGTTAAATAAGGACGATCTGTAATATAGTAATATATGAATTATAATTTGGTTGATCATTAAAAGCAATAGAAAAGGAAAAAGTTGCAGGTTTTTTGGGGGTATTTTGATTTTTAAGCTCACTTTGTTGTGATTTAGTATTTAAGGGACCCTCTGGCTTTATTGTCTACCTGTGAATATGTCCTTTCTAGTGAGCCTCCTCATGTGGTCTGCACAGCTAATAGTGTGGCTGTAAAGCACACAAGACAAGCCTAGGCAGGACAGACACTATGAGTATACACCTAGTATGTGGAGGGGTTCAAAGGGCGTATGGTAGTCAACCAAAAGTTGATTCATAGTGTTCTTAATTTGTTTATCATGAGAAAGAGATTAAGTTGTGAAATGAAATCTGTAATACTGGTAAACGTGCCTCACAAAAAAGAAGGCTGTGCTCATCCCTACTTTTTCTCCACCTCACCACATATTCACTTATGATCTAATATTCTCCTTTCCTGCCTTTCGTCTGTTCTTTTTTTAATATAAATCCTGGTTCTCTTTCTCCTCCTCGCCCATGTGCCATTTTGCTTAAGCATGGATGGTGAGCAGAAATCAATCATCTGCCCTCTTTCCTCCTCTTTATTTTGTTTAATACTGACTTCTCTCCCTGCCAGTCATTAGTGCCCTGGGGACCAATATGTCTTCCTATGTCCAAGACAGACTGTATAGGAGAGGAGAGAGGAGAGGAGAAGAGGAAAGGAAAGGCAGAGGAATGCAGGGGGTCTCAAGGAGGGGGGTTTCAAAACATTCCAATGTTCACAGTGAGCTTATTCATACTTCATGTCATTCACATTTCATTAGATCACTGCACATACCTTACACACATGGTTTAAACACACTTTGTGCTTGAACTTATTGCTTATTGTGTCCACTAGATATGAGAGCACACAGGCTTGAGTGTTGCATTGCAATTATAAAACTGCATCCAAGACCACCCGGCTACTTAATTCCCTGGTAATAACTGATTCTTAATTAAATCGCTATATTATTCTACTATTTCTTCATTTTTGCACTATGTTTTACTACAATTCTAAAGCACCCCGTATGTATCTGGCTCTGCTCATTTTCCATGGCATATATCAGCATTCCGGCTGCTAGTCATTATCATTATAAACCGTGACATATTAATCCACAGGTGTCAGTTACTCACAAAAACAAACACAGAGCCACATTTTGATTTACGAAAGAGTAAATGGGGATCACTGGTACTTCTGACTTAATTAAAACATTATAACTTCGAGCCGGCATGTACACACAGTTGCAAAGTTTCACTCCATTGTGCTTTGTTGTGTGTGTGTGTATGCGGTGTAATGTATAAAAGCTTATCAGCGTGATCTCACCTGGCTTAGTGATGGTCTGAAAGTAAAGCACCAGGACGAAGAGCGAGCAAAGGCACATCGCCAGGAACAGGCGTCCTCCTCTGGGTATCCTCATCCTGAAGCCCCGGTCAGCTCGCGGAGCCCCCTACCCCTCGTCCTTCCCTCGAAACGGCTCATACGAGACCACCCGGCGGGTTCCGCTGAGATTTAGAAGCCAGCTTAATGATTGTGGTGACCGGGAAGCATCCAAAAAAAGTAACCCGGTTTACGGTGCGATGCCACAATTCATCCGTTATATCGTGACTGGGGAACGAATCCAAAACAGCTCGCTTTGGTTTTCGCCGGTACTCGGAAAATTAAGCCAAATTAACCTGGGTCAATACGTTTGACAAAATTAATCAAAGGTTTGTTGATTTTACTAGCCCTCGGCAAAATGAAAAAGGGTTAGTAATGAGATAATTATGTTTCCCCTGCAGTCCAAACTGACGACTGGAGTTTAACTTGTAGCTTAACAAACTTCTTCTTCTCCGCCAAACATGGACGGGCACCGCGCCATGACGTCACGCCCACCTCTCTCTCCCCCATTCACTGTTCGCCCAAACTCTGTGTCGCCTTCAGGTGCTGTTGGAAATAACATACACCAATCGAAGAGAGCCGGGTTTCCTATGTGACGCATACTCAGCTGTGTGAAGTAAGAAGTTTGGCATGTAACAGCATTTAGGGGACATGTCATCAGTAAGTAACGCCGTTAGTATTTTGTTTTGATAACATATCTGTCATCCTATATGCCCACTATATACCCATAACATCTCTGCACTTAGCACAATCAGCAGTTTACTTATATAGTCTGAAATTCAGAAAATGTTACAGTTCACTCTTCTCCAGTACAGGTGAAACCAAATACATTGCTGAAACTCGTAGTTTGAGGCTGATACGTTGTGATTTTTGTTATTTCCCCTTATTTGTATAGTGCATATTATTTGGCTTATGTGTTAAACACTGTCAAAATTGCAGAACTTGAGTTTCATGCCAATACATTACATTACATTACATTACATTACGATCATTTAGCAGACGCTTTTATCCAAAGCGACTTACAATAAGTGTGTTCAACAAAGGTAGATAAAAGAACTTCAGGTCACAAGAAATCGTAAGCACATTTCCTTCCTAAACCAACAGCTAAGAGCATAACTAGAGTTAGAGTAGAAGTGCAATAAGTTAGGTACTATGATGAATGAGAAAAAAGGACAAATTAGAAATGAAAGATTAGAAAACAAGAGCATCAGAAGAGCTAGGACAGAGTAGGTGATGTCCTAAGAGGGAGGATCCGGGTAGTATTCAGTAAACCAAAACCATAGGTCCTGTTCTGTCTGACTCTTTCCAAATTCAAGTGAAATTGGACCACTTTAACAGGTTTACCTCACCTGGTTAGAGAAGGGGACCTTAAGAAAAAGTAGCTTCATGTTTTCAATCTGTGTGCACAGTGCTGCTGGAGCAAAAGACAGGTCAGGTAGATCAGCGTGTTTTCATATAAATCATTGCAAAGTTTTCAAAATAAGAACATGAAAATATGTATAATTGTCCTCTTTAAGTAACCAGCCTACCATAATTAAAGTGTATTCAATTTTAAGTTAAAATTCCAAATAAAATAAGGCATTAAAAAATATACACAGTGAGACGTAATGATCAAAGGTAAATATCTCTATTAGAAGATGTTTTGTGAAAAATTTAGTGTGACACTGCAAGGCCAAAACCCTATCCACCCATCTGGATTTCTTTTTTTGTAATTTATGACAGTGATCATCTCTGTCCATGAAGAAAATTAAGCCAGCTTTAAACATGTTTTATTCCGTTTGGCTGCCATTAAGTACTTGCACTAAAAGCCCACTGTGGAACTATTAATCTCAAAAGCAGGGGCTTAAGAACAGCACTTGAACGCAGCATCAAAGTCATCAGCGTGGAGAAAGAGGAACAGTATGTCCTGCCCCATGCAAGACTGACTGTTAATTTAGCAATAAATGAAACTGACAGCTAAAGACTCCATGAAATTCACTTACAAAATGAAGTATTACAAAATCAGAGGCATACACAGATTTACTAAAGAGGGCAGAACTATAATGTAGACATTGTTAAAGCTGTGACTATCTGACACACTGTAGACAGTAAATCAAGAGCATTGAAAGATGTTTTTTCATTTCAATACAAATTGAAATTGCTGATGGATCGGAAAAAAAATCTTATGCTGTGTCACTGTTAGAAAGGTATTATGGCTGCAGCACTCTCTGACCCAGTTTTCTCTGGCTTCATGCAGTAAATAGTATTTTAATTCATTTAGTCCATTATAAAGATATAATACACACAGTGTGTCAGAATTCAAAGTAAAGCTCCAGTAAGGAGGAGGTTTGTGCTTTTTGTGCACGCCACCTTAAAAAGTAAGTTGATATTTTGTGGTTTTGTGAGGCAGATTGATTATGGCACACAGAGCTTCTTTTACGGACTTCCTTTAACATTTCAAGACAGGAACCTTATCAACATTGTCAATTCCTGGATAACTTAACTGATCAATCAAATAAGGCACACGTTTCCAACAAGGAAGTATCAACAGATGCAAAGTTAGACCAGATCGCTTCAGATTTAGACTGATCTGACATCTGAAAAAATGGAAGAAAAAAAACCTCATGACAAACAATTCAGAAAGACAAAGAAAGATATTCTTGCCTTTAATGGCCAGTTGCACAAGAGGAACAGAAGTGATACAAAGTACATTTACAATCATGGAACCAGAATCCAGTCAGAGCGTCTTCAAGTCCATTTGCAATCTAGTAAATCCCAAAAAGTCATAATAAACTTTTGGAAAGGGTCCAGGGAAGAGAATCCATTGTATGGTCACAATAGACAAACAGCCGTATTTTACTAGAAACTCAGATTGGTTTCTTATTCACCATACTATCACAAGCTGGATATTATCATATTCAACTTTCCTAATGTTTCCAGACTTACTATATCCCCAAACGTGTATGAGGCCAAATTTTTCCCAAATTTTTTCACACTGAAATGAAAGTCTCATCCTTAGCGGGAATGCCATGCTTTGTACTGCATGCCAAGTCTTGCAGAGGAGTTAATGAGGAATGAATTCAGGCAGGCAAAGGTTTAATTCCCTTTTACTGCCAACAGGGAACATTTTTGACAAATTGTCACAGAATGGAGGATGAAGAGAAATACATCAAGTTAAAGTCAGATGAGTAAAACACAGCTATGACCTGCAGGGAGTTCTTCATACCTGGAAAATATAAATATATGTATAACTATGAAGAGTGAGGCATGCTGGGATATTGGTGTTTTTAATGCAGTAACGACAGTGCTCATTACTAACCCCTCTGCATGACTAGTACTTATGGAACATTTTTACAAGATACAGGACAGGTGACAATGTTTTTAGAATAGCTGACCTATTGTGAAACTACAGAGAACATAATTCTTCATAAGGTCTATCCTTCTCTTTTGTCATTACTTAATGAAATGCAAATCAAATTGTATTTATTATCTAGTTTTAAAAATGCAGCGTAAAGCGAGTTAAATTCTGCCACATAAAATGATGTCAAAGGTTATAACCTTCGCGTATGCCATCAGTGCCCCCAAATCACCCATTGTGTATTGTGCTGTGTGTGTTTTCAGTGTGGAATACCATTTAATGTCAATACTGGATAACACGAAAAGGGACACTTAAGGGGTTTTGGGGTAGCAATTTCCTTGTCAAACTGCCACTAAAACAAACTTGATACTTGCATTGTGTACACAGTGGTCAGGGACCACAGATGTCTGGGACCTCCAGGGCTGTTAATAATTGTTCAGGAAATGAGTGCACACAGAGGTCACGGAACTCACACCAATTTGGGACCATGATAATACCAGTGCAATGAGGAAGAAAATAATTCCTAAATAATAATAATAATAAAATGTTTTTAAAAGTCCCAAACTAACGGAGTCTGTGAAAAACCATTGGGATCTCAAGGTAACATCCCACGTAAAAAGGGAAAGTGCACTAAGGAATTTGAAGTGTCAAACCTGAATAATTGAGCTTATCAGTAATCACAGTTTATCTTTCCTTGTTTTTCTAATGTGAGAGTCCAAGGACACCACAATGGGAAAGAAACTAAGTGAAATAGAGAATCCAAATTTTATGGGATAAGCAGTGTGCGTGGCAGATAAGTGTTCTAAAGGTAACAACAAAGCTGCATCAATGTTGCAAATCTAGAAGAATAGAAGAACAGGAAAAGGAAAAGAAGTAGAAGGATAGACAGAGAATGGATGACTGAGGATAGGTTGAGGGAGGGGAAGTAGAGAGAAAAGCAAACTACTGGTGGTGTCTATGTGTCCACTGCTAAGGTGAACCTGGACCTGGCCTGCCCCACCCGTGTTCCTCCATCAGTGCAACCCCAACCTGAACCTGCTCCTGCTGTGGTTCAGCCTGAAGCTGTGGCTGCACCGACACCATCACAAGCTCCATCACCCATCACCCCGACTCCAGTTATCCCACCCCCCTTCTACTACACGTCTCCCAGAGAGGCCCTGCAGTAAACAAGTTCACAAATCTACACTGAGGTGTCAGATGGCTCAATGGGTAGTCAACAAAGACAACGCACAGGAGGGGATCACTGCCCTAAACCCATGGGACAAGACCCCTCTGTCCATGTGTATTGGCCGTGGAAAATCCAAGAATTCTGAGACAATTGCAAAGGCTCAATGTACTGTTTTCACCACCATGAAAACAGTACCTGTCTTGTCCAGGCTCTGATGGTTATTGTTCACACACAGGAGTCTCCGTGGGAGCAACACATGAAGTCTGAGTCATGAGTCTGCATGAGGAGGACTTACCTTCAATCCGCAAGTTATTGTTATGTACCAATGGCTCATGATTTCCTCCTTGGCAAGGATAGCAAAGTATGTGGGTAATTAAACCATTCAGGTGATGGTGGTATTTCCCTCTGATAATATGGTTCATCATTTTGGAACCTCAGACAGCATGGGCGCTTCCCTCTCACACTGGTTCACTGACTTAATGTTAAGATGGGTAGGAGTGTTAATGGGGCAAGCTTACCAGTATGTGTATGTACCTAAAGTACTTCATCTTCAACAGCTCCTAAAGATTGGTCCCCATGAAATGCTTTTTTCTGATTTTGATTCAGCCGATCCCAGAAATGAGACCATGACCTTTGACCCGAGATGAGTTTGGTCCCAGGGAACCGTCCTTCCTCTTAACTCTTAAGCACATTATAACTTGCTCCACTTATCACATCAAGGCTGAGACAGAGGACAGCATCCAGCTGTGCTTTTCCTTGACACTTAGGATTCATATGAATTACTTTTGATGCACTTGCTACAGTTTATCCTTTGAAGAAAATGCATTAAACTTTCAAGTCTCTCAGGTTATTATAAAGCGCTTAAATGATGATATTTTATGGTGTTCTTTATCCCTCTTCCCTTTTATAAGGGGTAGAAATGTGAAATAAAAATGTGAGCAGGTGTTTTCCTTTTGCTCGTTGATAAGTGATTTCCTGTTTTGAAAAAATAAGAATATCCTCTGTCTGAACCAATGCTCTGACCTTGTACTCACAAATGTGCCTTGCCGATCACGCTGCTTTGCTTCATAGAAAATTACTCCCTTATTTTGTTGAGCATTGGTCAGAGTGTCCTGCAAATCTTAACTCTGGTCAAGGAACATGACAAAATATAGAACTGGACTGTGATCGGTTACACTACATAATGCATTCCCATATTATGACATATGTGAAAAACAGACTCGAGGATCGGGGAGGCACTCTCCTGATTGATGAAGTTTGTGTCTGGGTCTCCTGAATTATTTTTGACACTGCCACTTAAATAATGTATACTTGCATAAAGTATTGCAGCGTTGATGTGTCCAATGTGTCACAACAGGATTTGGTAGATAAACCCTATTCCATTCCCATGTCCTTGTTTTATGCATTATATGCAGATCTAAATTGCAGATTTTCCATCCTGAATAGCTAATATGTAGTCTCGGCCTCATGACATTTTCAGCCTTTGGGGTCATTTTTGCATTGGAAATGTGATGATGATGATCCTTTGAATACTATTCAAATGATTTCCCAATATTAAAGCAGATTTTTGTGTAAATGTATGCATCTTCATCATTAGTTCAGCAGTATTTCAGAGTCAATTCCTTCTGGAAATGTTTCTCTTCAATAACTTTTGTTATTGTTGACTTATTTTGCAGCTATTAATTGCGCATAATATGATACAAATGCCTAAATGTTTTCTTTGACTGATGATTTAGGAAAGAGAAAGAAATGATTGTAATTCAACCTTCATTTGGATCAAGTCTTCCATGACCGCAGTCCCATCTATTTACAAGATTTCAACCAAGAACAGTCTATTTGTATTTAGTACATGCTGATAAGTAGTGATAAAACAAGAAATACATTTTCAAAAAGGGAGCACATGTGTCTTGAGAGGAATTAATGATGAATGAAAGATGAATCAATGCTGGAAGGATTCACAGCCACAACATTTATAATCTTGGACTTGGGCAAATTCTAATAGTATTGTGCAGTCATCCTTGATGGAAGACCTTTAGTTAGTGGTTAACTCCGTTTGAATCCTTTGATCTTGTGGTTTTGGGCTTGTGGTGTTGGGATGGGCCGGGATCACTGGCCTGGTGTGGAGGCATCTCCTGCTAAATTGGAAGACATGCTGTAGAACATGAAGGGACATTTTCCTGGACATGACTTTTAGAAAGGATTTAATCACAAGTCTGTCAATCCAGCCTGTAATAGAATGACCATACCTAAAATAAAAGCAGTAGGTCACACTAGTGAGAGGGTCATGGAGGACATTCGGTACATTTGCCATCATCCACAATTTGCACAGCATGATCCACTACGTTAAAAGCAAACAATTATGTGTATTTTTTTTTGTTTCAAAGATAGACACAAACCCCAAATTATGAGAACAAGGCCTAAAAACTACTCCCCCTACCAGGTGTTCGAGTGGGAAAAATCAACCTTGATTGCATTCAATTGTTCACTGCATAATGAGTGTCTAATTGCATGGAACAACATGCAAGCACAATCAAAAATATCCTCCAATCCTTCCTGTCTGTGTCTACATTTGACTTAAGGTGAAAATGTTGGTGTCCTTCATTTTTATAATCCATCTTTCGAAGCTAAAAGTTTTGTGGTTACAGTGCTGAAATAATGACACATTCACTTGCATCTTTTGTTGGTGACATCTTCTAACTGAACTCTAGCTGCATATCCACTACAGGTCTTGATAACCAATTAATTATGCATGTTTGCCTGTATCTAAATTCTGATCTGTTTGTTTAGCTGACAGTCAAACTGGTAGATAGATATCCAAGAATATCCAACACCATGTTTCTTTCCATCTCCACAATGAAAAAGTGGGTCATTTGCACATGGGGGTGAAAATGTTCTCAGAATATTATCTGACAAGGCCTTTAATTAAGCCATCCTGTACTGTAGGAGAATAGTAGACCTGTGAAAACACTTTTATTGAAGAATTAGCAAGATGGAAAGCATGGATCATTGTGTTGCCTTTCACTGTGGTGCATATTAATGCTCTGCTGAGACATTAAGCAAATAGCTCCCTGGACACTGTTGCCAAGAACCCTAAGAGAATATTTCTAGACAGCGCTGTAATCTTGTAAATTACTTGCAGCTGACAAAATACAACATGGTCCACATTATATGTCTTAATGGGGTGCTGTACCGCCGTAAGATGCCAAAACACCTTCAACGTGTCTTTCGTTAAAGATGCAACACGATCCTCCACAAGAGATGACATCACCCAATGTTTTGTTGATGAAGCTGGAAAATACCTCCTCTCATGGCGCAGTGGCTAACTCAGAAGTGTTGGGCTGCGTTTTGTTTTGCTTCTTATGCTCGTACAAACAGTTGGTGACCATTTGTGTCGCCGCCGTGTCAACTTGCATCGTGACTCAAATCACCACACTAGAGCTAATGATAATAGAGCTGGGTGTGTGTGTGTATGGGAAATGGCCTGAAACGTTAATTGGAGCTAGTTTGTTTACCCCGGTCAGTTTTATTTGAAATTTGTACTTGCCAGAATCATGATTTTTATAATGCTTTTCTCCTCTCATTGGAAGTCATTTTCACAATTTTGACCTGGTCTTCTTTAGTTTGACACATTGTTTTGTATATCACAAGAAAACTATTTGATGGTCTTGTTTGGTGATCATGATCAGTCTCTTTCCCTCTCCCCACTTTCCAGTATCCCACTTATTCTGGTCTTGTTTAGTGATTAATGTATCTCCTGGTTTTCCATCTTTCCTCTCTTCATTTTGTTTTGCTTTTCTGTTGCTCTTCTTCCAGTGAATGTTTCATTATAATGCTGCCAGACTGCCCTCATTCTAGCTGCCTCACCATCTCCCTCTCCCTCCCAAATTGCCTGAATAACCAAACTGCCCTCCCAAGCTCTCAGCCACTTCTTGATCCACCGTTTAAACTGTGTGCATCAGTCATCTGCCCACATTTTGTTGTAGCTTCTAATCAGAAAGTCTTTCTTCTACAGTTCTCCTCTTCTTCCATGAAACACATAGTGCGGTGAAATAGAATTAAAAAGTAAATCCACTTCGAAAGTATAAACTTGACATGGACAATTAAGCACAAAGCAGCTCAGGTTACACATTCAAATCTATACACAAATGTATCTCACACATGGGTGTGAGACAAACAATAAAATAAGTAACATTTTTATAACCTTGTTTGTATTCTAGGAATGTCAGTGTGAATAATTTCTATCTAATTTTCGGTTAGGCCCGTGTTTTGCCCCGGCTTCTAAACTGGAGACATTAAGTTGATTTGATTTGATTTGATTTAATTTAATTTACAAAATCAGAAATGGCAAATAATATATTCAACCACTGTTTTGTAAGATATTGTAAGCAGTCAATGAGACAAACAGCATTCATTACCTGGCAATCACAACAGATGCATCACTAAAAGTGCATGTTTTTATTTTCAACAATCAAAATATCTTAACAGATGAAATTCAAAGTATAGTCACGGGTCAGAAATACGTTAAAATACACTACAAGCATCGCATCCCTCCATCTATTTGCTTTTATTGTTCTCTTCTGTCCTCTGACTCACCTGACATACACACTGAGGTCCGATTGACGTGACGATGCATGATGTCATTTCCACAGCCGTTTCCACACCAACCTCATTTGCTGAAATGCACTGCAGATGCACAGTGATCCACAGCAGTAACTGCAGTCTAATATTACATGTCCTTCCATGTGTAGTATTTGGTGGAACTGTGGAGCAGAATGTGTATAATTTGTTATAGTTTAAGATATGTGGTTCATCTTTAAAAATGTGTCTCATGTATGGTACTTGGTGAAAAGTGGAGTGGAGTGTGTGTAATTGTTTTTATTAAATTAACCTGGGGCCATCATTGTTATATATGGTGGCCACAAAGTTTGGGATTTAACGAGCGGATATGTGGAGTTGTGGTGCTGAGTTCACTGGCTTTTGAGCTTTTAAAGTTTGGAGAGTCACATTTTATGGCAGATCTGGTTCTGGTTTTGGCAATAAGCAGGATGTTCCTTCCTTCAAAACAGCAGCTCAAATGTGTGCTGATAGATGCTTCATGGCTTGTATATGTCTGCGTTTATTCAGTGTAATCCATTCCCCATTTTTTCAGCATTTTTTTAATGGTTACAACAGACTGTACCAATCTTATAATCCAATTTCATATTATACAGTGTAGATGGTTAGACTGCAATATCAAATTTGATACATGTTAGATCTGTGATCTAGGATCATCGCTTTTGTTTGACAACCAAGTATTTCATTATGATTCTGTCACGATACTTACCATTTGGAAAATTGGATGAGCTCGACCTGGATTTGCTTTGACTAACTAATCTGGGTGTTATGTGATTTCTGTGCTGCATGATGGAGGTTCGTGCCTGAGACGCAGCAAGAGGAGAATTTCTTAATAGTACCAACAATAACAATTGAAAGAACCCAGACCAGCTGCTGGGGTAACGATTCATCACAGTGCGATTGTTGTAATCATATGGTCTTTTTTATATTGCCTCTTGTAACACAAACTTTGCACACAACATCCCTCCCATTCCATTTTAGCATTCATGAATTCTGCAAGTCTATCTTTCAACAATGCACAAAAGGGAACTATTCTGACATTTGCTCATTTTATTTAATCTGATGTAATTGTCTAGAAATTATTTTCTTTCTTAAAAATACTTATCTTTCTGTTTGCTGCTTCAATGTGTACATTAAATGTCTGTGACGGTAGTTCATCAAAGTAGTTTATGTATATTTACAAAATTTAAGGCACCTTTAAATCATTAACTCGTTCATCGACCATTGAATGTTTGTTTTGACTGTAGAATGGAAAACTATTCAACATTCTACATATTGTGCAATTCTGCAGATTCTTACGTCAACAAACATTACTACAGAAAATAAATTCAAGTTCCACATGCTGGTCCAGCATTTGGCATTTAACAGAGCTCTTAAACCAGAAGAATGCAATAAGTCATCTGCCAAATATGAGCTCAACATTTTACAGGACTGTTTAACTGCAGCAGGCGACAATGCCAAATCAAACTATTAACACCTCCTCACCAAATACTAAAGGACATTAAGGAAATGAAATAAGACACACATTTAATATAAAACACACTTGATTCACCTCAAACTTGAATATAAAAGGATTTAATTGGATAAAGCTGAAGCTGATAGTTATCGAATTGAAATACAAGAACATTTTTAATATCTTAGTTTGGAAGCTTCAACATTCTCCAAAACCTTTGAGAATGCTTCTACGATCAAGGCCTTCCCCATGTGCCGGTTTATGACTTCATAGTAAATGATGAAAAAAAAGAAGTATTTTACTTAAGCACATACACAAACACACACCAAAGGACACAGATGTCACAGTGTCTTGCTTTGATTATCTCTTTCGCAGTAATTGCTGTTCTCCAGCATGGTTAGGTGATCCTCAGAGGGGAGTAGCCTCAACACAGCTGAGTGCTTCCACATGCTGCATCTTAGCTAATGGTTTGGCACGTTGGTTTTAATGAGAGCCCAAGGCTGGGTAATCGTGCTCGAGGTATTTTCTACTACGCCACATGAATAGCAAGACACACGGCTGACTTTCAATGGATATAATCAGGTTTGGAGAGATTACAATACGCTTAGTATGCCTTTGATTTTCTGAACATGGTCTTTGTGTTTCCAGACTGAAGTAGAAGTTGTGTAAGATAATTCACAATGACGGTGCAATGCTTCTGAATTTCACTTCTAAAGATTCAGCTTCTTCTTTCCCTATCCAGCTGGAAGATAAAAAGCTATGAGGTTGTCTTATCAGTGTAAAAGCCATTTTTAGAGTACACATCTCTACACAGGTGGGGCCAAAATGTTGTTAAATTCCAAGTCAGAAAACGTTGATGCAATTGAAATATTCCATGGGCGCTTAAATAGCTAAGTACAAATCAGGCATTGCTCTGCATCTCCCGCTTATGTCTGTTCCATGCAGATTATGTGAACTGGAAAATCTAACCTGCCAACGAGTATGCCTGTGTGATGATAAACCAGTCACCTGTCCAGGGTGTTACATGCATTTCACCACTCAAACAGATTAGGATTCTGGTTTTGGGTATCAGACGGGAGGTGGATGGTTGTTTGAACCGTTTTGCCAATAGACGACTGGCTTTATTGCCGTGTTCATAATAAGTAGCTTGAGTTTGTAGTGGTAAGTAAGACTAAGTGTCAGTGAGATAGAGATTGAGAAAGCTTGGACTTTCAGCGTAAAATCCTTTTTATGTGAGAACACACTCACACAAACCTACAGTAAGAGCTATAGGCTCTGTGATATGTATCGTCCATTATTACACAATAACTGCACATTCCAAAGGCTGCTGCCTGTTGTGAGTAGCTAGTGTTTCAGAGCCCTATAGTCTGGAACATTGATGCCATCTGGCCTGCAGAACCACCTGATTCTGTCTTCAGGGTCAGACATGTCAAGTTGACCATTATGCAAGAGTGCCCTCAACACTTATTGAGCACTGACATAGTGGGACAGATATGAGCCCTGACTGAAAGACTTTCAACTGTGTATGTGTATGTGTGTCCTAAAAAACATTACAGTTTATTATCTTCTGTTTCACTTTCACCAAAACCTCTTATCTCTTTATATATGAACTAACAGTGTCACCCTTTTCAAGCATTTTACACAACTCATACCAATATCTACATGTGTGTTTCCCTGACAACAACTGTCAGGTGATATGGATGTGAGTGCCCCATCAAAAGGGTTTAAATGTATGACTTCCAAGGTTTATAGAATATTATTATGATGGGCCTTAGCATCGACGTTTCGCCTGTATGGATCATTTTTCCAATTCCATTTGTAGCCTCCTTTGTTTATATGTTGAATACAAGTCATCAGCTAGTCCAAAACCTCCACATTTAAATTAGCAACACTCTTGAGGATCAAGTCATCATGTTTATTAAAGACCAAATACAAACCCAGCAGCCACTTGTCAAAATGGATTGTGTGTGTTGTGGAATAAAGCCTTTCCAGTACTAATGAGGCTGTTATGGATATTTAGCCTATCTGTAGATAAATTAATACACCAAGGGATATTCTTTCTACATGGACAAAAATGAGAGCCTGAGGCTGATCAGCTAAATCAGGTGTGTTTCACCAACAATCTGGCACCAGCTACTCATCAAGTGAACACACCTGATTTGGCAAAGCAGGGGCCTCATTTAAGGAAACATTGTGTAGAATCCTGACTTAAACACTGCGTCAGGGTCAGACATGTCGTCACACCTCCCTCTCTCCCTATTAAGAATTTACAAGCCTCACTCCCCTCCGTTCAGAGCCCAAGAGTCAAGAAGAAAACTAATAAAAACAGTTATGTATAGATTATATCTTCTACCACACAGGAGGAAATGTATCTCAAGCTTCCTGTTTGATTTATGGATGAACTGTGGAATCAGATCAGCAATAAACTCAGTGCATGGTTGAACAGAAAAACAATGTCACACCACTGAATAACATCTCATTTAACACCCTGTACGTTTTATGTCTAAATGTTACTTTTTATAATGTGGAATTGTAGCACCAGCATCCAAACCAAACCAAAATTTCCCACAGGGACAAAAACACCACATCTCCATCTTGATCCCAGCTTAAGGAGACTTCATGGTCTGTGTAACTGATAGTGGTCCTGGTCAGGATTAAGTGTAAATTTGTATGTAACATTGTTTATGTGTGTGTTATCCAGGCATTAGAATGGCAATTTGTCTCACTCAATAAATGCTGTGATGGATGGAAGGAGGGACGGATGTTTTCAATGACTAAAATGTTGAAGGTTTAAAATGTTAAAGGTTTCTCAAATCATACACAGCCACACTTCAGACACACTAATGCAATAAATCTGATTCATGTGGCAGAAAACATGTGCTCACAACATGCTTCCCTGTTTTCATGAGCCAACCATGAGCTGACCAGGATAAATGTTGCAAAGGCACACATGCAGTCAACCAACCTGTAATAAAAACTTTTTGGCAAGACTGAATTGTGAGGACAATAAAGGAGGCCAGGGACTGTTTACAGAGTTCCTGTTGACATAGTGTTTAAAGAGGAACACCAGCTTTATGTAGTATATGAGAGAGCAGGGCAGAAGAATGGCCGCTAATAAGAGACTGATAAAGTGAAAACATGACTAACGATTTAAGTTTTTGTGCAGACAATATGCAGAGATGATTGCTAAAAGGTCAAACCTATTTACAATGACTTCAGGTAAGTGAATTATGGATGCACATGACTTGACATTTGTGCAAAAGTCAGTAAAATTAAACACAAATAGACACAAATAACTCTGTCAGGCCCAGAGGCTGTTAGATACAATTTGCTTCCATATTCTTTCAGACCTGATTGAAGGCCAGGTTACCTCATTGATGCCAAAACAAATGTTTACATCTCTACAAAAATAACAATTTGGATTAACTCTGACCATTGGTGAAACACGAAATGTAATTATTTTATATGATTGGGGATCAAAACATTTGGCTGCATTTTGTTCGGTTCGAGGTGTAACTCATTTATTAATTAACTTTACATACTCTCTCTCTATTGTGTTGAAAATGTAATTTTCCCGCTTGGCCAGCAGATGACAGCAGCTGCATCTGTAAATGTTTGCCGCAAGGTCAGTTGGGCTCATTGTTATTTCAGGTATTGTCACTTGAACCCCTCCTCATTCAAAATTGCACGCTTTCCTGCTTAAGTATTTTTTCTATCTTTTAATAGTTTTCATGGTGGGTTGGGGCAGGAGCATGTGACACGTGTAGATAAATTTTGACAATTTTTGATTCCCAGTCTCATTGACATTTCTGTGGTCAAAATGGTGTGATAAATTGTCGACCATATGCGAGGGAGTGCCTTTAACACTTATTGAGCACTTACGTAGTGGGTCAGACATGAGCCCTGACTGACATCCTACTACGTGTGTGTGTGTGTGTGTGTGTGTGTGTGTGTGTGTGGGTGGTTGTGTGTGTGGGTGGGTGGTTGTGTGTGTGTGTGTGTGTGTGTGTGTGTGTGTGTGTGTGTGTGTGTGTGTGTGTGTGTGTGTGTGTGTGTGACCTATTATTTTTCAATTCATTTTCACCAAACTCTTAGTTTGTCCAACACATGAACTCTCAATGTCACCCTGATTTCCCTTTGCAAGCATTTTACACAACTCATACCAATCTCTTTAGTATGTGTCCCTGAGTTGTGAGCAGTGGGTGGGATTATAGTTATTAATAGTAATACAGTAATTAGTATTTGGTCTGTATTTGTATTCAACCCAATTTATTTTCTATCAGTGTGTTTGTTTGCTTTTTTAGCAGACAAAACTTGATGGAATAGTGGGGATGAGCCAAATCACATTTTGGTGCCAAAATGAAGCCATGGACAAACAGAAGATTTACCTTAAATGACCCATTACGTTGGGAAATAGAAGATTCTTCAGCTTACAGTTAGGGGGCTAAGAGGACATTTCTTCATATTTAAAAATGAATCATGAAGGCGAAAAAAGAAAACTAAATGAAAACTGCACAGAAGTTTGTAAAAACTCACACTTGGTCTTTCCCTTGCACACTTCATTAAATATTAAATAAATTGAACATTAACCTTCCCTGGTGGTGGTAACGCCTTTCTATAAATGAGCACCAAAGACAAGCTGTTTCAGCTTGAGTGCACTTTGTAGAATCACTGGTCCAGGCCCCATTAGTAGATATCGGGAATTTTCATGATGATGGATGAAGCTTATAACTAAGATTTGTTTTCAAGCTGCACTAAACATCATTATAAACCAGCTGGTCAGACTTCAGATAGCTCATTTGTGGCCATATCATCAAAAGTCTTTGCTTATATAACCATGAGAGAAATGTCTAATCTTTTCATTTTGCATTCATTTGCCATTTGCAAAGGTATTACACAAAAATGTTGCAACCTTGACTTTAAAACTACTTAGCGGTCCTGCACCACAACAAAACAAGATTCAGAGTGGTTGCTTAGCAACAGATATATCACTCTGGCCTTTCTCCAGCAGCAGATGCTGTTGGATGTTTTTCAGCCCATCACAGGAAACATGTTGCCATGACTTGGGTGAGGTCCCTTCAGACAACACACATTTTGACACTTTATAGATTCCTGCAACATAATTTCCTTTAAACTTGGGAGGTCAGAGGTCATGCCGTAGGCTTTCATTGGATGTGAAACAACTCCTAAACAGTGGCATGATATTTCAGTGTCAGATGGCTGAATCCTCTACCTTGCTGTCAAATGCCTTTCATTACTAGTGGCATAACTGCATTCTGAAAGAGAAGTCACCCCCCTCTGTATTCTGTGATTTTTATCTTGTATTGAAACAGAAAATCATTGACTGACAACTGGATTTATACCTGTCTTGTCCATATGGTGGCGGCATTGTTTCATGTGACAGATGTTCTTCCAGCTTCTCACAGGTGAGACACTGCTTGTCTTTTTTTGTTGCAGTGCACATGTGAAACTAACTCCCTATTACATCACTGGTAATCATGGGATTTTCCAAATACAGACTTCGATATGTACCCTCATATTGCGGCTTGAGCACTTAGGCTAGTTGATCCTTTGATGTCCCAGAAATAGGCTTGGAAGCAGGTATCATTAAGGTTATGAGGAGAGAGCACCTTCTACCTTGCATCAAAGGCATATACGGTAGCCTTTGTAATGGAAACACCAATGAATGTTGCACTGAGGGAGTACAACCATACTAGATTTTGTCTTTGAAAGGCAAATATGAAACACTAAATACAAACAATGTTCCATCTGTTTGCTGTTGACAGTTCAAATGAATAACAACAGCAGATAAACTAAAGAAATTAGAGATTCAATATGTTTGGTTGCATCACGCTGAACCTAAATGAGGACAGGCAGGTCTTCATGCAAGGGAAATGAACATACGAGGCATAAACACACAAAATAAATGTATCATATATTATTATTATATTGTTATTGAGAAATGACTGATTTTTAAGATTAGAATAATTTCTTTTCATTGCTAATTTCTTTCTAACATCAGACTCCTTTACAGACACACAATGCAGTTTTGAGCAATTCTCTCCATTTCCATAAACACAATATCTTAATTAACACACCAACAATAGAACAGAACCTTAAGGGTGCGTGTATTATACATGCTAAGAAAATATAATGAAGCAATTAAAGAAAAAGCAATTTGCTAGCACTCTGGATAATTGGAAAATAATAAGGCAGTGTTTCAGAAGACAATTAGATGAATGAAATTTGACATCAAAATGTTAATGAATGACTTCTGTTGTTTGCCTGAGCTGTAAATTGCAGCGTTATGTTATTGGGGCGGGCTTACACCTTATACGCTCTGCTTTGCGTCCGCGTGTGTGTGTGTGTGTGTGTGTGTGTGTGTGTGTGTGTGTGTGTGTGTGTGTGTGTGTGTGTGCATCTATTCCCGATTCAGACCCGAGCTCATAATATGCCACCACAGCAACGTTTTCAAAATCCAGGCACCTTTGGGTAACATGAGATGAAAAACGACAAGAAGGTAATCTCTGCAAAGTCGTGTGCACTTGCGTGGGTTTATCTTAATTAGGCTTATAAATCTGACTGACATCTAAACGTAACTGTTAGTGATGCTCAGACAATGACTTGACATATTTCACATTTTACCCCCAGAATCAGCAGGGGAGCCTCCTGGAGAACATAATCCTTAATGCTGCCATTTATCAAGGCCCAGGACAGTAGCGACGACTCAAAGAAATATATATATAATATATACGTTTATAGCAGAGACTGCAAACTTTTTTGGGTTGTTAAAACTCTCAGCTTATCCATTTGGCATCGAGGCCCTTTTGCTCTCGACTCACATTTGTACAATCCCTTATCGTGCTCGCGGTCCAGACGTGCAGCAGAGGGAACATTGAGTTTTATATAAATCAATACTATGTCCCCAACACTTTGCTGCTTCTGGCACCCCAGGGGAAGATTATAAAGCGCTCGGCTAGATCATCTCTGCCCCATCATTTCTGTCTGAGGTGGGAACTAAGACGCTTTGAAAAATTATTTTTTTGGGGGGGTGGAGGGGGGGCAGCCACAGTGAGACACAAAGACAAACACTGTTGTTGTTTGCGGCCGTGTAATCTCAGGTCCGGTCAATTTTCATTATAGACAATGCTTAAGAATGAATGTTGTTACTGCCGTTATGGAATGGCTTCTGGAATTGTTTGTTTCTATAAAACCATCACATTAATAGTGGGTCGTTCCCTGTAGTCCTGCTGTGAGACAAGTTGTAGCTTTAATGATGAATAAGCTGACACAGTGTTATTGAAATCTTAGTTCAAAATGATATTCACAAGACTCAAGGCTAACAACTAGAGAGCTTAGGCAGCCTTTCAATTCGACAGGTATTCAAGACTTCGGGGAGATGGGAACAGGTTGGATTAGATGGGATAGTCTGTTGCCTAAGCAACTGTTACACTCGGCTGTGTTCGGAGAGGTTGCTTTATCTGTGAGGATTACACAGGGTGCAGGGAGGAAAAAAAAGCTGTTTGCTCGGAGTCAAACAGTTCAGCTCCGAGGCCAAAAGCTGTGTCAGTGCAGGGCTAAATCCTTACTTGGTTTTAAACGGCAAACAAAAGAACTGAATGTGTCAACAAGGAGGGAAGACAAAGTCAGCCAAGTCAAAGAAAAGGTGAGAAGAAAGCGGGAAGATAAGAAGCGTAAAATGAGGCTGATGTATGCTAAGTCCACTCCTGACAAAATTATCAAGGAAACAGGAGCGCCACATACCTAAGCTTTTTATGCCAACAGCAGCTGGATTATACATTTTTTTCTTCATATCTGACAGCTGGAAACAGTGACGACTCGTGGGATGTGTCACAATCCCCAAGAGCTCCCTCAGATACTCCGGCAGCGAGGTGATGCTTGTTCGTGTTATTTATTTGCATCTTCGTTTCATCTCGCGGTGCACCTACATCACTCCAGCTGTGGCTCGTGTTATGCTGACGTGCTTTATGGTTATGTATTTCCATAAGAAGATTATAAAAGCTTGTGCGACGATGACAGAAGGCTAGAAAGACAGAGACGACAAAGTGACCCTCCTTTCATCTCCCAGTGTTGCAAGCTAGAACTTTGACAAGAATTTACTTAACACAGCTATCCACCCACAGCACTACAAGCTCCTCACACACATTTAAGATACCTCAAAGGGCCATATTATACTGGATATGTTTGCTGTTTTACTCTCAAACTAAATAACCAGGACAATATTTAAAAAAACATTTCAAGTCATATGAAATCTGTCCTTCTGCAGTGTATTCCATTAAAATTACAGTGTGATTTCAAAAGAAAGAGACAAATCATTCCAAATAATGATCTCAATATCAAGGGAAAAACAACGTGGCATTGTGACCAATATCTGTGTATAGACTACATTTCCCATAAGGCTAAGCAACATGACAGGGAGTTCAGTGAGTTACTGCAAAAGCTACATTTTGTTTTCATAATAACCGAGATCTGGAAATCTCCTGGAAAAGCTTGTTGATTTAGTAGTTTAGCTACTTCTACATTGGTAACCCCCAACTTTGACTGCTTGCTTGATCTCATTCAGGAGGATTAAATAGAAAATCCACCTGGGGGCAATTTGAGAGCCAGAACATCGATTATTTCTGCTCATTTCTCACTCCAAAATAGTTTCTGATTGCTCTAAACTGAGCAAATTTAACAGCTTCCCTTCCTAAACCTTACTCGTTTCTCTGGTGGTCACTGTCATAGCATTGCTCTAAATGCATTTTTGCAGGTATTGCATGTTGTGAACCAGCATTACTTCATGCCTACAAGTATTTAATGTATTGTGGGTTAGGGTTAGGGACTTGTTCCTGTTATACAACCAGCGAGCTCACACTGATTTCATTTCCACAACTACAACTAGATACATAATTATTTACAACCCTTTTTTTTTTTCGGTAATTCAGCTGCAGAGACTAGTTGTCCTTGTACTACTTAATGTAAATATATTCAGATATAACAATATATTATAGGTTAGCATCACCTAGGTTTAGTTTGACCTCTTCGGTGAACACGTTTTGCTCTGTGCAACACTTGTGTTTTCATGATAGATGTGACAGATAAAGAAGTCTCTACATCTGGTGAAGCCTTCTGCTCTACAGTTTTATGAAAAGGTGTTTGGCACATCAGGCTTAGTTGTGGTGATGAAATTGTGGTGAGTATTTCACAAAACAAGATTGGAAGAGAGATGCTACAGCCAAAACACACAGATTATCTGCTTCAGAGGGGTTCTCACAACAACTTGTGTATGTGTGTGTGTCGGTCTCTGTGTGTGTGTGTTTGTTAGAGTTGTACTGCAGGGAGCAGAGACACTGAAAAGAGCTTCTTGACTCCTGCCATGACTTCACAGCAGTGGGAAGGCTACTGCGAGTAATGACTGGTGTGTGCTGTGTACACATCTCTGCTGTGATTGGACTCACCAGAGAGCATTAGATGTACACCCAAACGGACATAGTCACACACATGCACACATACAGTATTCTGCACACACACACACACACACACACACACACACACACACACACACACACACACACACACACACACACACACACACACGCGCTATTTGAAACATAGATGAATTAAAAATCCCTAATGAAAATGAATTTTCCACTGTGACGGTGCGACAGCGAATGCTCCATGAGTGGTGTGATAGGGCCTCCGGTGAGATGGTTGAACCCTGCTTGTTGTATTTGTTTAGTTTGATTTGTTGTGATCTGGTCACAGCAGTGGGATCTCCATTTACCCACAGTGCCTGGCAGGTCAGTGCATTAACGGCAAAACAACCATAGCTGCAGGACACAAGGCCAGCGGTCAGAGAGGAGTAATTTGAAATGGTGCAGAGCAGCGGATGTGTGATATACACATATAGTAATAAATACACACACACAAAGTCTAAAACTAGTAGAAGGGAGTGAAGATGTGACACAGCTCTGCAGTATGTGTGCTAAGGACTAAGTGTGTTTTCATGCCTACGGGGATTGAGCCACGTTAATTGGGCCTGGGTTTGTTTTTTCATTTGAGTGAAGACCAACCGACACACAACAACCACACCAAGACCAGTCTGAAGACGTGAAGGGTCCAAACGAACTCTGAAGTGGTTTGTTTGCGCTGTGAACACAATCCATGTTGGTTTCACAACAACCACACAATCTCTTGATTGATGTGGAAGAATAAAAATGAACGTCGGAACTCTGTAACCCTAGGAGAATAAGTGTGTATTTAAGCGTATTTATATATGTACTTTATGTGTTTATGAGTGTTTTTAACAACAATCATATAAATGTGTAGTGTGTAGTGTATTTAAGTTATTAATAGTTTGGTTACATGTTGAATGTGTTTGATTGTTGTATATTTATTTATTTATATTGATGGCGTTATAATTTGGTATGCAAAACTAATGAAACAAAAAAGGACTTATTTATATGCATACGTTTAATTGAATGTAGCAGACTGAGGTTCCGGGGGAGGAGAAACGGAAGTACCGGGGGGAGAAGAAGAGAGAGCACACGTGAGCGGGCAGGTAGAGGGAGGGGCCGAGCAACAAGCCGAGTTTAGCCATAAGGTGTAACATGGCTAACGTTATAGAAAACTTTACAACCACGAAGTTGTCAGTAGGAGAGCTTTACTTGGGACCTGGAGGCTAATGGAGCATCCACCGGCTAAGGGAGGAAGCTGCGGCTCACGTGACCGAATGGACCGAGGAGCACCGTCTGGAGCCCGGAACCGGAACTTCCCTGGATTAAGCAAGTTAGTATTTTATTTATTACAAGGAAGGTCTTTGTTTTTAGGTCCGACATACTCGAGCATCATCCAGTCCTGCAACCAATTGGACTGAATGAATATTATACGTTGTTTACAGTTTTGTGTTAATTGTGTACACACCAATGTATTGCAATATATTCATCTAAACATTTAAAATGTACTTTTGCCAGGTCATTCTTGCTTATATCCTAATTAAATATAACATATTTATTGAAGAGAATCTAGGGGGAATAAGGGGCTATACCTCGTTTGGAGAGAAGCATCTACAACTCTTATCAACGTTTAATTTGTAGACAGAGGTCACGGGTGTTTACCGGTTGCTGCAGAGAACTGAGAGGCTGCAGGGTTTCATCTGATTATAATGATCAGAGGACTCATTAGATTAGGCGTAGGTGAAAGGTTTGTTTGGCTTGAATGCCTCTCAGCCCTCTGTGGGACATGAGTTATAGCTCCATCATATGATCTATGGACAGATACAGAACACCCCCGTGATCAGAGAGTATGTTTCCATTACCGTCTTACAGCTATGTGTTGAAACAAACCCCCTTTTTCTGCTTTGACTTCCACACAACACAAAACACAATGAAATATGGAGTCCAACAGAATAAACAAATTCTATCTCGCTGCACCTAAACTCCGCTGTCATGTTACAAAAATAGGATTCAGTGCCGTCCAAAAAACAAATGTAGTAATGCAGCTCTTTGCAATAACTCCTGAGCACAACATCAAGCTCCTCTCCCTCTCTCGGTTTGTCAAAATAAAAACCTCTCCACCGAGTCACTGCTCACCTCATAAACCATTACTTTGGTCTCTTCTTTTTTGCTCTGAAATTGGGTTGTATCTGCCCGTAATCAAGTACCAGCATGTGTCTTTTTCTGCAACATTCACAGCAAACCACAGAATAATACTGTGGATCGATGCGCTTCTTGATTACAATTTTCTCCGGGGAACAGTGCTCAATATATATTGTTAAATTGATCATTAACGTCATGCCACTGTTGGTTATTTGCCAGAGGTGGGAAAGACAAATGAAGCTCTGGAGAGAGGGAGCTTAAGGGAGGGAGAAAATGGAAAAAATGCGCATAAGAAAGCAACAGAGAGCTATTCATTTGTGTGAAGTGGCTGAGTCTAACAGTAATCTATTTGCCTTGCATGGCGTTGACAGGAGTGGGAGGGCGTTCGATATTGTAACAGTGCCGAGGTGGAGCAGGCGAATCCACCTTTTCTCTGTCCCCGCTGCCCGTCCACTCAGCTGTCCATCCATACATCACAAGGGAGTAAGGGGTGGCTGTGGAGTGATGCCTGTCGGTCAAGAAAGGAAGGAGCAGAGGTGTGGAAAAGAGGTGCAATGGATTGTGGAGGAGAGAAGTAAAGAGGAGGAGGAGGAGGAGGAGGCTCTTGGTGCTGTGTGAGTTCCATGTTCCTCACAAGGACACTGATGCGTGTTGAGGTTCATTAAGCCTTGAAAAAGCAATGCGTTGCTTTGTTTGTTATTGACGGCTGCATTAACCGTCCACTTCTTGTGAATGCCTGTGGAGGCTCTGTTGTGGCTGTGAACTCAGCCTCGGGCTTATTGACAGCTTGCTGAGATGACTGACAAGCAGGGAAGTGCTCGCTCGCTTTAAAGCCTCTAGCTAGGTATTGTTTATCACCTTAACACACTGTGTTATATAGTATTTCACAGGAATAATGATTTATTTAGACATATTAGTAAATATCATGAACACGAAAGTCGTCAAAGTAACTAAAGTGAGCTTTGATTTACACAAATGAATGAGTTCTGATTATCACACAGCTGTAATGTCATCCTCAGTTCTGATATGTAGACTACCCAGAGGATTTAATGGTTTGTCTTTTACGCTTCACCTTCTTTTCTAACTGCACGGAAGGAACTAGTTTGGGAAACTAAATAAATAAGGAACCAGCGTAATGAGACTCTTTTCACAGTGTTAGACTTTTGTTTTTACAGATTTACACCCACTATTCCAACTTTCCCACCATAAGTCAATTCAAAGACCTACAAGCCGAGAAAACAACAACGGCAAATGTCTCCAGAAACAATAACAATGTCAGAGATCTGGATTGCATGTAAATGGCCTGAACATGATGAATCTTATGGTAACTGAAATGAGAGATGCTCCATTGTGTGTTTGGCGTTAAGTGCAGAAGGTGATTTATATGTGTGGGCGACTGGGTTTTTAGACATTGTAGCCTGGGGGGTAGAGCCAGTCCTCCAGTAATGGTAAGGTTGCTGATTTGAATGCCGTTCTTCCTGTAGCTGCAATGAACGGCAGCCTCACTGCCATCTGTGTGTGAGTAAGTGTGTGAGCGTGGGTAAATGAAAAGGATTGTAAAGCACTGCTCTCAGGATTAAGGTACTCCATTTACAATGTAGAACACTATTTGACAGACTGCTTATCATTCTGGTGACAGGATTCTGGTCACTTACATGAGATAAATGCTTCCTCCACACCATCTGTAATTAAGTGTCCAAATGTTGGGACCCAATTTTCTGTTGGAAATATTATTCATCTCGTATTTTATTCAACAAGACAGGCTATTCCTTGGATGCAACTCACCTCCCCTCACACGGCCACAATCGGTCATTACTGCTTATGTCTATTTCAAATGAATCCACACATTCATATGGATTAAATGGGAAGTCAGTCAAAAGCAAAGGAACCCAAAACGTGACATGTGTGAGGAGAAGTAATTGTAATTCTGAGGGGAGGAGAAATGGCGATGAAAGAGGGCGAAAGAAGAAAAAACTTTGAAGACGAAAAGAAAGAAAACGGTACACACATCAACAAGCAGATACACACATCTATATATGGATACGACTCTCTGATGTTTGGATTGTGACCATGCTGACTTGAGTGTTGCAGATTTTATTTACCATGGCTGGATGGCCTGGTGCTACGCCATGAAAAAGCACTGATGGGCTGGTTTCAAAGAGCCTTCACCGCTCTTTTAGCATCTGAAAGTGCACTTAGGAGCCTCTGTCATTTGCCGTTCCTTCCCTCTGTTCAGGTTGGGTTATATTATGATGAGCAATATTCTCTCTGTCTGTCTCATCCCCTCTGAAGCACTGTCTTTCATCCCCACTGCCTCTCCTCTACATCCATCTCACTCCCGTTTCACACATGCTGAATGTCTGCCGCATTAATAACAAGCCTTGACGTTTCACGAATATTACAATTTCACTCTTAACACTCTCAGCATTCCTTGTGCCGTTAAAATGCATTCATTTGTAATCAGGGTTTTATGCAACAACGCATTGGATTCAGGTGCGGGTGCCTTGAAGATGTAATCACTCAAACGATCTGAGCTGGGAGTCAGACAACCATTTAGTCACATTAAAAAACAAAGTGTTAAAAGACTCACGCTTTGATGACATAGATAATCAATTGTAGACTGAACCAGGAAGAAATGGCGCATGCACAAGTGAGAGGCAGCTCAGATAGCAACACAGATATTAGATATTAGATGTCTTGATCAGTCATGCATGGAAAACAGGCCACATGGCTGTTTCATAGAGGACCTTATGTTCTAAGAGCAAGAGACACATGAGGGAAAGCCAATTGCTGCAAAGAACATCCAATTTCAACAGTGTCAATTAGAGATGTTCTATAATGGCTGGTGAAAACGTTATTCAGTTCATCATAGCGCAAAACTGAAAGCCAAGTGAAACGGATTCAAACAGAGATCAACATTTATGAATTGAACTCCTTGGCGCTTTTTGTTTGGCAGTTTTGATACTAAAGAAATCTCAGGTTTAGTTGTGTTATCGTTCAAAACTTTCATTTGTTTATAATTTGGGTTGAATAAGCTAATATAAGATAACAATAAATGTGTGAAATGTGTGGTGTTTTTTTAAGTTAATGGCTGATTAAGTGAGCGGTAATGAAACATAGCTTTTTCACAGCTGATATCGTGAGTCATTAATGTATCTAGCTTGGGAACAGGAGGGTTGCCGGTTCAAGTCCCCTACGGACCAAGGAAGTGGACTAGCAGTTGGAGAGTTGCCAGTTTGCCTCCTGGCCACTGCCGAGGTAGGTGCTCTTGAGCAAGGCACCGAACCCCCAAAAGTGCTCTACTGGCACGCAAGAAGAAATTTCAGATTGACGTGTACGCATGTGATTTGAGCCAATAAAGCTTCTTCTTTTTCTTTTTAGACCAGACCAGAGCGAGCAGTCAGCACACGCAACAACAGGGAATCAGCAAATCTAACCTAAATGGTATGCGGCCAGCATTAACAGTACTGATTATATACTCAGTTTATTAGTGATAAAACCAATTACATGCTGAAGTTTCAACACTTCAGAAAATAATCATAGGCATTACACATTCTTAAGAAAACAAAGTAGGAGAAGTTTGAATCTCTGCCTTGGCCAAAAACGCGTGAAAAGTCTCAACATTTAATGGCAAAACAATAACAACAGTGAATTTCAGACACATTAATTGCTTAATTGCCAGTATTATTTTATCCACCTTATTAACATAAGCAATTTCTTTGGAAGGATAGTGCTAGCATAGCAGAAAATTGGCCTGGGGGGCTTTTGGGAATTAGAAAGGCAAACTGCATGAAAACTCTAAGCTAGCGGAACTGACATTTAATTTTTTCCCCCTCTAATTATGATCCTTCTGTGGAATTTTTAGTCAGCTCCGTTTCCTTCAAAAATCTTTTTCAGAGCTTATTTCTTTCACGTGCAAGAGATTTTTCAAGCGGAAAATAAGCGTCAGTGTTTTATCTTTTTTTTATTTTTTCTCCCCTGAAGAAAATGTATTCTTCTGTTTGTAAGAGGAAATAGCTTGACCACTAACTTTCTCCCAGTGTCAGAAATGGGAAGTGAACATAAAACTTGTTTGAAGTTCTGCTGTTTTACTTTCTGCCACTGGTGACCTGTCCAATGGTGTTTCCTGCCCAAATGCATGATGGGATGAGCTCCAGTCCTCATTGGCCTGCAGACTTTCTGCTTCATACATTCAAAATAGAGCAGGTTAGTAAAACATCACACCTTTTCTGTTATTATCAACCCTGTGATGCTGTTTTGTTGCTTTTTAAATAATTTTCTGTCCTGTTTTCTTTCAAGTCTTAAACCCTCACGTTGTCTGATTAGGTGATTTTCATTATTTCACTATTAACACGATGAAAGCAAAGTTCCTCCCACTGAGCTTATTTTACTATATTAAAGTTTTAGTTAAGTAAAAATTCAAAGGTATATACATTCAAAGTATGTTTGTGCTTATTTTGCACTTCTTCTACTGTGGTGGATGCTTGGTTAAGAATATCTAAGACTTATAGACGATGGAAGCCAAACACAAATAAAAAGAAGCTCCCAATCCCTAAGTTAAGGTTTATTATATTTTCCACTTTCATTTCTGTTTGATAAAAGCCAAACTTTCCATTTTATTAGACTTGGCCTCTGCTTTTTCTTTTTTCATTTCAGTTTCTCCCACAGTTCCTTCATTTTCCCCCCAAACATTGCCCATTCATGCGGCGTGAAACAAAGAATGAAACCTCCTAAACGAGATCACCCACCATGTAATCTCAGCAAACAAATGACGAACACCCCACTGCTTTAGCGAAACGATGGCCGAAAACGACTCCCGCTGTCTGGGATGGCAGTTTGTGTGCACGACTAAACGTGCAAGGCTGATGCCAGGCAAAGCGCGGCGAGACGCGCCGCTTTCATTTCCATTTACTCTGCACTGTTTGCTGACTCCGGTGGTGCTAATATTAAAGGGAAATAGAAAGTAATGAAATGCCGAAGGAAGAAATATAACTGCCCCTCCCCTCCTTCCTGCTCCTATTTTTCTCTACCTGCTGCTAACATGCACATTACCGCGCTGCAAAGCCTGTCCCTTGTCCATTCCACCTCATTTCAATGATAAAGGTGTGTGAAAAGGCCTCGTCCTGTCAGCACTTTCCCCTCACACACAAGGCCGCATTCAGAGTGTTTGACTTAAGTGGGACACGTAAGTGGGGCCTCTTACGTCAAAAGATATGCAGGGAAAGTCGAGCGTATTCAGAGTGAGTGGAGTTGTGCGGCCGCATGACTCGATTTTAGGGGCCTGCCTCACCTGCAGGTTATTACAATCAGCCTCATCCACTCCACGCCTCTGAGGTTGCCAAGAATTGCTCGGTGTTCAGTTTTCTGGGAATGAGGTTTTTCCGATGTTTCCTGTCTCGTCCCCTCACAAACAAACATCTGTCTTCTTCCCAGAAACTGTACAATCGGAAACGTGGAGGCTGAGGCTGCGCTGAACGTTAAAGAGGTCACATCAGAATCTGACAAATAAAAACAAAATGATCACCCCTTTATCTGAGTTCTATGTTTAGAGTCTGAACAGGAAAATGGAGACTGAGGGAGAAATACTGAGGGGGAGAGAGAGAGACAGACAGACACACTGATGGACGGAAACACATCAAATGTTTTCCCCTCTTTTGCGGTATTCAGGCTAATCATAATGATGATTAAATGATTTGATGCTTCCACTAGAGAATGTGATGTAATATTCATAAGATGTAAAGTAACATTACCCAGTTTGCTCATGTAAATATTAAATTTGTTCCCCCAACAAAAGCAGAAAAGTTGCAGGAAATGGCAGAGATCAGGGATGGCTTGATCAGAATACATAGATCAGAGGATCACTCAATCAGTGTGTTATGCTGTGATCCAACCTCATTGTCAGGCAGTAGGAAATGTTTTGTAGCACATATCAGAGAGCTACATGAGACCTTCAGGTCCGTGCTGGAGAGGATAAATGCATAAAAAGTACTTCTGTCTGAATAGTGGGTAGCTGGAGACGCTTCCCGGTTGGTTGAAGCTCCACCCCACATGCTTTTAGGTCCTCAGGTAAGTGAAGTGTGAATATTTCATTATTCTCCGTCTTACACACACGTATCTCAACTCCATATACACAAAGTCAGTAAATCTGCCATTTCCTTTGTGTCTCCTCTCTTCTCTGGTATCAGTTGACCTTTGTCTCTTCATCTTTACGCTTGTCAAAGGCTGGAAAAAGAGCAGCATATTACAGGTGATTTCCAGCACAGACCTAAATCCATCTGCTCAAGCTTCCACACTGCTACTTCTTAAACCTCCTCCATTCTTTATGCTCGCTCTTTCTTCTTAGTTATTATTCTTTGCCTTCTCCCATCACATTTCTCTTTTATGTGAGGTTCAGAGAGCACTTCGTCCGATCTGGAGAAACAACAAAAGGAGCTTGAAAGGGATGATGTAAAAACATCTGAGCAGAGAACGTGCATCTTCCACTAAGTCAGCATGTAGCAGCATTTCTGAACCTTTTTTCTCCACATTTCAGAAGGAAATGTTGTGCTCTTTGCACCGTTGTGTCTATGACGAGTCACATGTGAGCCATTCCAAGAAAGTGAAAGTACTGATGTAGAGATGTCAAGACATTTCAGGTGGATCAGGCAATGATGATGTCATTTCACAAATCTGTTTCCAAGCTGACATACTTTTTTATCAGTAAAAGAAGTTTATGTGATTTTAGCAGGTACTGCAATATTGCTCTTGTAGATTTACTCCAGTCGGTCATAATACAAAAAAAAAAGTGAAGTCAACCTTTATTTTACGATTTAATTAAATTGTTTTTTTTTCAGTAGAACTATCCAGAATTGGTGATGCAAAGTTGTTACCACAGTTGGGTGAGAAATCTCATTCAAAGTGTAATTGTCATTACTGATGCATTAACATTTAGCCGATTCAGTTCAAGCATAAGTAATGTAACACTCAGAGTATTAGGAGAGTGTCATTCTTCACATTCTTTATGTTTGATTGATGATTTGATTGGATTTTTGCTTTGGTACATTTTACTCCTTTTGCTTGTTTTTAATGCACAACTTTAATTTTTGATTGAGTTAATTCCAGCTATGGCTCAATGTGTTCTAATGTGATATTTGTCATTTGTCATCACAAGATGCTATCTGATGTTTTTCGATGTTCTGGGATAATTGCACATCTGCTCTTTGCCACAATTACCAGCTTGCACACCTGCCATCAGTATTACAGTCGTCCTTTACAAAGATATATAACAACTTAAAAAGAGATTTGCCTGTTGTGTTGTACTTTAATGGTTGATCCTCTGAATTTCCTCAATCCCTGAGCAAATTATTTCATTGTGTTAAAAAACTGAGTGCGTCAACAAAATTAAAACCCATCCTCTGGCAATGCCTGTACTCCCGTTCTTCCCTTTCCTCCTCTCTCAAAGAAAGACAAATTGTGCAGAAGGCAACAGTAAATAATTGCCACCAGTTCAGAAGGTGAAGAGACGTTCAACACATCACTCCCATCTATCTCATAAACACACCTAAAGCAAGATTAAAGATTTTACAATGGAAGGGACAAATCCTACACAGAAACAGCAAAGTGACCAGAGCAAGCATGAGAGCAAGGCAGAGGCCGTTGATTGACACAGAGCTTTGGTCCTAATGTGGAAGACTCAAGCTTTAATATGCCTGATAAATCTGTCACTCCATGAAAGCTATATGGGTGTTCTTAATTGCCGCGTTGACACATGACTGCTTTATGTTAAGTCTGTTTTTCTTCTCATCATTCATGCATAGAGTCTATATTCCACTGTAACATCACATTTACAAGGCTAGCAGGGCACTCATTATAGGCCATACCTCCACCAAGGTCAGACAATCCCCATTTGTAATAATATGCCAGCCTAAAGAGAAAGAAACACCAATCTATAAAACCCAGATTCCCCTGCCCCCCTGTCCAAACAGATATATATGATTCATAGACTTGAAGGTTGCATGAACCTTAAGGTTTCATGGTCATGAAGGATTCATGATACTGCATCTCCTAAAAAAGGTGTTGTTTAGTACACGAACACCACCAAATGCTATGCAATGCTACAATCTGGCATCACCACAAATTTAGGGCTCAGATTGCACTTAGGCCACCCATGCTGAAAATGTATGCACTCATGATGGTGCAGGGCACTTTGGACAAAACCAGCAAACAATTGGTACATTATGAATTTCATCTATTAGAGGTTGGAGACAGGACATGCTGCAGAGAGGATTTTTTTTGGGTCCCTATAAGTGAGGGAAGGATTGCCTAAATGGCCATTTGGCAGCACTCTTCACATTTTGGTCCACAGGTTGTAATGATATTCTGCAATGTTGCCAATTGCCTTCACCTGCAAACCGGTGGAATTATATTTTTGCAGAGCATCGCACACATGACTCTGTGACTAACATTCTTTCATACTTAAATAGAAATAGTAGTTGTCATGTGTCTGTGTGTCTGTGTGTCTGTCTGGGGTAGGTATTGTTTTCAAATGAGGGGGCCCTCAAACACCTCAATTATTATAGAATTTGTTTAGCCATTTTAATACTACAGTGGTAAATTCAAAATTAATTATGCATGAATTTGATGCATAAATTAAGGCTTGGGACATGGGGGAAGAAAACCCAGATGAAAATGAAAATAAGGAGCTATCAAAGGACAATGTCAAAAATCCTTCAGCGTGTGCAAGAAGATGGGAAAATAAATGTTTATTTTCGGGTCACTGGGGATGTTAATTAGAATAGTGTTTCTTTTTGTCTTCTCCCCAAGCATGAATGGAGCTGGTCTCGCCACTGAATGGGATCGCCACCGAGGCCCTCTGATGCATTGTAAATGACAGCTCGTCAACTTAAAGGACATTTTCAATGACAGGGTGTGTGTTCCTCTGAATAGCGTGAGCACCAACTTGCTGGTTCTGAGGCGAGGTGATTGTAGTATTATTTGGGAGTGCACAATCCACAAACTGGTGTTTTCCCTGATTGGATATGTGGAGATTAAGCTAAATTAGCAGCATAATGGATTTAAATCTATGAGTAGACCATTAAAATATACCATTACAAGACTGCAGTAGATTATGTTTCCTGTTAAGCTGCAAAAATGTGCTGGGGAAAAAAGCATAATCAGTCATAAATTTGCAGATCAGTCGACGTAGCTAAATCTTTCATGCATGGCGAAGGATTGCATAGCTACTAACTGTGGTTGTGTGTGTGTGTGTGTGTGTGTGTGTGTGTGTGTGTGTGTGTGTGTGTGTGTGTGTGTGTGTGTGTGTGTGTGTGTGTGTGTGTGTGTGTGTGTGTGTGTGTGTGTGTGTGTTTGTGTGGTCCTAAATGGGTGCTTTATTTCAATTTCCATCACAGACTCTGATTGCAGGCATAACCTCTCAGCGAGCAGCCGAGGAGAATGTTTCCTCTCTGTTTGTCAGCTCCCTAATGAGACGTTCATTTGATAAACTGGACACAACGGCGTTTTTACCAAACATGATGGTCATCAGGCAACATGCGTTTGCCCCGCTGTGCCTTTTGTCCTACACTTGTCGGGGAGATTTCCCAGTGTGCACCAATCCTCCTCTTTTGTGTGCAGCGCATGTATGCAAGATGGTAAACATGAACACTGCTGCTTTAATATTTAATTCATCATTTTCATTATTTATCAAGATTTCTTTTGCATGCTGAGTCTAAAATGAGGATGTTTGGTCATTTTCACGAGTGTAGATACAATATCTTTGGGTGTTTTTAAGGATGTTTTCTTGAAAATTGGTATTATTTCTATTTTTAACAAACTGGGAAGTTGGCACGTTCTCATTTTCCTCTCCCAGTTAAAAAACATGCAGAGTAGGTGAATCAGAATCGCTATATTCCCTGTAAGCTTATGTGAATAAGTTTGTGTGCCTCACCATAACCTTCCACATAATCATCAAGTAAAGATAGATGATTATTGTGAGCGTAATCATTTGTTGAAGCCTTAAGCATGATTCAATGTTGGACTCTCATTGCAGCAGCAGGGAAAGCGCATGAGGGTGGTGGGGGGGGAGTGTGTGTCTGTCCTGGCCAAAGAACTACAAGCCCAGCAAAACCTCTATTCTGATATCAATAGAAGGTTAAAGTCCAGTTTCTTTTTTGCCACGCTCCATATTCTCTGCAACGCGCCTGAACAGGAACACAAGCAAGGCTTTTACATGGTTGGTTAGTTCAGTACCCCTGTTTCAGAATCATTTATCATTGCGTAGACCGTTGCTTTGTCTCCTTCTCAGCTTTTCTAACCAGTCCCCGCTTCTGCCACCAGCATCTGTGTGTTAAGATAAAGTGTTTGAGATTCACTGGTCTGCCACCAAATGCTGATCTCAATAATATGGAGCTTGTAGTTTGCCCGCGGATTCACCATCTGTTTCATGTCGGCCACTCTGCTGAAAGGCTTAAATAGGCTGATTATAGACATTATCTGTAAGTGCCACCCATTGTGACAACAGATGTGAATCGCTCTTGCAATGCTAGTAAAATAACCCCATCTATGTTGACTAATAGCAAATGTAGTAGTGCCCCCTTTTCACTCCAAAATTAACTATTTATTCCCAGTATAAAACAGGTATGGTATCGGCGACCGAACATGTGAGAAATGAAAGCAAAAAAAGTACACCTAAGCAGTTACCGTGACCACAGATTCATGTTGCCTCAGTGCAACATAATAGCTGCCACTCTGACTCAATCAATACAAATCAGTAAAGACAGAAAAAAAACATGATTCCCTGCGTCTCTATCCTTTTATTGGTGAGCATTGATTTCACCGCCTATCCATTTCCAGACACCTTAACCTAATTAGACTCTCAAAGTACAGCAGGAGACGACTATCTGACAATTAACTCCACAACTGTGCTCCTATGGCATTTACTTTTCAACATGTTCCATTGTTAGGCATTGACTAAATGCCACGTGGGTATTGATTCCCCTCAACCATTAGTATGCCTTAGACCCTCGTCTCACAACGCAGGGTACAGTGTGTTAACAGTCAGATGCCTTGAAAGGATGATTCGTTGTTGCTTGTACATTAACTATCTCTCATATGTTGTAGAAGACCCCAACACAAACACTTCTGTTTACTGGTAAGGACTCAATCTGGTGTAGTGTCCACTGTCCAATACATCTTCAAATGCTGTTCTCCCCCAACAAATTGACAAGACATTTTATTGCAGCTTTTGTAATAAAGAAGTACCTCGGGGTAATAATGTAACAGGACTTAGTTTGTCCCACTATGGCTGCCTCAGAATACATTTAGATTTTTACAATGCAAAATTGCTCCCATCATGTCTTCACTGTCATCTTATGATTAAAAGGGAATGGTTGGTTTTCTCATTTTATTAAAAGAAGCACACCAGAATGTTAGATGTTGTGGGGTGGGTGTTAGCTGATCTCATTCATTGTCATTCATTTGTTCCCAAAACGTTTGCTTGCATTGCTCCTTTTATGGCATCCGAATCAGTAAATGGTGTTACAGCAGCAATCGGCAAGGTTAGAGCTGTTATTCTTCAGTCCCAATAAACAATTGTGGTAATTAAAATGTGGCTTACCAATACAACATCACCATCATACCACAGTGGTACTCGGAGACAAATCACGTGAGCGTGATGTGATTTGAGTGTGATGAACAGACAATAAGCGTTTCCATAAAGGTATGTTCAACTCCCCGGGCACAGCAAGAGTCAGCAGATCTTGGAGAAAAAGAAAAGTGTTGGATGAAATAAAGTAACGTAAGAAATCACACACAGAGGCAGTGGTGCATCTGTCAAATCCTTTGCTCAGCTCATGTTACCATAGTTACAGTTGCACACAGAAAAAAAAATTCAACAAAGCTTTTTACACCCAGTATTTGGCTCAGATACTTGGAACCAACCACCTCTTCCAAGGGGTCCGGCCAGTTGTGTTGCACCACACCCGAGCGTGTTTGCTGCTTTTTTACCTGATGATACAAACCACACCAAGGGGGTAGATTCACCCATGGTCTGATACAAATGGACTTAATGCTGCAGGTGTGAAAGTGGCCTTTCCAAATCTGGCTCTTAGACTCTCACCTTGGACCAACTTGTCAACTTGGCAGACTCAACCAAGAACTATTGTTCAGAACATACAGCTGCCAGCTCCTAATGGGGGCATGCAAAGCCCACTGCAGTAGTGTGGTTGGCAGTCGGTAGGATGCTGTTGTTTTTTAAGATTTAGACTGAAAAAAGAAGAGAAAAGGTACTTGGTTAAAAATATCAAATAGGCTTTTTATATTATCATTTGTCCATGCTGTGTTAAAAGGTTGATGGGGCTGAATGTGAAAGATGTGATTTCTGAGGGGTCTGTGACATCGGCGTCATCGTACAGACACACATGTGAAATCTGTGATGCAGGAAGTGGCATCGAAAAGGGACTCATGTCCCACAGTGCCACTAACCATGAGAAGCTGGGCAACTGCTATCACTAAAACACACACACACACACAAACTTAAACAACCCACACAAATACTCTCTTTTGCATAATACACGTCCCCTCACCCTATTGCGTTACATTACACACACTCACACACACGCACATAAACAACTCCCAGCCAATTATTCTCCCTTTAATTATTTTGCATTCTGCCCTTTATGGTGATTACCATGACCTTTCCTTCCAGAGCATCTCCTCTATTCTGCCTCTGCCAGCACACCATCTTAAATGCTTTTAGCCCCCATGTTTCAGCACCCCGCACCCAGGGAGCCACCCCCTAATCGAACAGGCAAAAGACTGAGACCAATTAAAAGTATTTTACCCAGCACTTACGGCTGACAGGAGCTGGCACACTCAGCTCAGCAAATGCCATTTTAACAGCAAATTCATGAATGTGTAATTGTTGGGCTAATGAACCTGATGGTTTGAGTGTTGTAATAGAGGAAGAGAGAGGACCCCACATGTGCCGATGAAGTGCCGCACACAAACACGCAGAGAGAGAGAGAGACAGATTTATGCTGGTTTTAATTCATATTAAAAACAGAATATTAAATATTCAGTGGCATTCAAGTGGCAGAACCAAATCTGTTTATTTTTTACTCCTATTAATCTCTTTATTAGATACATGAAAAAATCAAAATGCAGCAAAATGCAAAGAACCTTTTCATTCATATTATGCAAGAAGACATTTCTTTGACTTAATATTAGATAACTGTAATGAAGTACAACATGCATATATACATGGAAATAAAGGTATCAGGTATTAAATGTGCAAAGGGATATTGTCAGGCATTGCTGTCTCTTCCAGTTGTTGAAATTAACATAAATCAGCTGTAAGCAGACGAGGGCTTGTGCAGTTTCATCCCTCTATCTATGGAGTTGGCCTCCTGAAGGTGCACCGAACTCCCATTGAAACGCGCTGAGCTCATGCGTGGTACGTATCTTGACTCATAACTATGATGCTATGGAAAAAGAGACAAGTGGAACTTCTCTATAAATCCCCAACAACAGCTACATCAAATATGTTGGACTAACAACAAGGCAAATCCAATTTATTTTAGTCAGATATGGCCAGATGGAGCCGGAACCCAAATTGATCCAAATGGGGTCTCTGCCCCCCCACACATCCCCTCCCTACACACCGGGAGGGAATCACACTGTAATTTTGCACACAATTTGTTCACATAACTGTTCTTGGTCAGGATAGTTCATCCACACATTGTGTTGATTTCACCTTTCTCAACACTAAAAATCAACAGCAACAGTGTAGCATGGTCACGTCCCCTGCTTGTGCGTTCAGTAGGCAGTAAAGCCCTTTCACGTGGTGGTGGTGGTAGTGTGAGAATAGAAGAAGACCTTTAGATGTATGGGGGAGACTCCATTGTGAAATAAGGTGTTTGTGCCTTTGTGTCAACAATCAAAAGGTATGCATTTACTATCCAGAAAGTACATGTTGGACTTTCTTTTTTCCACTCTGCCCTCGTTTGTCCCTCACTGAGGTTATTACACGGGCCTCCACCGTGCTTTGTTTGGCCTTCCAGAAGGTTCCAGCAGGACCTAATGACTTTCATTATCAGATGGGAGGGGGGGGATTTAATTTGAACTACACTGCTGTCAGAGATGAGTAGCATGATATGGAGCCACACAGGAGAAAATAAAAGGGTGAATAATTACTCTTTAGGGATGTGGGTGGGGTGGGAACAGTTTGCGGGTGACGGAAACACAGCAGGTTGCGACACAGAAAGAGACTGAGAGTGAGTGAGGGACGGAGAGACACTGGCAGGGCTTATGAAAGAAATCAATAGTGAGTTGCCAATGTCAGGTTATGAGATTTCAGTTGGGATCCGTTCCCGTACCGTGACCGGAGCAATGGTCCATGATATTAGCCACTGGCCTGCTCGCAAACAAAAGGAGAAGCCGTGTGGACAAAAGAGCAAGACAAGACTAGAAGGAGACGACGCCTGAGAAGAGAAACCAAGATAAATATTCATTAATTGCATTTGAATTTCCCTAACACTTTGACAGGAAATGGTGTTGGCAACAGTTTCACAACTCGCAACATCTTACTGGAATAATTAATAGACAGTTGAGTGAGACGATGCGGAAATGTGCTGCCTTTTCTTACGCCATTAACAGTTAAAGCAGAGTCGTGACGTTATTTCTCTCACCTCGCTGGCAGCCCACTTTGGCAGCGGAAAGAAGTGACACCATGCCGCCAACCTTAATGAAGACAAGAAGAGTGTCGTAAATGAAAATCTCTCTGAGGTGTGCCATTGCCAGCTCTGTTCTCCACTCATGATTGTTCTTCCAGCTTTTAAAATTCCCCCATCTGTCTGCACAGGTCTCTCCAATAGAAGGATGTGTCTGCAGTGCCTGTTTGTGCTTCTTAGCCAAGTAGCAGTAGCTGGCAAGCAACATGGGATAAACAAAGCTTCTACAGTGGACTGTGGCGCGTTACATTGATGTGTGAAATACAGATTATTAATTATGTATTCTTCTTCTAATGGACGCATTATTGTTCACAGATGGTATTGATTCAGGGGAGCAAAGCCAAAGTCAAGTCATTCACCTTTTGATGCTTGATTAATCGGATTCCATCTCTATAACAGTAGCTGCTTACATTTCTGCTTCTTCAGAATCGGATGTTTGTTTGACATTTATCCACCGTCTCTCCTCTCAGAGTGCCTCACCTCACCTTATCTCCTGACCTGTCCGGTGAGCGGCCACATGTAAATGCAGTCCAAGACCCATTGGAGAACTGATTGCTATCCGATAGCTCAGACCACATCAGGAGGTCAGAGGTCATAGGTCTCATTACACTGCATTCTCAATCCTTACCTCTTCCAGATTGAAGTATGTTGAATGGGAAGTTTTAACCTCTGTGTGTGTGCAGAGAGAGGTAGCTACAAGCGGTTAACTTTAAAACCTCAGCATGCAGATGATTATTGATGGAACACAAATGACAGCAATAATGCTATTGCAAGACAGACTCACAACTTGAGTGTGGCCACAAATCACAGCTATAAACCAATAAGATGGAGGACACTTATACTTGTTTAAGTGCTACAGTTCACCTGACATATTAGAACCGTGTGCTTGATTTAAAATATGGATGTCCATGCTTGAGCCAGAGAAAGAAAAGGTGAAGCTCAATCGCTCACAATGTCGAACTTCATTGCTTTTCATTTACTTCTTGATTCTATCATTGTTTCTGACGGAACAAACAACCCAAAATGTCTCAGCATCAATCTAAAGCTCCAAGCGGCAAATTTATTCATGAGAGCACAGGGTCACAGAACTGCGTAGACAAATAAAATAAGATATATCCTATTCTAATATTGACATTTTATTGTGGAGATGCAGCATTGTTTCATGCATACTGGTTCCTATATTTCCAGTTATTCTCATGGTAATAGTTTCATTTTTGTAGCCAGCAGAGAGCAGCATTGCTTTCTCTTTGACTAAATTCAAGGGTTTGGACTGAAGAAACGTCTCACACTGTCCAAGCGTTCTCTGCTATGGATTCGGTGTGGAGCAGAGAAGGGAGAAGGAAAAAAAAAAACACAGGAAAGAGAATCAAAGGAAAAAGATTGACAGATGGGTGAGGCAGATGGGTAATCTTAGGCATTGTTATTTCACTGCAAATCCGATGTGTGTTGAAAGATTAAAATTAAAGTGCCTAATTTAATTTGTGTTACATTCACAGCCACTTTGCACTGTGTTTCATTATCGGCGGGTCGTGTTCACCAGAATGGAAGTTATCACCACCACCTCCTTCCTCACACAAAGTGTCAACATACCCACCTAACACATACAACGAGGTGCCACAGTGAGACATTTAAATTCACTTAACATAAAGTTAGAACTTTGTTTGCGTTCACTGACTCTCCGCTGCAATACTGCAAATCGGCTGGTCTAAAGAACAAGGACGCGATGACACTAATAACCAGTCGCACGGAATTATTTACTGTCTCAGTCTATTTCAGAAACGTCTTTAACCTGTCTCCTGCCCTTCATCTAAATCTCCTTTTTATGAATCCACAGTGATAGCTCTCATTGCAACCTATTTGATGGGGAAGAGAAAGTGGTTTTGATAACCTGGATAGTCAGTACTGCTGGGCAAATTAGCCCTGTGCCTGATTTCCACTTTAGAAACCTCTCATGGGAAAAAAATGAATCATAGGAGACAGTTTTCACCACATCTTTGCTCTTAATAAAAGCTGGCTGCAAACAATGTCTTCAATTGTGTGGCCATGGTAAGATGCTTAAAATTAAATATTGAATCGTGACTCATATTCCAAGATTTGAGTTTATTCCATCTCTTGGCATTTACTGCATTAGATTTCCATTAAACAGCGAGACCGTTCTGACAATCTTTCAGAATGAAACCCACTGAAATTTCAAATTGTGCAACCGTGTGTGATGCATGTCAGATCTTCGTGCTTGAAAAGGTCTGATGATATGCACAGAAAATGTCATTGTTCACTATTATTATTGTGCTCACATCCGGCACCAATAACAGAACAAAAGCACGGAACAAGTGTGTAATGCTTTGATTCAGAGTTCTCATTATGTGGAATCTGCTTGCATTCTGGTTGAGTCAGGCCAAAGTGTGTGTGTGTGTGTGTGTGTGTGTGTGTGTGTGTGTGTGTGTGTTAGCAAGATAATTCCAAAGCTTCTTCACAGATTGTTATAACATTTTGTGGAGAGTTAAGTCATGGGCCAAGGAACATTATTGTAGACTCGGTGGTGGATGTTTGGCCTTGGAGCTTTGGTCTCTTTGAGTGCTTTCTTGTTAAAGTCTGTGTTTCCTGATCACACCTTGAACAAACTTCATCCATTTCTAAAGTAAATCTTTTTAAAAGACGAAGTCGGAGTTTGCTGTCATTGTTCACCTCCAGTTTTACAAGTTTAAACTATGGCAAGCTACAAATGTGACTCATAACTTCGATTAACAAGAGCAAGTAGAACATTTGTTGAGTGTATTTAAATCTTCTTAGTCCCACAGATCACATTTGAACAGCCTGGCAGGTCAGACTAGCTAACCTAATCACTTTTACACATAACCTATCCAGATACAGATCAATAAGTACAACAGCCCAGCTCCAGCCCGACCTTTGATAACAGATTAATTAAAGTCCTCTCAACAAACAGTTAATTATAATTGATTTGACTTTTTCTGAGAAGCCAATTACAAGTGGACCTAAAAGAACCAAAAAACACAAAAAAAACAAAAGGCAAAACTGTAGTTTGAGCTGAGGATAATTTGTGTGTGTGTGTGTGTGTGTGTGTGTGTGTGTGTGTGTGTGTGTGTGTGAGAGAGATACAACCTTTGCCACTGCAATATAAAACGAGAAATCTACCCTTGTCTCTATTTTCTATCCAGAGAAAAGACGTTTTCGCTTAATTCTTCTGAACATTTTATTAACTGCTTGCTGAACCGAGGGTCAGTGCCGATAACGTTGTGATGTATGGTGTGATTGTGGAGAGGCTGGCTGTCTTTGTGCGTTCTACACAGTTTTATAATATGACCTTGTTTGAGCGCTGTGTGCCGTGTGTGAAGCGAAGATCAACAGCGGCTCCACTGATTCAAACCCAACATCACATCAAGCCTTCTTCTTTTCTCCTCTCTCCTCTTGTCTACTTATTTATTCCAATCGCAGAACACCATGTTCCCAGAGAATATTTCACTTGAATATTTCACCACAGTCTCTCTCTCTCTCTCTCTCTCTCTCTCTCTCTCTCTCTGTCTCTCCCTCTCTCTCTCTCTCTCTCTCTCTCTCTCTCTCTCTCTCTCTCTCTCTCTCTCTCTCTCTCTCTCTCTCTCTCTCTCTCTCTCTCTCTCTCTCTCTCTCTCTCTCTCTCTGCCTGTCAATATATTTATTTATTTCCGGAATAATTTTTCAGCGAATTACAGCAAAATGGCTACAGCTGTAATCAGCGGATAAGTAGCAGCCGACATGGCAGGTGTTTGAGGGGAGATAAGGAGAGAACTATTGTGAGACTGTTGCTTCACTTCCATGTAAATGTTTTGGGGCTTCGACTTCCTTGTTTGATTTGTTACCTGCAGCTTCCCTGTGGGTCGAGATAGCAGGAGTCTCTCCTTAATGTGCTTCCTGGCGTGGCTGTGTTTATGCCGTCCTTCAGATGTTTCGGGGGTTAGATTTTGGGCATTGGTGCGCCAGTGCGGCTCAGATGAGCATGTGTCAATGGTACACTTCATTATTCCGACAAGAAAATCCCGGTCAAATCACGTTCGCCTTCTTAACTTCTCAACTCACTAAGTAGGAGGGAATAACACGCCAAGGCACATGTGTGCGTGCACGTGCGAGGGGGTGGAGGTGTGTAATAGACTGTGTAAGCCCACACGTTTGCCTTATACACTCATACACACCAACAGTATATTATACCCACACCAACACACAGCCTTGTCTTCTCTCTGGAGGTCTTTGTTAATTATATCTCGGTGCTGTTCTGTTCCAACAAGTTCTCAAGAGAAGCCAAAGCCAATGTGTTCATGTTTGATTTTTGGCTCCAGCACTCATAGGGAGAAAACTGTTTCCACCGTGCCCTTAGTCCTCCATTATTAAGCCAATAAAGAAGCATGCAATTCTTTGTGAGGGGCGTTGAGGGAACGGGAGCTTCCTCTGTCGAAGCTGCAACTGTGCAGAAGTCTCATTTTTATGAGGTCCCCAGACACAATGGACGCAGAGAGAAAACATCAGAGCCTGTGCTGTCCTCCTCGCTCCCTTTCTTCTAAATTAAAGTGATATCTCATTGCTGTACTATAGAGCAACTGTCTAACAGCCCAGAAATTGAGAAGAATGATTGTGACGCCTGCTGTTGTTGAAAAGATGTCTGCTTTATGTTTTTTTGTGAATTGATGCATCATCTTGTCGGACTGTTAAGCTTTTAACTCGACCCTCAGTTACACAGCACTTTAAACTGAAACAGTAGCAGATTACTCATAAATGAAGTTATCTTATCGAAGGTTGAAATGTAATTTAACAAATCAGCAGTGTATTTTTTATTTGAGTTTGGTAGTTCAGCTCTGACAAAAAGAATGTGATCCTAGATGCACACCTAATGAGTCTCAAACCCAATGAAACGTTTTTATGAACATACGGTGGATAGGAAACTATTTTGAAATAGAATATGTAATGAAAGTCAGGTAATATTGAATGATCTGACAATATGAGGTGAAAATCAGCAGATATGGAAGGAAATCTGACATTTTGATCGCAGTGTCACCACTAGGTGTTCCCGTGTGTAATGTTAGTTAAGATCTTACAAGTCACGTGACTGCAGTGTGTCATTTTTTCGAACGCTACCCTCTCAGCTGAAACATGTTGGATCCTAATATATCTGAAACCCAATATTGCATTTTGACTCTTCGTTACACAGTACTAGCCTTTCTTTAAACATAAAAAAAAAGAATAAGTCTCACATTCTTTCATTTGACTCCGCGTACGTCTGAGCACAAAGGTTTGTTTTCACTTGGCAGGGTGCAGAAATGTGCTGCT